>NW_023339807.1:8824064-8829504 GCF_004916995.1 Morone saxatilis | reverse complement strand
GGCCGTTCTCGGCTTCCGTAGTCATATTCTTAAAGTTACATGCTTAACAATATTAGGAGTTAAATTACCTCAGCTAAGTTGTGATGTTTTGTCAGTCTTTTTACTTTGGCAGGAATAATCAGCTTAAAATAAACCAACTGCGTGTGTGTGTGGGGGGAGAGGGTTGATTTTAGCTATCATTTCACATACCACTTGTGTTCTCTGATGGCAGATACAGTGATATTTTTTTAGCATTGGTATTTGGCTATCCAGTTTTGGATGCAATGGCTGACCAGAGCGTATTATATTACCATTCTTGTCCTTTAGTGTAAGTATGACTTCTGCTGGATCTGTCTGGAGGAGTGGAAAAAGCACAGCTCATCAACAGGAGGCTACTATCGTTGCACCCGCTACGAGGTCATCCAGCAAGTGGAGGAGCAATCAAAAGAGATGACTGAAGAGGTACATCAACATTGATTCAAAATCCTGTAAATATGACATTTAAAATAGAAAAATGTCATTGTGTTTAAGCCTCTCACTCCAATCTTCTAGCCTACATACATTTAGGTGTGTATTTTGTTTGAAGCTTGACTGTTGCTAGGATAAGCTGTGTAGTATCACAAAGCGGAACAGACTTGCAGCTACGAGTTGGGTCATTGTAATGTGTTCTTCAAGTGGGAACCCTGTGTACTTTCATATAGGAAATATGCTGGAGAGAGCAGAGCTTGAGCTGTTTTGTATTATATTTTAGTTCTAAATGTTAACACTGTTGGACTCATCAACCATCAATCAATACAGCAGAACAAAAGATATTGTCTTTTTGTATTCCAAACATCTTTCTTCCGTGTCAAAGCTTAGCACCTACATTACCCACAATGCATCTTGTCCACCAACAATTTGATTGGAAATGCTAGTTGTTGGAAGCCTCCTCTAGCCTCAAGCAGAGATAAGGATTTTAAAAGTTGTAATCTCCCGCCCAAATCAACGCTGACTAAGGTGACATCACTTGAGGCAATTTATCAGACTTCACACGGCTCTATCTGGAGCTGCAGAAGTACGGAAGCCGAGAACGGCCATGGATTTTTTTTTTTGTTATCTCGTGATAACGAATTAATTAATAATGTGTTATCTCGAGAAAATTATCTTTGTTATATCGAGATAACGAGATAATAAGTATAAAAAATAAAAAAAATCCATGGCCGTTCTCGGCTTCCATAGCAGAAGTACTACTGCATAAATGAAAATAGTTGTATAACTTTTTTGACATATGCACTCCTCAAGACCTTCAAGAGATTATGATGTGTAAAATCAGTGGATGTCCTTTAAACATAGGAATAATGGATTACCACAGCACACTTAACATTATAATTTTGATATAACTTGATTGTATTAGCATGTTGATCCAAACACACACACACACATATACATATGCAAACATCCATGAACAGTACTTGTGTTTTTGTGCTCATAGACTCTAACAGGAAAACACTTGAGTCTATGGAGCTTACATAAGCAAGATGGAAAATGAACAAATACACACACAAGCTTTGTCTAGACTCTTGACTGTGGAGTATCTACAATCAATCCCACCTACCTTCAACAAAGGTGAAAAGGAAGGTCATTCTCAGTCATCTCTTGCATTCCTCCCAATCATGAGTACTGATTTCACCTGTGGCACTACTCACTTACTTTGACTGCTCTCAATCAGAGTACCTACACTTTCCTCTGTGAGGGGGAAAAACATGTTTGGGAGTTTATTGACTGTGACTGCTGTCTCATCACGAATTTTGCAGGCGGAGAAGAAGCACAAGAGCTTTCAGGAACTCGACCGTTTTATGCACTACTACACACGCTTCAAGAACCATGAGCACAGCTATCAGGTAAACAGGCCTGGCTTTGCCTTCCAATGATGTCTGCTTTGCATAGTGTACAAACAGACATGGATGTAACCAGTGGGGACTTGTCATCTAGTGTAAACCTGGCACATGACCTCTTAAATGGGCATACTAGCTAATGCAATATACTGTAATATGATGAAAGTGTGGTATTTTTTTATATTCTGTACATCTACAATATGAATGAAGTCTGCTGCTTCCACCTTTCTTATTTTATTTTGCCTCATATTCTGGCATTTGTTTAATTTGTCAGGCAGTCATCTCAAGACATTCACTCAACAATAAAACGTAACAGCTTCTGTTTTCCTCATAATAGCTGGAGCAGCGCCTGTTAAAAACAGCCAAAGAGAAGATGGAGCAGCTCAGTCGAGCCCTGAGTGGAAGTGAGTGTGCATGTGCAGTCTGCCATAACAGTGTCCATCTTCATTACACATTCAGGCACATGTTAATCTTGTCCTCTGATATTAAGTTTTTGGAAGTAGGCAGGACGGAGAAAAACACAAAGGTGTTTTAATAATGTATTTACAACAGTGAAAGTTATGGCATAGTTATTATTCAGCAGGCATGTCTAAGTTAGGAGAAAGCTGTCTTTCCCTAGAGTCCTTCAAAGCCCCATTTGTACAGGCAAGTACAACCTGTCTAGCATAGCCAAGTTTTGTTATGATACACAATTTCAGTAGATTCTGATTGCAGTGATGTTACTTACATACATCTGAGGGCCAAGTGATGGAGAAATTCATGAGCCTGGCTCAGTTCAAAGTTTGCAATTCATCCTGCACAAAACACTTGCAAACAGGGCTAATTATCCAAAAATTGCAGTTACTATTGTGGATTCAGATGTGAGGTTTTCTTGTTTTCAAAAGAGCATATCACAATTTGAGCATGACACTTAGCTTGGTTGTTTTACCTTCACAAGCTGTAAAAGGGAGATTTTCATTTAACTTAGGCTGGAATAAGGGGTTTATTCTTCAAAAGTAAAGCAGATACTAATTTTTGTTATCTGACTCTCTCTCTCTCTCCCAGGGGAAGGAGGCCCACCTGACACTACATTCATTGAAGATGCAGTCCTAGAACTACTAAAGACTCGCCGCATCCTCAAGTGCTCTTATCCGTATGGGTTCTTTTTGGAGCCCAAAAGCACAAAGAAAGAGATCTACGAGCTTATGCAGGTTTCAGTCCTACTTCTTCAGAAAAAAGACAAATGTTCACAGCAGCCAGTTTAATATGGGCCATTAGAGGTGTGGGGCTAAAGCTTTCTACGTCAAGATCTTCACAATCTGCTCTAGTTATACCTGCACATCTCAGCTTTTAGATAAAGATTTACTGTTATGAAATTTATGAATGCTGGTATAGAGAAGTAATGTACTTACCTGCTATCTTTTATGTGGTGGCCTTTTAAATACTGTAAAATGTATGGGCAAGGCTCCCATAGGTCTTACATAAGGTCTTAAAGGCTTGTAAAGTAGTTACAGTAGCCCTAAAAGTAGTTCACTTTTAGGACTACTTCTAAAGTCACTTTGTCCTTGAACAACTCAGTTTTGGAAAAGATTATTTTATGAGACAAAGTTAAACTTAAAATTTTGTATTCATAGTTCATTCAGTTAAAACGAAAAAAAAAAAAAAGTCTTCCAGCTAGCTCTCTTTCTGTCCTCAGACGGACTTGGAGATGGTGACTGAGGACCTAGCACAAAAGGTTAACCGGCCTTATCTGCGGACACCACGCCACAAGATCATCCGTGCGGCGTGTCTGGTACAGCAGAAGAGGCAGGAGTTCCTGGCCTCAGTAGCCAGAGGAGTGGCCCCCAATGACTCTCCTGAGGCCCCCAGGCGCAGGTAACATACAGACATGCAGCTCACTTTACAATGAAAAGTATAGTATAACAGAACTGTAGTTTCAAATGATCAAAAGTGACTGTTCAACAATTACTAACATTCTTGTACTGACAAAAATGTCTCTTCCTCACTCACAGTTTTGCTGGCGGAACGTGGGACTGGGAATATTTAGGCTTTGCATCACCTGAGGTAACAGAACAAGGCTTCATTAGTTTCCAGTGAGGGCTTGTTAGTTACAATGTCAAATGTGTTGTTTGAACCCCACACTCAAACCAAATGTGCATGTGTCTTTTGAAACCGTATTTTATTTCCTGACAGATGTAAGATTTCGACTCAAATGCATATTTTTTTATTTGGGATTTTACATGTCTGATAATGTATTTGAACAGATTAGAGGTGCCTGGTTATGGCTAAAATAATCACAATTGTATTACTAAAAATTCAGATCACAATCATGATGGATTGACAAAAACTTTTATTGCACTTCAGCATGATAAAGTGACAGAAAACTGCCTTTGACATATGATTTGATAAGTCTAACATCAATAGTATACTGGAAAATAACCATGTCTGAGGCTGAGATTGGTTAATCAGTGTACTTGAAACAGATACCTGTAATTGGTTAGCCTGTTTATCTGTCAATAGGGAGTGCTTGATTTGATGCAGTAATGCTGCCACTAGGCATCACACCTAATCAGGATTAATTAATAGCAGAAAATGATATCATGATTATAATATAGTTAAATTATGCATCCCTACATTATATTTCATTTTATAAAGCCAGTGTGTATATCTATATCTTTTTAATATTGCTGTGTAGCAGTACTGACAAACCACGATGACTGATCACCATGTTATTCAACACACTGGAGCAAGCCAGATGGTTCAGCGTTCCCCTGTGCACCCAGTTGGAATGATTTAAAGTACAGTTCTCTGGCAAACACCTTAGCAGGTTGCTCCCAATCATTGTGCATTAGCGACAGGCGTTTGTAGTTAACTTTTAAAGTCATAAAACTGTCAACCACATAATGGTTTGATTATTGGCCTGCCTCCCTTTTCTGTACAGCTTGATGCATGCACTCAGTACTAGTGCATAAGTCAATACACTGCAGTTACTAGTTTCCATTACTGTTTAGTTGCTAGACTGCAGCAGTTTTTAAACATAGTCTTTTCATCTGAAACATTCAGCTCAACAGCTCCATCACTCCTCAGGCTCTTAGTCTTGCGTCCTTCTGAAGTGTTAAAAACACGACACAAAAATGCAAATCTTACATCAAACCTAAGCCTCTCGGGGTATTGTGCACATCTTTTAACAGCATAAAGCGGGCATTTCCCGACTGACAGGAAAACCAATGACAAGATCAGTCTGCCAGTTTGATAAATGAATTTTGAAAATCTTGATCCTCTGCCTGCTCAGCACCATGCAGTGAGGCATAGGTAAAGCTTTTTTAAGCCTCTGTTCACTTAAAGTTTACTGAGTGAACAGCCACTACTGGACATTCTTTTTAATCCAGACATCCAGGATATCTGTAATGAGTTCAGGTGTTTTTTGTTTAGCATTCTGCTAATCATAAAATGTGGCATTTTTTCTTGTATGTAGTACTTTGACAAAGTAACAGAAATCAGTTCCTACGTGATCCAGACGGATCCTCTGTTGTCTCACAATTATAAAAATATTAAGCCTACATGACATGATGTTTCAGGTTATCTGACCACTCACTGGTTGCTATTCT
>NW_023339807.1:8805481-8823964 GCF_004916995.1 Morone saxatilis | reverse complement strand
TCCTTTCACCTCTACCCCCCTTTTAAATAACAGACAAGCTTGCAATATTCTATCAGCATGTCAATAAATTATTTTGGGCGTGTGTCTAAAAGGAAGTTAAATGTAGCCACCAGATGCTGAACACCATGCCGTTCTAAAAAAGTTTTTTTTTATTTTTGTCCCCTAATTAAGAGCCTCTGTCTCTCAGCTGCAGTAGTTAATGGGGGCGCCATAGTAATAATCAAAGCCTGATGACTGCCTCACAGGCACAGCTACAGATGGTCTGCACCATGGTTCTTACAATGCCTGCAGATCACTTCATAGTGGGCTATTTTTAGAGCGGTGGAAACATGAAACAGAGTTTGGGTGACAGGCTTCTGATTATATGAATGAGACTCAATGACTTTTGCAAATGTATGAGATGATTGAATGGGGAAAGAAGTTTATTATTATTTCCCGAGGTATTGATATGCAGATGTTCAAATTCAGTGTATCTAACCTTTTCATGTTCATCTAAAACCAAAGTTAAAGGAGCAATGCATTTATGGCTAGTTTATGGACTGGCTGGTAGTGGCATTCAGATTTACATTCAGTTTGCAGTTTACCACTAAGTACCATCTGGTTGGAGAATAACCTTGAAATTAAGATTCCTACTTTCTAGAATTTATTTCCAAAATAACTTCAGACTGGTTTGAAGTTAAACTAAGATGACAGACGCATACACTGTATTGTTTTCCGTTTGACAGAATATATATGCAGGGCATGCCTAAACTAGGTATATGCTTCCTCTTACACTTTGTTTTACTGGATATATTTTAGGCTGCATTATATCAATCATTATTTGATGCCATCATATCTTTTGAATCACAATCATTGGATCTCAGTCATTGATAACAGCATTGTTAAATTATTACAAGGAACTGTCACACGCACATAGATATCCTATAATTAGAAACACGCACATATGCGTACACACCTACTGCACTATAGTGCTCTTTTTGTAATTTGATTTAGACAGGCTCTGTGAAACTGTCTGTGTTAATTGAGTCTACATCATTTAACCTCCCTGGAGTGACAATGTGCCAGAAATTTTAAATTAGAGGTTTTTTGTTTGTCATTATAATGAAAGATATTATTATCTTACAATGCAGAGAACATGCAGTATGAAGTAAGACTGCTTTTAGGCTAGTTAAAGGTAGCGGTTTACATAATTTCATACCCATTATAACCTGGACTAAACATGTATTTGTAATTCACTCAGTAAATAAGTATTTTATTTACTTTACTTTTTAATAACATAATTTTCAGGTTTGCCTTTATTAAACATGTAGCATTTCCAAACATCTGAACTTTGCTGCTTAATTTCTAATTCCCTTCCAGTGAGTATGTGCTCTAGACTGGAGCCTAATGACTGAAGGCTTGGTCTGGAGATGAAAGGGCTTGAATAAGTCTCTAGGTGCTGATCTTTCCTGGAACACCAAATGCAAAGCAGACTGCTTCACAACTTGAATCAAAGTTACAGATTTGACCTATGAAATGTTAGTGTCAAAACAAATGAAATATAAATCAAGGAAAATGTGCAGCTGTGATATGTTGATAATGAGAGATAGGAACATTCTGACAGGAGAACTGCAGGATTAGAGCATTTCTTTAAATTAAGCAATAGTATTAATCGATGAAGTGTTTTTTTTTTTTTTTTTATCCTTTTAAGGAGTATGCAGAGTTCCAGTACAGACGGAGACATAGGCAGCGGAGGCGAGGCGACATGTCCAGTCTCCGTAGCAACACACCCGACCCTGATGACCCCAGTGACAGCACTTCAGGTACTGGAGTAGACACACAAGACTCTCTCAGGAGTTTCTCATTTTTTTCTTAGTGATGGACTTTCTTTATAGGACAGTTTTGCCTTTTTGTAATAAAACATAGGTGATGAATATGTTAATGTAATCTAGAGTACATGCCAACTTTTATAATCAATGATAAAATAATACATATCCATTAAATTAAACTACATTGATCCAGTTATCCTCTCTCAGATAGTGATACACTGATTGATACACAACCCAAATTAGGGTACAGGCCCGAACTTTGGAAAATCACAACTGCTCAAGTTCAATAAGCCAATATTTCTAATCCATCAGTCTTGTCCATCACCGTGCTGCTTTGTTTTTGGCTGTGTGTAGTGAAAGATGGATGGAGTTTGCAGTTTTGAAGCCAGGCAATGGGTTCTGTTGTGCCAAGGATTAATTAATTTAAGATACTAAATTAGTGAATTTCTGGGAAAAATGCTGAAAGCAGGTACTCTTTGAGGTTGCTATTACTTGATCATTTTTCACTCGTCACTAAAACTAAGATGTCTTAAAAGTGGTAATTATCAATGGGTTAAATTGCTGTCGAAGTACTGCTGTAGCAATTCAGTATAATGACAATATTTTGACTGTGGGTGTCTTTATCAATTTCTTTTTCTACAAAGACACACAGGATGTTGGAGGTGGACGTCGACAAGGTCCTCTGATGGTGAGTGCACAGTTACCATTTTTACCTCAACTCAAGGCTTACAGCATTTGAAACTTCTCAGACAATGTGAAAGAAAATACAGCATTGATCTAGCTGGACCGATTTCTGAAGGCCTCCTTTTTCTTATTTCCACTAATGCAGGGCTAACAACATTTTGCGTGACTTGTTTTGGGTTTATTTGGTTTATTTTTTGGTATATTTTAGAGGCAAACAGAGATTGAGGGATTGTCTGAAATTGTAGTATAAAACAGAATTACAGGTCAAATTATGATGAATAAGGAGTATGGACTCACCTGTCTTCCGTCTAGTAAAATAAACAGATTAAATGAATGTACAAAATATGTATTTATCAGTGAGCCACACCATTCACTGGGTGACATTTTCCTATCAAAATGGACACAGCAGCTGAAAATCTCCTAGTGTTTGCTAAAACTACAGTTCGTAGCTTTTGAGATGATAATGATTCTTTTTTGTTTTTGCCTTTTAAAAAAAATAATACTTAATTGTGAATCGGGTCGGGGGTGACGGCCACAGTTGGGAAAGTACATACTGAAAGACAAACACAGCTATTTCTTTTGTTTGACGGCAATAAAAATACACAATATCACAAGCCTTATCTTTTACCATTGTTGTTTTTTTTTAAATGTAAAACCTCAAAAACACACACAGCAAACAGCAGCAGCTATTATTTTCCTTGTCTGCAGGTGACACACAGCATGTCTACATCTGCAGTCCTAGCCTGCTGCTGCTTTTACCTTACTTGCCTATAGGTTGGGCATGTTGGACTTGAACTGCAGGTGTGACGCTGCTGGTGCTCTGTAACTGGATGATATTAGTTCATCCTGCATCACTGACACTGTGTCTTGCAGGGTCTAGGTTCTTTGGATGACGATGACCCTAATATTCTACTGGCCATTCAGCTGTCACTCCAGGACTCAGGGATGGCAGGGAGTGGGTCCAACCATGACGTCCTAGCCAACGAAGCCTCACTTGGTGCTATCGGCACCTCCCTGCCTTCTAGGCTTGAACAGAGTACTCCAGGTGTAGAGGTCCTCCCCAGAGCTTCCCTAAGCAGCTCAGAACTGCTGGAGCTGGGAGATAACTTGGCTCGACTTGGCAACATCAGCAGTCAATACTCCGCTGCCACTGGTGTCCACACCTCTGTACAGCACTGTGACAGTCACCACCGTGTCTACAGGGCTTCTGTGCCAATACCAGTGGCTCAGGGTGGCAGCAACTCATCAACAGGCCTCTTCTCCTCTTCCAGTGACACGATAGATTCGACCACATGCGGCAGCCACGACCCATCCTCGTCCTCCATGTTGGCAGCAAATGCTAACCTGCTAGGCAACATCATGGCTTGGTTCCACGACATGAATCCTCAAGGTATCACCCTGGTCCCTTCAACCTCCTCTGACACTGACTCAAACCTCAGCGCACTCCATGCAGGCGGAGGTGGGTGCCTGCAGGATGATGAGAAAGGCGGGGCCGTCCTAGCTGAAAACAGGAAACCTCAGGAAGTGATGGCAGATGTGGGTTTCTGCTCACAGAGACTGAGCAACATGGAGGAGAAGGAGTGTGCTGTCGCTGAGAGGCCGACCCAGTTAGATCTAGTGGGGCTTGACACCATCCCACTACCTTACATGGCCACCCTCGACGCAAGTGGAGACCATGCCAAACGGGGAGGCCATGTCGACACTCCGCAGTGTGACTCCATATCCGATCAGCTGGCCAGCACCAGCTCGTCTGAGTGGGAGGACCAAGTGCACTTGGTATGAAGTGATTGGCTGAGATGGGAGGGAGCTTTTTGGGAAAGGCCAAAAAAACACTATAGATTGCAAATTGAATAGAGTTGAGGAATATTTGTTGTAGCTGTTCAGATGGAATGTATACAGGATGAAGAATGTGTTCATTGGAAAGTGGGGGCAGAAGTATTTAGTGTAGTATTGCAGTTAGATCGGTTACATGCATTTACTGTATTGTCAGTCCCCCAGCAACCAGCCCTCCTGCAAAGAAAGTACTAACTACAGAAAAGATTAGTAAAAAGATGTCATTACAATTTTCAAGGATATATTTCCTAAAATGATTGTGCAATGAATATGTTGCTTTCTCTGAAAACAATTTTAGAGGACATAAGAGATTTAGAGATTTAAGCGTAGTGCAGGCATTTGTTTTTTCCTCCACTGGAGTAAAAGCCTACTGTATGTGTCTGAATCAGGTCTGAGGGAGGTTTTTCAACTGTACATATGAGCAGATTAATATCTAGCTCCAACATTCAATCTGTGGGGTACAGGCTGGAAAGTTGTCTCTTTCACCTGTCCAAATCTGCCTACTTTATAGGTGCCAAACACTGACGAGCAAAAAGCACAATTTGCAGTCACCAAGTGGATTCAAAGCAAGTTGTGCCTGCTTATTACAATCTCAACAACTCAGCTAAACTTAAATGTGAAAGTCTCGAGCCATATTTTGTTTGAGATTGCGGCTGAGATATATTTTCAAATCTCACTATCTAAAAGCTGTGGTGTGCTGTTTAAATCTATAGTGAAAAACCATAATGGTTTAGTACTTCATTTAGTGAAACATTCACACGAAACAATTTAGATTCATTATTCTTCTAAAGAAAAGTTGGTAGCCTCCTCAAAAACATTTCAAAATTGAGGAGACAATAGTTATTCATCTCAAAGCCTCAATCCCACTTTCAATGGGAAACATCTTGTGATCTTCAAAAACGACAAACGTTGACAGGCCCAGAGGGGCTGCTCAGTGGCATTCAGTTCAGTATGTTCTGAATCCCATTGTTGCTTAAATTAATGTTTGAGTACTGCAGCTGAATGTGGAGCATAACAGACTAAGTAGACAGTGAGTAGTCTTGTTTATACATGGCGGGAAAGGCCAGTGAAAGAGATAATCAGGCAATCACATTCAGACTTTGGTGAATTAATTAATCAAGCCCAAGTCACTGTAATTTATCTCTGGGTTCTATTTAAGTGTTAATGTAAGCAAAGCCTTGTTAGAGCTCTGCAGATGTCCCGGGCTGCAGGGTTATGCATGGAGAATTCATGAATGTGTATTGCATCTCAAACACATGGGGGGAACCATGTCTTTGAAACGGTTCTCTACGCATTTAGAGATATAGTGCCTTTATGTCAATCACCATTATTTAATTATTTTTCACACGTTTTTCTGAGTGCTAATTACACAGTATTTACAGTGTAAACAAAACAAACACCTGTTACCTTAAAGTTATTTCTCTCATAAAGTTTATAGTGGGCAAATATGAGATCTTAATTTCTTTTTTTTCCATCAAAATATTTGTAGCATGAGGCTTTTTGTTGGTTCTAGTAGTATTATGTTAATGGTTAACACTGATTTTATAAGATTTGGTATAATGGGTTAATGTCAAATTTCAAATCTTTTCCAAATATTTTTTATTTCTTTCATTTTTGTGTGCAGAAGGGCTTCTTGACCCGCATTTTGAAACAGTTGGTTTTTCTGTGGTTTAGAAACTAAAATCACTGTATTGACTTTGGAATGAGTTGACCTACTGTATGTGTATCATGTATCTTATCTGAAGACACTAAAATGGAGGAAAGTTGCAATATAAAGTAGGTATTTATTTAAAATAAATCTGATCCATTAAAGAGAATGGATTGTGAATAACCAATATGAAATGAAACACTGATCAGTGTTTTACCTGTAAGACCTAATTATGTTTTTGCACAGACTAATGTCTGACTGAAGTAAGTTAGCTTATTTTTTCTAGTAGACGTATAGAGCCACATTAAACCTAAGGATAGTGATTACTTTAATAAGTGTCTTGAAGTTGTGAAACTGAGTGCCATAGGGTTAGGTGAACTTGGTTAATGTGCGTGGGTTAAACAGGATATAACACATGTGGCCCTTTTTGTGTAACAGTTTGCTGTGCATGGAATGGTTATAATGGAATTTGTACTTCCTTTGTATTTCACCAATACTGTCCAGGTGATTTATTTTAAAATGACATAACATTTTGTAACTCATTGAGGTTTTCTATTGTAAAGCAACTAATCCTTGAAATGCTATTTGCACTTTCATAGTCTATACTTGATACATTCCCTCTTTATATGAAAAATGTTTGATGTGTAATGCCAATAAACTGTGTTGAGTTTTAATGTGTTTTTTTTTGTTTTGTTAATGAGATACCTACATTGCACTACTACTGAGCAAACATTATATATTGAAGAGAAAGAAGTCACAGAGCACCCACTTTTATGGGAGTGTTAGGACTGACAAATGATGTCCTTTAATGGAGTTGGTTTGGTTTCTGGTTTAACTACAGAACAAATGACAATGTGATCTTAACAGCAAAACTGTCTAAATGTTGCACAGATCACAGGATGTCTGAACTACTTTGCACATGATAATATTACTGCAAAGTACTAGTAATTGTTCCGACACTTTGAATTTACTTTAAAGTTTCAGTTTCCTGCCACAGAAAATTGAAAATAGCAGTTGAGTTAAAGCTAAGCACATGAATTATAAGTTATAGGTAAAAATGCATGCTAGTGTGGTATAAAAATCTCAAATATAGCAAAACATTTTGTACACTGCATATTGCTGTGTATACAAACAAAACACATCACATTCATCTCTGCTTATGTAAATATGATGTTTGTGGGCTGTGAATCTAGATACATGATGTACTGAACAGTTTGACATTGAGACATCATTTGAGGAGCGTCTGTGTTTCTGTAGGGAGACCTGTCATGGAGGTTCAGTGTTAGCGGCAGAGCCCGATGAGCTGCAGCAGCAGGAGGAACAAGGAGACAATGTCCAAATAGAGGTTGAGTGCAGCAAACACATACTCCTCAGGAGAGACTGCATACTTCCTGTGCTTCCCACCCAGGATAAGTTGGGTATCAAACACCAAATACTGCAGAAAGAGAGATGAGATGCTTAAACACTGAAGACAGCGTGTTAGTGTGATGAAAGAGACAGAGAGCCGGTTACAAGAATCGGTGTGAAAGAAAACACGGGCAGTATTTCTTTATCTTTGAGAGAGGGGACTGTGCAGATAAAAAGGCCATGTAAATAATCGTGTAGTCAGAGTTGTGCAGCTGAAAATATGTTGTGACTTGCTGCTGACAGCCTGTTCAGCTCTGTGTGCAGTCGCAGTTTGTTCCACCAGCTGACTGGATGGGTCACAACATTTGCTGTTAATGCCAAAGGCACGCAGAGAGGTGGCTGTGAAAATGAAGCCTACTGCTGTTAAGCAGTGCATAATTGAAATTAAAGGGCATGAGGACATCAGAGTCTCTCTCTATACACTAACTACTGTCACAGTCACTGGAGGCAGGCTGGGACCAGATCTTACATCGCATTCACTCACTTGACATTAAGCCATCTTTAATGATGGTTTCTTTCATTTTAAAAGGTCATTTTCAGTTTCGAATCAACCTGTGTTGCAGAAATGTCTGAGTGTACTTACTAAAGAAAACAGCAAGGTTCCCAGGCAGGCGTACAGGATGTAAAGATACTGTGGAAAGAATCAGAAACACAAAATCAGCAGAATAATTGACTTTTTATCCATGTTTGATTACTTCTTCCACAAATCATATATGGGTATGGGTAATATGTTGTTAAAAAAATTTTTTACCATTTAGAATGAATTGTTTTTTTCTATCTTAGTATAATGATACAGCTGGCTTTTTGTGGACACAATAATTCAGCCTCACTGTATAACCCAGTAGCTGAAAAAGTAAATATGATAGTAAAGGCTGATAATGGGTGAACACTATGCTTTAGAAAGGCAGTGTTTATTTTCTTTTCCAGTCCACTTGTGGTTGTGTAAGAATAGCAGTTTAAAATCAATAGTATGCTTATTTCTGTGAATTCCCTCCTTAAACACTAAAAGCTGTCACAGTCTACAGCAGTGCACATTTAAATGCATCAGTCTGAGATCAGTGCAACTCCTGAGAGGTTTGAGAATGCACACTCTCCTTTGTAGTCTGCTCAGCGCACAGGTCAGTGCCAGTACATCCTGTGGATGAAAGCTATGAGGCCGTACGTACTGTCTGCCTCTAACTGCACACCACTGCAATTCATTTCAAACATGTTCTCACTGCAAACATGGGTGTAAACACAGCGGCTCCTTGATCTACCTGCGATCGGAGGATTGCACAAAGCATTGCAAATGAAAAGACGGTCCAGGCAAACACCCACAGGCTCCCATTTGCTCCGGTGAAGTCCCACTGGTGCCAGAAAAGGGAGGAGAAGAGAGAGAAAGTGAATGTGATGAGCCTTTCAAGCAGAAAACTGTAGATAGAACATTTCTCATGTACACTCATCATTGCCATAAAAGCCAGGGCGCTCAAGGTCGTCTGCATTGCAGCTGTGCTGTGAGGCGCCACAGATTACTAAATGATGAAGACACATTGCAGTCCAACACACAAGAAAATCCTAACGATCCTGGATATAATGATGCGGGATAATTTATCAGCAAGCTGCTAAGCAGGCACGGGGGAGGAGAGGTGAGGTGGCCTTTTGGCCTCATGCCCTTTTCAGATAGACTGAAAAAAATTGCAGGACTACAGGAGAATCACTAATACTGATCACCTGAGAAGCTATGAGCTGAACACGCAAGGCTGCCTGTATGACATTTATATCACAAAAAAGCTCTGCACACAGTGTGATCTGCAGAGCAAGAGGTGCTGGATTCTGCAAAGTGAAGTCGATGAAAAAAAATAAATAAAACAAAACGGCTACGGTTACGGCCACGTTTTCTATTCATATCACAGTATTCCCACTCTACAAGCAGCTTTAAAGCTTCTTTCTACAGATTAATGAGCAGAGAGCATTTAAGGAGAGATATATTCTCAGTATAATCATTAGACACCTGCTTGCCTTGTTTTATCCAATCAAAGCAGTAGAAATAAATGTCTGCAGCTCCTTCAGATGAAATAAGTGGCAAAATGTGTGAAATGCCAAACTCCATTTAGAGGCAATTAATAAGGACTCTAAATGCAATTTGAATTTGGCCTACATCTATTTCACTTGTCTAATTTTTTGCCCCACTGACTGTATGATTACTTTTGTTCTGAATATGAGCCTTTTATTGAAGCAGCATGCCAAACTGCCAATGAAGTGATTCTAAAAGTTGAATAAACCATTGCAACTTTTGAATTTCACTTACACAAGCAAAGCTATTTTATATAAAGTGAGTGACATCACTGGAAATATTAACACTTTGTATCTATACTTTGTGCAAAAAATAAAATGATGAAATGATCTGGGAGGAGAAACTACTTCAGGGTCCACTTTGATATCAGAGTTAGATTCTTAATGAGAAATCAAGAATGCAAGTCAACTGGATTTTCTGCCTTTTAAGTGTATGGGCATGCCACTGCACAAAACGCACCAGAAATTACCTTTTTATTATTAAAATATATCTTAATGGACAAGCATCGTGTCTCCCTGAAAGGGACTTGAAAGATTCATCTTGTGTGTTTGCTTTATTAGAGTGGAAGGAAACACAAGAGAGGAGGTATTTAGCAAATGACAAAAGGCTGCAGGCCATTTCTGAACTCCAGATTTATGGTATGAACCTCAGCCAGCATGAGGACAGCCCAGAGGCTTAACTCTGTCCCACCACTGGACATGAGGAATTAACTTGATTGACAAATACACTGATCTCAGCAGTAATCATGGACAGCAAACTCATCAGAGTTTTAAACCTTTGCCGGTGACAGCATATAGCAAACACTGCATGAGAAAGTCTGGCCAACTACTCAGCTTAACACTTTTCCTTTGACTGCACAGGAAACACAGCTCAGAATATGGACATTTACCACTGACTGCATAGCAGAAGTCGCCACAGTTTATGAAATTTCCATTTTGGCTGCCGTGCAAACTGAGTTCAGAGTGTGTGACAGATCATACCTTTGACTGCATAGCAAACAGAGTCAAGGCGAAGGACACCAGCGCTGTTGCCCCCACAGCCCACAGAACTGCTTCGGCATCAAAGCACCTGCAGACAGAAATATCAAACAGATATGCAGTGGGAAAGACACCCCACAGTATCATGTCTAACTAGTCAGCAAGCAGAGTGCATACAGTACATGAACAGTAGGGTTGTGTTCTACCCTAAAAGGGAAACATTATTTTCTTATAAGAAATTTGATATTTTTACATTTAATAGTCTGTATAATGTGTCTGATGGCAGGGACCCCCCTCTGGACGTGCATTGCATAATGTATTGCTTATTTCATTGCAGTTACAGTACAGCTTCAGTTACGGCAATGTCCTATAAATATGATAATTTAAATGTATTATTGATAGCCAGGCTTCAACTGATGCCTTTTTCTGTCACAGTGACAAGCTGCTAAAAAAGAAATGTCTCACAGATGGAAACGGTAACTCGTGTTTACACAGGCACCGGTACAGAAAAATTGGTTTTTAACTATTTGTGATGCTTCTGATTTATCTTCAGCCAAAAAACCTTTCTAATTTAGTAAACCAGCACTGATAACATCTTATCGGGTTTGATGGCTTCATCGCTGGCATCCAAAACACTACCAGATATGCATCAAATAGGGCTATTATTGTGTAAATGAGTCAGCATCAGGTGGGGATTCATCCTTGGAAACAAACACTCACGCTGCCACAGCGCCAAGCATCAGGCCCTCTGCAACAGTCTGAGAGAGAGAGAGAGAGAAGGGGGCGAGAGGGAGAGACAAATGGAAAGTAAATACATGACAAAAAACCTGTGAAATAGAGCAGGTGTGGTGGGGGTTTAATTTGATGCCTGGCTAGTACTGCTTCTACTCACAAACAGGCCCAGGGCGATGAAATTGAGGGGGACTCGACGGCGGATGTTGTCACAGCAGGACAAGACCACAATGAGCACTGTCACCACTCCCCTGTTTCACAGAGAATATAGAGTGTATCGTAAATAGCAAATAAACAGGCTATAAACAGAAAAAAGCACTGTGTTCAATATGTGAATCCACTGAGTGCATTATTTATGTACAGTGTATCTGGCAGTTTCTTGGATTGAGAGTCAGACTGGGGTGACAGTTTGTGATTTACTTCTATGGAGTTCCAGGAGAGTAACTCACCACCAGGAGATCTGTAGGTGGTCAAAAGGGTTAAAAGAATAAAGTGTGCAGCGTCTAGACAATCTAACTGAATGGTTTGACAGCTTACATCATGGCGTAGGTGAACCAGAAGTTGTCCCATGCCCATATCCTGAGATCGTTCCTGTTATTCAATAAGAAAAAGGGAGGGGAGTGTTTAATAGAGGGACCATTTATTTGATAGTGGCAGTAAAATGATTATATTAAATATTAACAGAGGACAGGGCATTGTGCACATGGGAGCTGAATACAATTCATGAAAAGAAATGACTGCAGATGTGTTCAACCACATCCATTACACAAGATACATAAAGCTTTCAAATTACTGCAAGCAAAAATATAATGTGGCAGAATTTTCATTCTTTTATTCCCTACCATCTTGTCTCACCTCACATATTTGTGATGATTTAAGCAGTGCTGGGTTGCATGCAAGTTTTTTGGGGACAACTATGGTACTTGTGCTCCTGTGTGATGTTGGGTGCCTTAACATGCCGACAGACTACACTAAATGTGGAAAGATGAATAGGTTCCTGACATGGATTCATCTCTTTTTGGAGGGAATTCTCTTGTGTAATGGTGCCTCACCAGTAAAGAAAAGTGCAGATGATCCCGACAGTCACAAGCAGCTGAATCATCAACGTCAAGTAGACTTTCCTTATGAAACCTGAAAGAATGATACAGACACATAGAAAGGTAGACAGACAGGAGAAATATAGACAACAGCTAAAACAAATGGAAACAGACAGATAAAGACAGGCGGATAGGGTTGTTTGTGCCGCATAACATTTCAGAATGGCTCTGTTTCATCAAAACTGCATTTCATCCTCTCATTTAAAATGATTTGTGTTGCGTGGGAGGTGACGAGCTGAGGCAGGGTACATCAGAAAACTATTTTCAATTTCAAATCAATTTCGAGATAACACTGCAAAGCAAATGAGGGAGTAAATATTGCGTATCCCTTTTTCACTTGTGACCATGCAAACAAAAAATATATTAGCTTCTCTCAATTTCTGTTTCTCTCTGCGCCCATTCCTCACTCCCTACAGTCCTCACCTCTTCGTATGGCAGCATCACTGAAGCTGCTATCCTCTATGCCCTGAGAGTAGTCAGGTGGAGCGTGACCGTACTGCTGGTTGCCTCCAGCTGCTGTCAGTTCCTCAGGGTGGACCATGTTATCATAGTTGCCAGGAGGGGAGACCACTGCAACGTTCCCGTCCCCTACCTGGTTCATCCAAACCAACAAAAACACAGCAGGTAAAACTTCTAAAAAATTCTACTTTTGAGCATAAATCATGAACCGTGTTCTTAGTTTTCTTTTTGAAGTGCATTAATGAAAGAAAATCAGTCATGTCTAATCAAAATTGTTTTAATAAGGATTTAGGATGATCAAAGGCTGGTAGTGTGTGTGTGTGGCTAATACTAATAGTTTGACAAACTGAATAGGAAAAAAACATGGTTTTAAGCTCACCGCCTCTTTCTCTTTTCTCCTGTGGGCCAACAAAAATGTTCTAATTTTTCTACTAACCTGATAGCTCATCCCTGTGTAAGAACTGTGTCCATAGTCCTGAGGATTGTATGGAGGAGGGTTAGCTCCATAACCACCATTGTTGCTGCCTTTAGTGTGCTCCATTCCACCAAAACCTGGCAGATCTTTTCCTTAACTGAGGCACAAAACTGACCAGAAAAAAAATGTCAAAGTTACAAGTAAGTTAAGGTCATGGCTGAGAACAAAAGTATTCTTTTTGAACACGTCAGCGCTTTCATCAGTGATGGTAAATGGGGCAATGTCAGTGTGGAAAAAACAAATGGGTAATTACAAAATGATGCATCACACAAACACTGAGAGCCATCCATGACTAACATTCATAATTATGGCCTTAAGTCTCCATTTAATAGAGCTGTATGTATATTTAATGACCAAATAGGTTGTGGTTAATTGATCTCAAAGGAAAGGCAGTTGTCATCAAGAAGAACAGACAGACAGTAAACTCAGGGATCATATTTTATACATAGTGAAGACGTGAGAGTAACAAAGTAAGGTCCCCGGTTTTGCATTATTCATTGAAGAAATTAAGTTATAGTTAGCCTCACAATGGCCAACTCTGTATGATATAATACTGTGGTAAAGCAATAACTACACTGCTTGTAGATAAAGAACTGAGTCTAGTATCAAAGAATAATCAGCCATGCATATAAATCTGTCTCCCTCTGGCTTAATAAATAATACACTATCACTATCTATCAGTTATTAGTAACGACTTTTGAACTCATGGCAGTGACAAATCATCTGCCATCTACAACCACATTTTGTCTTTCGGTTCCTACTTCAAGTTCCTAAACTCACTCAATATTTGACTGATATGAAGTGGACTTAGTTTTGTTCGCCTACATAGCCAGAAAGGCTTGAACATCACTTCCGAGATAGGATGAATGAAACTCATCCAAGAAACACCCTCATGTTTTTCAAGTCTTCAACAAGTGATCAGTTGCTGTTTGACTTGGGTCTTGTTCACATAAATGAATTATTACAGCTCTGATCCATTAAAATGTGTCTTACCTCTGCTGTGACGGCCCAGAATTTGCCCTGCAACTCTTCCTGTAGTGTTAGTTCCCCTACAGGGCAAAGTCTACCTGCTATCAGTTGGTTCCCACAGAGACAGGACTTTAGCTCCAGGGGGAAAGGATGTATCATTAGGCTCAATGGGATATTCAGATGAAGTTCTTAAAATGTCATTAAACCAACCAGGCTGGCACTTTGTCAGAGCAAATTGTGTCTTTACCTTTTTCTTTTACTAATACATATCCACACAGGCCTTCAGAACCATTTAATACTGGTGCTTTCACACACTTCACCAAAGTTGAATTAAATTTATATTCCCTGTAATGATACACCATTAGCCTGCTATGCGTGATAAGCCTGTAACATTTCATCTTGTTTTAGAAGAAAGGGCAAATGCAGCACAATGGCACCCTTTGAAATCCTGTGAGTCACATGACCTTCCTGACTCACCTGGGTAACACATTGATAGCAACCAGCCAGTGAGAGAGAGACGAGTGAATGATGAACGGCATCAATCCAACCTACACAAAGGGATTATGAGTATTGAGTCAGAGAATGGCTAAAGTCATACTGTATGCCGAAAATATATGAAGTAATATGGGTCAACACAGTCTTAATGCCTCTCCGTGGAGAATCGCTACTGAAAGGATCTAGTGAAGAATTCCTCCATGAATTACAAACGGGTCCAGGATGAAACCATTTTCTATGAAGAAAAGCAAAGTGCTCAAGTAAACGGTAATTACCACTTCTTACACTAAACAATTAGTGTTTTAATGTGATATTTAAAGTGATTATGCCTCAGATACATTAAATACTGCTTATTTATTCATAGTATGGATTAACAATCAAAGAATCCAACAGACCTCAAACCTTACGTATGTACAAACAATCAGCAATGCAGCAGTGAGTGTATCAGCAGTTGAAGGTGAGGTTTTATGGTATTATGTTGCCAAAACTTACAATTCCAAATTCACCAGATCAGTGCACATCACAAATAAGATAATTTCTACAAGGTGAGTTAATCCATTCATTTCACAGCAGCATTCAGAAACAAATCAAACTGTATATCAAGCAAACACTGGGGGGCACTAGTCTCCTGTGCTTCTTCTACTAATTACAGTGATTTGGTTGTGACTCTCTCCCTTCTTTTGGTGCCACCTCCCTATCCAACCAGCAGCACCAAATCCTCCAGAGAGCTGTCTTAAACCGACTGCCATGTCATTTTAACTGCTGGATCAAATCCTTAATTTCTCTCACCTACATGTGACATGTGATGATCTTGTTTCTTTTGTGTGTTGCGAAAACAAATAGAAACATTGTTTTTAGCCTGCAATAAAGAATCATTTCACAGAGGAACAAAATAAAGACTTGTCACCCATATTTGAAGGGGCAGAGAGCTTTTCTGTGACAAACACACATTCTCGCTCTGTTCTTTGCTGATTGGTGTGTCAGTCAACATGGGCTGGATTTACACTGCCTGCTCAAATCTGATGAGCTTGCTCTCACCTATTCATCAGATCTCAGTTGGATTTGAATGGGCAGCACACCAAACAGAGTCACATTTGAGCAGGCAGTTGAAATCCAGCCTGTGTTGACACACCAATCAGTGTGGAGCCCAGTGTGAGGCCGCATTTAACACAGATCTGATTGTCTCGGCGCTGTCCAAACAGAAGCAACACATGAGGCTGAAGCCACATGGAGCAGAATGTGTGCAGAGCACAGAGCTGTGTCCAGACCCTGATACACAAAAGGGATAGATGGATGGATGTATTATAGATGTATAGATAGATCATGTATAGATAGATCATGTATAGATAGATCGATAGATCGATAGATAGAGTAGATAGATTAGATAGATAGATAATAGATAGCTAGATAGATAGATAGATAGTGTTTTCTGTCTCAGTGCAGACAGCACTGTGACAGCTCTGTTTTGTCAGACTGAGTCAATGCTCTTTGGGGCTTTTGGGACTGAGGATCTCAGAGGGGAATATTCTGGTGTCACTGGAGAAGGAGAGATGTAGCCATCATGTGAGTCTCTCTTTCCACTGCATGCAGTTGTGTGAATTACTGCTTCCCGGCCGTTTTGGCCACAGAAGGATTTATTTGGAGAATTGAAATGGTGGTTTGTGTGGGGCCTCAGAGAGCCCCAGTGCAGGTCTGGAGGTCTTTGTCACTAGATGCCTCTTCATTTCTAATTTACAACCCTCCTGAAGCTGGTAATGTTTCATTTCAGCAAGATGTATGGCTGATGGGAGAGTTCTACAATGGCTCTCACTACACAGTGGGACTGCATGTGTTACTGTAAATAATGAGACAGGATGTTGTTCTATTTAATCATATCAACTAGTCAAGCTGTGTGAGGTAAGTAACATTATTTCAGTAACATAAGTAACGTAAAAAAAATTAAAAATTCAAATGAGCAATCCTGAACCAAATCAGTGTTGTATTGGTTTTCAGAATGACTTGCATGATCTTGTTTTGCAAATGAATGCAATACAAAAGGCACAGCTGCACTCGGTCTAATGCAATGGACATAATTAAGTGAATAAATGACTGTTATCTATAGTTGATTTAATATATTGCGCTACTGTAGCTGAAAGCACAAAACTGTAGATGAATTTATCCTTATTAGAGTCAGAGTTTACATTAGCTGTGTCTACAATGAGCACTTCATTACTAAATTATAAATAATATCCAAGTAACTTCTGTCTAAATATATTTAACGAGGAGCTTAATTGAATGAGTATCATTAACTGTGTTGCAGACATACCTGAAACACATTCACTGAAATGGTCTAGGGTAGTAAAGTTATTTTCATCTGTGGCTTTGTTACAATTTGTCTTCAAGATAACGACATTAAAGAAAAATTAAGCCTACTCTGTGTTCTAGGAGCTAAACTGAGCTGACACTTCCCTCATCTGCTGCTAGCTGTTGAGGATGCCGGCCTCACTGTCTTCACCATGTTCTTTTGGTGCAACGTCTCCAAACAGGAGTATTATGGTTTCTCTACTGGCTAAATGAGCTGCAGAGCTACCTCCCACCAGAGGCAAAGATTCCAGTTCCTGCCTGTGCACTTAGAGGAACAAAATATTAAATAGTGATAGGGAGACATGTAGATGTAGATGTTTATGGTGGGTCCTATGGTTAAATATAACTGTATACCCAGTTGCTATAAAATCAATTTGGAATCTTTCCTAGGACAGACTAAAGGTGATATGGAAAAGACAGTGATGCACACACACAATATAACAATATGCTAACATATCTCCTACTGTGTACAAACGCTGTTGGCTTTTGCCAGTCCTCGTCTCTGACAAATTTTCACTCAAAATAACTTTTTGTTTTGCTTGAACTAAAGCTGTCACACCGTTATGCTTCTTTTACCAACAAAAAGTGGAATATATAACAACATCAGCATGGATAATGAAATCCATTATTCGATTATTCATCCACATTGCCAGCTTAGAAAATAGCACTTTGCTAGTTTTTCCATGTTTCAACAATACTCAGACAGCTGAGTCACCAAATTGAATTTTCAAGTTGTTTCAAGTTAATTCGGTTTAACACATACTGCTGACCAAGACCCAAAGCTGTGTGACAGTTTCTAAGGCATCGCCGACATCTACTCTCTAATTACTCTCAAATTATTCTAACTTGATCTGTTTCTTGGATAGATCTGTAAATGATTTGAGATCTTCTTTTCAAGGATGAAACAGTTTTGTTAAAATTAGGGAAAGCAACTTTGAAACAGCTGAATTAATTAACTGAATTTATATAAGACATCCTGTTCTGGTAATAATTTTAACTATGACTCAATTAAGCAAGCATCTGATTTTAATACCCCTGTTACATGTTTCTCTGTCCCAACATGAAAAAAGTCTGCAAAAGCTAAGCCAGTTAATTAGAATCGACAGACTTCTGATCTTACCATCCCAGATGGATCTGAAACACATTCTGACTGCTCACTTTTCTGACGATATTAGGATGTTGGGTTTGGGATGTTGGAGCTGATTCAGAGTGGAGTGCAGTGTCATGATGCCACAAAAAGATTGAGGGGAAAGTTTCTTCAAAGCCAAGGTAGTGGTAGTGTCTGACAGGCTGGGTTCGTGCTGCCAGGTCAAATATAGGCTGAAGCTCTACGAAGTCCCACAGGGTCAAAAGCAATCATGGAAAAGACTCCTCCTTCATACGTGCCCCTGTTGCAGAAATACCTAAAAAGGTTTTATGTGGAAATATTTTGTATATATACATATATATATATATATGTATATATATATATATATATTTGTATATATATATATATATATATAT
>NW_023339807.1:8771965-8805381 GCF_004916995.1 Morone saxatilis | reverse complement strand
TATATATATATATATATATATATATATATATATATGTATATATATATATATATATATATATATATATATATATGGATGCCTGAGATCCCACTGTGACAGCGTTCAGTCCGATTTGGCAGACGATCAAACCAGTAGGAGTAAAGCAATTCTAAGTGTAAAGAAAATGAAGTCATTGTGAGAGATCCATCTGTCCAAGGACAGATGTCTCATCTGTGAAGAGGCCATGCAGCCATTTGCTGTCAGATGCTCCCTGTCAAAAACTGGGCAGAGAAGATTTGAGTTTGGGCCTTTTCTTGCCTGACAGAATGTATTCAAACAGAGAAAATGGATTTCACATAAGCCATGACAACCACAGAACAATAAGTGACAGTGGCATTTCACTGCTGGTATGGCTCTGACAAGAGGAACCACTGCTGCCACCACACTGTGGTCAAATGTCAGCCTGTTCCTCTCTCGGCTTTATGTCACAGCCTGCTTGGTTAATAATATCACATATAAAAGTTTGGGCATTTCTTTGACTGGGAGAATATGCTTAGTTGAGGACTACTGCAGTATACTAGTAGATCATTTTATTTGCTCAATTAGACAGAACTCATGTAAGAATTAAATAAAGAATATTTTATTTTAATTACACATTATTATAGACATACATATTATACATTTTCAAATCATTTCATGATAAAATAAATCATAGTTATATAATTTTAAATTGTATTTTGCAGTGTACATGCAGTGATTCAGGAAAAGATCCGAGGAGTTGTATTTTTTATTCATTCTCACTGTAAGTGAACAATGTTTCTTCAACAAGTGTGTTTATTCATTTTCAGAGAAAATAATCACACTACAATAAATAATACAGGTGCAAATCAGAACTGTCACAGTTAGGCTCATCTTCAATGAAATAAACATAAACATGACAGGGCTGTAGCATGCGATATTTGGCACAGTAAGTCAACATAAGTCATCCTTAAGAGGCATGGCAAGAGTGGTCCAAAAGTTAACTTATCCCTGAGTTATGACAAAGAGAAAAGCACGACAAATAAAACTAAGCAAAGACAAACAGACGTATACTAAATACATAGCAATACTCATTTGTTGATGGTTGACATACTCGGAGAGCATGCCTCCAATGCTCCACTCAGTGAACAATGTTTGCTGTTAAAGATGCATCAGTTTAGTTTTTTTCCCCGATTTTACAATGTGGGGTTCTTTGGTGATATTTCCATGCCACTGTCCATCAAATGTGATCAATCTGTACCTAGTTTTTGTGGATTCAACTAAATAAATAATACCTATATTAAGGATGTTTTCCTTTCCAGAATTTTAACTATGATTGTTGCTTAGTTATTCACTAATATTCAAACCCTATTGTCCAATGACTAGTTAAAAAGTCAAATAATTGACTGAGAACGTCAAACATGTAGTCTCTTTGACCTTACAGAGATATTACATATACATTGCAGTCGAATTTAAAAGTGTGCATAATTTTTTCAGCATGAAAAACTAAATTATTAGACATGTCACCAAAAAAAATATTGGTCTACAGAGGATGAAGGCCAGTGTAACTACAGAAAAACTTTGGCTTTTAAATATTCTTTTGTACCAACAGCTATGTGCCAACAGTGAAGGAACAAAAACAGGCCACCTGTGGTGTCTGACTGAACAATGTTGGACTATATTTTAGATTTCTGCACTTACAACTGTTATGTTTTTTTTGTTCTTGTATGTTGTTGTATTTGTATTGTTGTACAATATTCTACCCCCAGGGTGTTACTTGTATGCTGAAAACACAAGGCAAATTTTGGTTTATTTTTATTTGTAAAGCCTTATTAGTACAAACATTTGTGTGGATAGTCACACTTCAGACTATATATTTAATACACTGTGGTATATCATATAATTACTGCAGTATGCAACTCTGTCTTTCTCTCTGTACGTGTTTTGCAGTTATTCTGCACACGCTACACAATTGGGAATATTTCACTAGAAGAACGTGGTTGTGTGCTGTATTTACTGTGTCCAGCAGAAAAGGGCATTTAAAAGCAGCTGCTAAAAATGGCATTATATTAGAATTTAGCAGCAGAAAGAAATTGTGTGGATTCTGACTATAACAGTGACTTTAAAATCATCTCCAAGTGACCTTCATTATATGGCTCCAATTGTGCGAATCAATAAATGATCCAAAACCAGACTATGGCACCAAGCTCAGGAATGACCACTCACTCTTAGAAATGTTGTGGCCAGATGCCACATGCATAGGAGCAGGGAATGGACAAAAACAGGACAAATCCTAGCCAACCAAATCATTCTTTTCATTACAAATCAGTGAGCTGGGATAATTTTTTGATGTAACTAAGTCTGGAGCTGGAGACAAAAGTATAAGCCAGGAAAAATCCAATGTCCTTGTGCAGCATTTGAAGGATTGCCATAAGTCAATAGATGACACCCTCATTTGAATTAGATTGGGAGGAGATAACACATGTTCTTACAATGTTGCTCTGGTCCAAAGAGAGGGTTCAACAAAATGTAGCAAAATGAAAGCCAAACAGAAGTGGTAGCAGACTGCAGGGACAGTTTGGGTCATCCATCAAAACGTCTCTGACATCTGTAGTGAATGTAGCCGGCTCCAGACTCCAAACTTCATGCATTATGTTGCACACAAGTACCATAATACACAGCCATTATGTACAGTAAACGGCTAGAATGAAAAATGCTGTTTTACCACATGAGTGATTTGGATTTATCTACTTCCAGATAAAATCTGTCAAATTATCCACAAAAAAGATTGTAAGCACTTGAATCCCAGAATGCAGCTGTGGCTTTTTGTGTTTGCAATTTTGACCTGGTCTGAGCAGGGGGGCGTCCAAAACACACTCATCCAGTGATCCTTGACTCCCAAATTGCATGTCACCCCTTAATGGCTACTCACACACCACATCTAGTGCCTCTCTTCCCACTGAGGCACATTTAAGTTCATGGTTAATCACCAAAACACTGAATAGAGCTAAAGAAACAAAAACTAATCTAAATACTAAATGCATAAATAAATAAAGCTGTGCTTAGACCTGCCACTTAGTTGACACAAATCCCCGTCATGCACAGCCACGAGTTCTCTCTATGTACTGTTTAATGGACAACTTAAGCCGTCCTCTTTGAGAAGACGCTGCAGGCAGCACTGTGGCACATTAACATCAGCAGAACACTGTGTGATTATTCCTCGCCGGACAAATGTGCTCAATCATATGCTTAGATAAGATCATATGTGGCACCCTTTCCCCTCCCCTTCAGTTTTATGTTGAAATGGGTTCCACTTCCTGCAGGGCAGGCATGATAAAAAATCCAAAATGTCATCGTCCTATGATTTATAACACAGTCCTTAACTGAGAGGTTGTATATCATGGCCAAACATTTCATTGACAAGATGAAATGTCACATACGAATTCATGGCTCATGCAACTAGATGCATACTCCACGTGTCTCTCAGAATGCTGCAGTTCTGTTCAAATCGTTCTGATCAGTGCGCAGTGGAACCATCTTTTTAAAGGAGTGTCATCATGCGCCTGGTACTTTATGTAGATTGAATCTAAAGCGCATATTATGTGATATTCAGATACTGAAAACCATTATTATTTGTTGTTTTCATTTATGAGACAGGAAAAGACAGAGTGGATCCCTGGTTCAGTCTATCAGGGTGTGGAAAAATATGAAGGTATTTTAATTGCGTTTGCTGTTATGTTCTTGGTTTCCATATAAAAAAAACACAAAAAAAAACTGTAGGACTGTACATATTGTACAAATGTAACACTTAACATCACATTAAAGTCAAGTTACCAGTCGTATTTTGTGCAAATTAAAAATGTTTCCTGTTGTAGCATTTGAACTGCCTTCCAATATTACTGTTCCACAAAGCCAGTGAGATATGTTTTTGGCTTGTTTGTTGCTGTATTAACAAAATAGAAGTCCAAGAAAGAAAGGGAGAGCAGAAATGCTGTTCTGACCCTCTGAATAAAATATTACACGTGCTGTTTCAATTATGAAGCCCAATTACTCACTCACAAGCCAAAGTGATCAAAAGCAGGCTCCTCTGTTCTGTTGTGGGGTTTCTTTTCTCTGGATTTTCCTGAGGGGAGTTTTTGGGGAGCGTAGGAGTTTTTATGACTGCTGTGATTGAGGCTTTGAGAGCTGATGAAATTACAATAATGCGCTGTGTTTTTAAACCTGCTCTCATGTTCTTCGTAAGGCTCATCCTCCATACAGTGGAGTGCATTACCATCAATTTGATGTCTAAGGAATTGCCTTGTGGGAGAAGTGATTTTCCGTGGTGAGAAATGTCTTATGTGACAGATATGATTGGCTGGTCAAAAGCATTTCTTTCAAAGAACAAGAAAAAGAAAAAATCTGTTTGTGCAGCTGCTTATTTCACATCAAACTGAATCTGCTTCCTCTAGGAGCGTGTCACAAGGCATTAGAAGCTAATTTAGAAAATTTCCACAATTAATTGCTGAAGACGGGGGGCTATTAGGTTGGACACCCTTTGAGCAATTAGATCAAAGTTGTCATGTGTCAAGAAGAGCTTTAGTGTTCACACTGGGTTTGTACAGTATATCAAGGTCATACGGATCTGGCTCAAGGAGCAGGTCACATTTATATATATTTTTTATATATATATATATATATATTTCTATGTTATTGCATTTTACAGCGTGAATATTTTGTTTGAAACACATCGTTGGCATGTTTTATCATATAATCAAGCATTAGCCAAGAGCTGTTTTGACATTATTTAGTTTAATGTGCAACATCAGTATGTTCTCAGAAATGATGCACAAAGTATATTCATAGTAACTGTCAGATACAGTAATTGTTTCACATTATGATGTGCACATGGCAAGTGTCTTGATGATGCTAAGATGAAACAGTTGATATATACAAACTTATTAAGAGGACACTTAATGACACGGTAATGACAATAGAGTCTGACATCCACACAGTGTCTATTTATGGGGAGTCTAATTCACAAGATTTATAATTCATCACCTATCTATTAAACAGCTTGTCAACTTGATTCAGGTAAAAATTTGGTAAATATGCTTATTTGCTTTCTTGCAGAAAGTTAGATGAGAAGGTAAATACCACTCTCATATCTGTCACTAAATATCAAACTACTGCCAGCAGCCAATTAGCAAATTTGCTAAGCTTAGCATAAAGGCTGGAAATAGTCCAAAGATAACAAAAGTATTAAAATGACATGAGTTTAGACCATCTCTTGAGCAGGTACAGTAACTTCCTGTGTCTCTGCTGGTTACCTAGCAACCTCACAGTGACAACAACAAATAGATACGAGACTGGGACGCTCAGCAAGAAAGTGAATAAGCCTGTTTCTCAAAATGTCAGACTTTTCCTTTGAGGCTATTTTGGTAAGGTTAGAAAGAGCAATTTGCATAGAAAAATGTACATTATTCCAAATAAATATATCATATCCCAGTAGTAGGAACATTGTGTTACATTACGCATCCTGCTCATGATTTATGATAAGAACTGCCTAATAATTAAATGTTTTTCAGGAATTTGCAAAATCTAAAACCCACACTTTTACACACACCCACACCCACACACATCCACACCCAGACCCAAACCCACTTTTACCCCCTCAGCTGCTTTCATGATAGATAGTGTTGATAGTGCTCACTGACCTCAGTTTAACATCCTTCAATTCATATTAGCCAGAGACTTCTTCGATCTACTGTGGGCTATTTCCCAATGCTCATGTGATTTAACTGTGGGTTAAAAATTTATTTTGCTGAAATGGTTTTGGAGAAGATTACATTATTCATCCACTTTAAGATTAAAATGGGTATATTAAACTATATAACTCTTCTAGGTCCTGCTCTCGAAAACTGTTCCACAGAATATTAAATCTCGGCCTATTTTCCAAGGCATAATCTTTACATGAATTTCACTGTTATGAGCAGGGAAAATGGTGCTACTTAGTGCACGTATCATTAGGAACTTGTGCTCATAAAAATCTGCCAGATCAAAATTAGAAAGCTCTGATTTCCTTTGTCAGTAATATATAGATGAAGTGGATGAAAAATGTCAATAACTGATATTACCTTGGGTTTTTTTTTTCTTCCCATCTGTATCAAGAATGGTCCACCACCCTGAGGACATCTGGCCAACGAGAGCAGAGTGGAGTGAAAGTAGCTCATTAGTGAAAGAATGAAATATGCAGCGAGAGAGAGGCTAGTTAGTCAACTGACAATCCAGCACATTAGAGCCAAAAGAAATCCATGGAAACACACACAACTCATTATGCCTTGACATGCGTGAAGGAAGAACACCAACAACTTCACCGACTTCTGCTTCTAACAGTAAACACAACACATTGTGCAACACGGGATAAGTGAAAAAAAAAGTGTGAAAAACTCTGCCTGTTGGAGGATTCTATCAACACTGCTCATTCAGATCAATAAAAGTTCCTGTTGTTTCATGTTGTTGAGAATTAGTATTATGTACAAATCCAGGAGTGCTTCCATCTATCATCCAATGTGTCAGTATGTGCTGGCTGTTGATGTTGTGGGGTGTGATTTCACAGCACACATTCAGCCCCTTGATGAAAGTGGAGGAATGCCATGGGGTATCTAAACATCAGAGGCAGCCAGGAACATCCTTTCATTGTACCCGCGCAAGCACCTCAGCAAATTGATTTTCTACAGCAGGCGCATGCCCACGCCACAAGACCACAAATGCCTCCGTGACCAGGACAGTGAAATCAGCTTACTGCACAGTCACCAGATCTCAATTGAGCATTTGCAGGATGACACGTATAAACTGCAGCGGAAGCCCACCACTGAACACCAGAGAGGCTCCTCAAGGGATTCTCCGACACAGAAACCAAAGCTCTAATGAAGCTATACGCCGAGAACAAACAGGGGGTCAAAGTCAGTGTTCAGAAGGTGTTACTATTAGTGTATTACACTGAGCATACATCCGCACTGAATAAACACCCTAAGTCTATTTGACATCTTGGCCTAGCACCAACTTATACTACATCATCCCCCTTTGGGTAAAATCTGCTTGATGAAGCTTCGGATGGAAACTTCAATGGAAAATCCTTCTGGCAAATATTTCTAATCCATACATAAATCCCTGGCTTAAACTTTAAAGTAAATGCTTAACCTGAGTCGGAAACTGAACTGGTTCCTGCCAGTCAAGTGCATGTCGTTTGATTTTTATGGGGCCTGTTCATACTTTCTTCATCGAGCGTTCTTTGATCTGACAAACTCCCTTGCATTATGACTGCTGCAATTAGCTTCATCTTAGTTACATCACGTTCTAAGAAGTTACCTCCTCATGTTGCTAAGTCTGTGGCAGGTATCCACATATTTCAATCCGATCTGTTGCAGTGACATTAGGACACCAGTGATTTTTCCCTTACACAGCTTTGTTCCTTCTCAAACATAATGCTGTTTTACAGAATTATACCATTTTAGTTACAAATGCATACCGTAGATACTATGTAATGATGAATTCAGTTCTTTGTGCAAACAAAAGGGTCATGTTTCCCTCACATGCTTCAACATGTCATTTTCCAAGCACTAGCTGTACCTTTTAACCATAGAGTGCATAAATGGTTTATTATCAGAACTTTACAGATTTGTAAAGAAAATAACAACTGTATTTCATCTTACACAAAGTAAAGTACACACAAATGCCATTTCATTTTGTGCCACATCACAGCTATTTGTAACTACTGATGACAGTGACAGAGAGGCAGGTTAAATGACAGACAAATCACACCAGAGACAAGCTCAGAGTAGCTAATGCTGCAGTTTGACTGCTCCTAAATGTGAATGTGGATGATGGGAGTTCAAATTATACTACCATTTCACTTCTTTTAAAATGTTTTAAAGGCACTTAAACACTGCCACTGAATTTCTGAATGTTAACAGGGTTAGTGGTCACAGTGCATTGCTACAGTCAGTCTTTAAAGATCTACAGTGTCCCTTGGACAGACATAGAGGTGCTAATCTTATTTTGGCTAATCCAAGCAGCGGTCAGCAAGTTGAAACTCATTAAAAAATTGTAGTTGTATTGTAGTATTGTAGGTGCAACAAAAAGAAGCAGCAGATTGAATGATAAAAGCTTAGTACTAAACTTTTCTTACATTGCAAACACTGTAGCAGGGTGCAGAGTTTCAGAACGGAGGCTAAACTAAGCCATAGCATCTCTATTAATAAAAGAGTATAGCAACATTGAAGTTCATTATTTTATATTTTATATATAAATTAAGGATTTATACATTGCCGATAAAGAAATAATACAAAACATTTTTGATCTTGCATGACATTTACATGTGAAATTTTACACAACATATTCAATAACTTACAAATGTTTTATTTGCATAAAAAATATATCTCTTTACAAAAGTTTTGTAATATGTACATATTCATATACACAGGGTTTTGAATGGGATAACAATTGTGTGGTACATTTAAAAGCATTCTACTCTAGTCTGATGTGAGACTGACTTGCCGTATACTGTTTTTACCAGATGCATTTCTTTTCTCATCCATAAGAAATATGAACTCGCAAAATATATTACATATTGATAACACAAGACATCTTGCCAAAGAATGCCATCAAGTATCAAAACTGTATAAATGTACAAAATGTAACAGCAATGACAGGAATCAACATAGTGGTACAAAGTACTATAGCAGCAATTGCTATACTGGATCACTTTTTGCCAACATGCACAGGTATGAAACTATGAGCTGCTTTTCAAACACACCTCCTCTTAGATAAACCATCAGAGCTGACATCACTCAGCTGAATCATTGCTAACTGTGCAGGTAAATTACACTGATGTACAGTTTTACTAATGCAACAAATGGTATGTCTTCCTTAAAAACATATGCCCATACAGTATTCAAGGCACTGCAATGATGTAGAAATGACAATGTCAAATTCATTTTTTGTTTTTAAAACATGGATGGAGTGGGATGACAGTACAATACTAATGGTGGCTCATGTTTAAGTGTGCAAATTTATTCATGTATACTGTACATTTGTTGGCAGAAGCTGATGGGTCAGTAAGACAATGAAATAACCATTTGTATCAGTTGGTGTCAATAAAATAGGCCAAGGCTGTGTATTTATTAAGTGTCTCAGAGTAGGAGTATGGATCAGGTTATTTACTGACTAAGGCACGGTTTCCCAAAAGAATTATAGAACATCAAACACTGCTCAGTTTATGAAAAACCAAAGATGATGTAGGAGTTGCACTTGGTTTGTCATGGAATTACTCTAAGTAAGGTTGAGATTTTCATGAACATAAAACAAGACAACAAGCTTGATCCGACCTCAGACTGCCCACTGACATATCTTTGCACTTTGATTCGCCGACATTCAGGCTTAAATAAACTTCTGGGAAACCTGGCCAGCTGTACGTACTTGTTGTTTAATAAATTATTGTTTAATAAAAGCTGAAATAATAAAGCAAGAAACTCCTACTTTGAGATTTTTAATATATACAGGCTCAAGGCTGGGGTTAATTCACTCAAATTTTGGTTTATTTGGGACACAAAATGATTCAGAGCTGGGAAATCATAAGAATAAAATATAAATCAGTTTTCAGAACAATTTCAATAACTTAAGAACAGGTTGAATACATGGATGATTTGAGTACAGCCCCACATGCCCAATATACTGAAAGGTACAGAATGCCTTGACTAGATTCTTAGACTAGTGAGCAATTGAAACTCTCTTTCTTAAAGAACATTTCTGTCATAGACAAATTAATTGCACACAACTTGATATTAAACCCTAATGTTGACAATATCTCTTGTGAAGAAAATGTATTCTTGTTGTCAGAGAACCTGCACTGTAACAATAAAAGCCCTAGCACTCCCCTTGGCACTCGAAATATGGTACTGCACTTCAGTAATTAAATCCCTGGTCATATATTTCGTCAGGAGGAGGTACCATCCAATTAAGAGGTATAATTGACCATATAACTTTGAGCAGACTACAGCACCAACACTATTCAAAGAGAGGCAGTTTCTTTTCTTCTTCCTCATCCCCTCTCACACACCCCACTGCTTGGAAAATAGACTCTAAAGATTACATTGATCAACTCACAGTTGAGAGGCTCCACACTTACATAAGAGAAAATAACTCTCATCAGGGTGAACGCGACACTAAGACAAGAAAGGAAATGAGGGTCGAGATCTGAGCTATTTTTTTGAAAGGAAAGAAGTTTAAATTTTTCATTTGGCATTGTGAAGTAACCCCTCTATATTTATACTGCAGAGCATAAAATACTCTATTTTATCTATATGCCAGAGGCTCTTTTATTCATAAAGCCAACACTCATAGAGTGTAAAGAACACTTCTCTTCACCGAGCTATGGGAAGATACAGAAAGGTGTGGGACCTCCCCTTCCTCCCTCCTTAATCATTAAGATTCTGTATACGATCGATTGCAACTGCCATAAGGGTTGCTGAGAATGTGCTTTATGTTTCTGAGCAAATGTGTGTCTTTGTTGTATGTCATCAGAAACAGGGAAAATATAAATGTCTATATATATATTCATGTTAAGCAAACAAGGAGAAGTTCTATTCTCCCGCTATGTGTTTCTCTTTCGCTCATACTCAGTAGACATCAAACCATGGTGCAGATGGTGTTGAGATTGGGGTCAAAGCGGACGACTTTCCCCTCAGCAGCTTTTGTGTTTGTGTTGTACATGGGATTCTCAAAAGTAGCCTGTCCGTTGTTGTTCTCGTGGACAGAACATCCTGTGTACTGCGCTTTATCTGTTTTCCTGGGGAAAAAACAAAACAAAATTGGGTTGCATATTAGTTGAGACACAGTATCCCAATTATCTCCCCTCCCTCCAATCCAGTAAACATGTTTCCATTATCTTGGTGTGGACAGCTGCAGTAGGTAAATGAGGCTGAATGGTAATTACCGTTGAAAAGATCAGTCAGAACAGCCCTATGTCTGTTCACTGGTAACTAACATAATGAGTGCAACATTTGAATGTGACAGGCTTTTTTGTAGGTACTGTTCTGAAAGAAAATCTGTTTAAATTAAGACAAAATCCACCCATCTACACACAGTACATACATCTGCATATGGACATACACTACATTAAATATGATATAAAAGTGATTCTCATTAAAAATGCCTGACGTATACTTCTGTGTAATGTGGTGTGAATGGTAACTATGCATCATTCTTTGAAGCTTCTCACAAGTAAGATATTGTATTCAGTGAGGAATCTTACTGCAGTAAAGCAGGCTGTGGAAGTGGGCCACAGTGTACTATCTACCTCATCTTGATGTACATCTCCTTTGGCTGCAACTGTACAAACATCTACATAAATCTGGGTTTCTAAAACTTTTTCAACATCAGATCTGTGGTAGATAACATGGTACACACGCTCATGAAAATGTACTATTTTCTTTCTCAAGTGGGAACCAAACAGATATAGACTACAGTAGCTACTAAATTTGGGTTCCAAGTTACTATAGGAGACAGCAGGATACATTACATACCGCTGTTTGTAGAGATAAAAACCGAGGCCTGCAAAGATGAGGGCAAAGAAAGGCACGAGGATAGCGACAGCAACAGAACTGCTGTTGGTGGAGCCGCTGGTTTCGGGGTCAGGGAGTGTAACATTTTCTCTCACACTCAAACCTGGAAGAAAAAACATTATATTTAGTAGAAGAAAATGGAAAACATTCAACAGTGAATGAAGAACATTTAAAATATTCAGATTACCAAAATGGCACAAACACTGGAGAAACAAAATGGAATAATAGAAAAATACGTATCATCTGCTGGTGACGATGACTATGATGATAATGAAGAGGAAGATGATCACAATGATGACAAGTCAGCAGCAGCCAGTTGATAAAGACGACAACCATACTGATAATACTGATAATGATCAGCGTGACTGTGATAATCTTGTTGAAGACAATCATGGGATGATGACAACAGTAATGTTGAGCTCAAAGAAATGAAGGACAATGACATGGAATGGAATAATCCACATAGTGCTTTATGACTGTGGTAATAGGTGGTTGACAGTGGGTATTAGGGGTAATACTCTACCACTCTGTGTGTATGCTCTCAATACAAAGCAAATATTATTGTTTGAAAGAGAGAACTGGGTTATCAACTGAGTGTTGCAATTTAACCCAGACATACTATACTATTTCTTTAGATTAGAATACTATCTAAAGAAATAGTATGTGTTACTAGAAAGAATGAAACCTGTCATGACAATTTCTGTGTTCTTATGAAATGCCCCATGTCAACAATACGTATTTTTCCTCTTACCTGTCATGCTATTTATCCACCTAGATTGTTCAGGGGGGAATTGCTGAGTTTTGGAGATATTGGCCACGGATGTATCTGCTCAACAGCAATATCTCTTTCCAGAAATCATAACTGGATAACAAGACACTCCACAGACCTTTTTGTGAGCAGTTTCATGAAGGAACTATTTTCTTTTGACAAATCACCACGCAGAAGGAAGCGTGCATCTATTTAGGGATGAGAGGCCCCTTGCTTGTGACAGCACAGAATATAAACAATTATGGCGTCCTCCTCTGCTGAGCTATAATGTTAGCTAGCTCACCTAACACCACTGAGATAGCTAACGTTCAGCTATGGTTGCCAGGCATAGTCTGGTAGAGTAAGTAGTACATCCTCCATGACATGGCTCACAACAACTGGATTATTAAATTAATTTAAATTATTAAAGGATTATCTTGAGTAACCGGCTCATGATTCCTGAGACATTGCTATTCAGTTTGTCATTGGCACCACAAACTGAGTGCCATTTGGGTCCATTATAATCAAGAGAAGATACCTTCACGGCTAATATCTAGCAAACTCTGCAACTTACACCAGAACAATCTAGATGGATAACATTTTTTATTTTGGGGTCAACTGTCCCTTTAAAATATATTTTTTTCTCCCACATTTAAAAGTCAGAATCTTTGAATATGCAAATGTTTTTCATTTCCAAAGTTTCACTACAGGACACAAGATGTCTCCTCCTTCACTGAAAGTCCATTCTCAGTGTATGTGTGCACACTGGAGCATCCAAACTAGTTGTGATTTCAGTCATCATTCAATTTAAGGTGAGCACAGAGAAACTATCCTCCCTCAGCAGAAGAATGTGAAAACATCCTTCTGGTGTCAGACTTTGCTTGTGCATCATTCATTCACAAAAATAAAAGCATATTTTTGAGTGGAGTAAGGGTTTAAATACCATCTCTTTATGTACTTTTATGAAAATAACGGATGAGCAGGAGTGACCAATGACAATGGTACTTATTATATTTGAAAAGACACATACCAAGTCTTTGTAGTCCAAACTGTCCATAGTCTTTACCCTGTATAAAGCCCTGGAACACATAGCTGCCACCCTCAGGCTCAGCTGACACCTAGTAGAAAAACCCAGAACAGAGCTCGAGCAACAGTACATTTTATTTCAACTGCATATAATTTTTCTTGGCATCAACGAGAGTGTCGCATCCATTCCACACCACATCAAAAACTACATATACTGTATTTAGTAAGACAATCAACACATTCTGTCATGCTACATTCAAAAATAACACCTTTGATTTTTGAAACCCTGCTCCAGAAGCCGCGCAGTATGCTATCAATAGCTCAGCGGTATGCAGTCACCTGTCACGCGTTGTTACTAAGTGGACCTTGAAGTTTATTTTAGAAGAAGAACTTCAATTCTACCAACAAAAATTGTTCTGCAGTCGTTCCAGGTCCCTTAGGTGTCAGGTGTTTGCCTGAGCTTATTCAGCAAACTGTCAATGCGGGAACGCTGAAATGGTTCATGCAAAGTGCCTGGTGCTGATGTACAGCCAGTGTAAATATATGTAAACAGAAACAGACAATAGACCAGGAAATTAGTATTCCGCTTGTTGTCACAGTTTCTTCTCATGTATTGTATTTTTTTTTTGGCACGGTAAGTAGGATGATAAAAGACTAATAATGAAGAAACATTGGCTTGTTTCAGTCCAAGGAAGGTTAATTTTTGGCTTGCAGCCCCATTTCTTGTAACATTCTACTTGTCTGTCAGACTGAATGAATGAATGAATGAATTAATAAATAAATAAATAATAAAATAAATGCTTCAGTCACAGCTCTTGGTTATTTTTGAAATATCACTTGCCAGCTGCTTCAAATTCCTGTGTATACTCACAAATCCGTCCATTGCCCAGGTCTCATCAGTAATCCTGCTCAAGGAGCTGTGGGCCAGCGCTCTCATCTGGTACAGCAAGAGCATTAACTGTGCCTCCTGGCGCTTGTACACTCCTACAAGGTAAAGGATGAGAGGCAAAAACCAGAACTGATGTGAATAAACAGATGAGGCAGTAAGAGTGTGAGGGAATGATAAAAGAAGAAAAAGAAGCAGAGGAAATTAAGGAGAGAAAATAAAGAAAAGCAGTAGAGGAAAGAAGCAGTAAGAAAAGATGACAACAGATGAGAAAACAGCCAAGGGAGGGGAGGAGACGAGTGACTTGAGTGGGCAGTTAGTCAGTCAGCGCAGACTAATACATCCGTCTTTAGAGCCAATAGTTAATTTCCACTCTCATGCATGAGATCATTTGGTGATTGACTGATTGACATGAGCCACCCTCAAAATAAATGGAAGTGACACACAGAGGTAGTGAGAGGAGGAGAAGGGAGGCGGAGAGGAGGAAGCAGAAGACAGATGATTTATAGATGACTCACCAGAGAGCAGAAACTCCATGCTACTGTCGGTTAAAGTTACATTGACTTTTCCCGTGGTGGCATTAAAGCTTGTGACTGTCAAAGTCATTGGTTGCTTCTGGCCTTTGTAATCATAGGAACCCTTCCAGACGAAATCAGGAGCAAAGACATTGTCCGGAACTTCAGGAAAAAATCAACAAACAAACAAACAAACAAACAAACAAACAAAAATCATTAAACAATCAGATTAAAATAAAAGCATAGAATAACTAATAAAACGTATAAGCATGACAATGAGGAAGTTCTCATTCCTATTAACCATAATTGTCTAACATGTATGGTTTTTTTTTAATATAAACATCAAATCAATATTATGTTTTTAATGCAAGCTGACTACTTGCACCCACGCTGCAAAATGGTAATTAGATATGCAGTGGAATCAACATATCAAACAGCCGATAACAGTCTTTTCATTCAATTTGAATAATATCATGTTCCTTATATGCTTTGACAATCTCAATTAATGATAATTAAATACATTCCAGAACAGATAACTCTGGGCTTACTCTGCAGAACTTCTTTAATAGTTTTACAATGATAAAACTTTTTGTAGCACTTTTACAGCACTACTGGTAATTATTTATAAGCAATTTATCAGTCAATTATGTTTGAAAAAAGGTTACTGCCTGTAGTTAGTCCCAGGAACTAAATCTAGTAATGGTCAGAATAATTGCCTAGTGTTTACTAGATAATTTACAGTAATCGTTTTCAGAGCAAGTTAATGTTTATTGGGGGAAAGGGGACTTAGATGCCATGTAACATTATTTTGCAACTGAGTAATGTTGCTAATAGTTTGCTAATAGCAAAAGTAAAATGTAATTCTATCAGGGATAAATATTTGCCACTTCCTTTAATAGTAGTTTCACCTCCCCAGGTCAATTTGACTGGTTTGCCTGAGCAGACCGTACGCCGTTGGTCTTGGTGACACCATAGGAATATCTCTAGACCTAACTTGCATATTTGCATGTTTTACTGACTACCTTTACAGAAACAAAGAATCTTTAGCCATGCTAGCGGCCCTGTGAGGCTGTACTTTGGTACAGCAGTGCTTTGAGCCCAATGCTAATGTCAGCATACAGCTAACATGCTTACAATGGTAATGCTAACCATGTTCATCTTCTTAGTTTAGCTAATTAGCACCAAACAGAAAGTACAGCAGAGGCGAATGACATTAGTTTTGCAGGTATTTGGTCATAAACAAACAAACAAACAAACAATGAATAATTAATAAACAAACAAAAGCATTGGAAAAATGTCGATGGTGCTGAATGAAAAGTCAAGATCACCAAGGTGATTATAATTTATCCTGGTACAAAACAATTGGTGGGACCACCAGCTGAACTGTAACAAATCATTTGTTACTTTCTATTACAATAATCTCGTCTAATACATTTGTTTGTTGATTTCTTTATTGCATTACAATGCTTATTGACACTCAAGGCAGATTGAGTGCTTTTTGAATATAATATATAATAAATACAGAGTACGGCCAGTTACATGCATACTCTAGAAATAATTATCTTGATGTACCAATATTCTCTAATTACTGTACAGACTAATTACACTGTATTTATTAAATAGATGTTGCACTTAATATGACCTATTAACATTAACTAATGACATTTAATTATATTTTTGCACCAATTAATAAAGTACCACATATGTAACTGCAAAAGGGGGGTCACAGAACATGACCATAATACACACCAGGTTTTTTTCCTCACATGCTAATTATTTTCCTCTACTGTAATAAATGTGCTGACTGGGCTATAGAACCAAAACTAAGGACCTAGGGAAATGTCTATGAATTTAATTAAGATACACACAGATTTAACCACTGTATAGGAAAAGCTACAGAGCTGTAGTTCCAACACTGAGCAGAGTGCAATGATATACGTAGTTTGTACTGTCATAGAAATGTTGCTGTAGCTGATGGTAGTGCCATCAAAAGAGAGATGCATGGCTGCTGACTTCTGTTGCTACCAGCTAAACAGCTTATGCAATTCAAAACTCACCATTTATTTTAGGGCTTGGTGTCCCCGGTATGGGTTTGACAGTTTTCTCATGTGATTTGGAACCAACTGCAAGAAGAACATAAATATGTATGGCACAAAGATGTAGGAATGCACAGCAAGGCTTAACAGCTGGAGTATGCTGGTAAAGTAAACACTGCTAAGCTGTAACATGCCGCTTGCATTAAACTTTTCCTCACTTTGGTAAGATCTCTGGTGGCTCAGTTCTAACAAACATTTACAAATCAAAACATGCATATTGCAATTAGTTGACAGTACATTGACATAGTGGGTTTACAGAAAACATCTCTTAAACCACAATGTCTCATTATATTTGATGAGTGTTTTATTTGATAGATCAGTGAGCATTAGTGCAAATGTTACATGGGGCAGATTTTGAAATACTAAGTGTATACACTCCTCTAGACCTCCTACCCTCCACCTTTATGTGTGTGCAATCTTCCACTAAAAAACTTTTACTCCTCTCCACCGTTTTCTTCATAATCTGCCCTCGCAGACCTCCGCTGACCACGTACCTCTGCAGACAGGCACCTTGCCAGTCCAGCTGCCGTCAGAGCGGCAGACACGGTGCTCTGAACCACCAGAAAGGAAATAACCTGGCTGACAGGTGTACACCAGGGTGTAACCGTAGGACGGCAGGTCTAGACCCATGACGTCAGCGTTGGCTGGGCTCCGCGGCTGCTTGCAGGAGTGAGCTGGAGAGCAAGCAGGGGGCAGACACGTTAGTACACACAGATCTTCACCCACACACATACATAATAGAGTCAGATACACACATCCATGCACGCACACACACAGATGCACGTACAAATAGACAGCCAGATAATTAGACTCACCAGAAAAAAAGAGGATAAAAAAAGAAGCACAGCCATGTTACAATTTAACTGAGTCCAGGGAGCTATTAGGGAGCATACTGATACCTTAATACGTCTAGTTTCTTTTCTGATTATGAATAAGGACACTTGATGTCTTGAGGTGAAGTTAGCCTGCAAATGTTTATCTTATTTCCCCAAAGCATTGAATTGCAATTCAACAATAGGATAAAAATAGGAAAAAAACATCTGGAGTTGTTTTTCCTGAACTGATAAAACATTTCAAGGGTAAGACCAACCTAGACTAAGCTTATTAATGTCCTTGCAAAACAGTTCTGATGTGAATGTTAATCTAAATCTGTAAATCGTGTGCTTTCCATCATGAGGATGTGCATGTAGGTTGCAAGGTCACTTATGGACACTGGAAGGAGGCAGAATGCTGACTGAAATAATTGGCCAAAAAGAGGCTTTTAAGTGTAGCCCATGTTCTGGAAGTCAAACCAGTGTGACCTAAAAGTATACAGTATGTCTTAGAGCAATAGAGTTTTACGGTCTGTGAATCGGTTTTGACTTGCTTGGCTTTGACTTTCTTAGCTTATTAAATTATTCTGTCTCAAAAAACAGGAAGCTATAACATGCTGATTTAGGATGGTGTTGAAATGGTTTTGCTGAATCAGAAACCTGGGACAAAAGCTGTTACTGTTGTGCTTCCAAAACACCAGCCCTCTTATAGACCATATTAAATATTTTCATTCTCTCATGAGTGGGTTGAGTATACTTAGTTTAATTTTTCACATCAACAAACTCTCTACAAAACAAAAATGTATGCAAATCACCCCTGCAACACCAAAACACTGAGGGGTTGAATATTTAGACTCTGAGGCGTCAACAATAATGTGAAAATAGCAAAATAATTTTGCAGCTTGTGAGTGAAAGAATACGTTGCCAGCTGTCAAATGGGAGACAGCTGCAACTGAATCACAGTACCAAATCGGTCTTTCATGGCGTCTTAATGACATTAGTGGCAATAGCGTGTGGAGGGGATGCCAGGATGAAACCTAGTTTCTGGGCTTTGTGAAAGACTGAAGGAAATTCCTCTTGTTGGATATTACTTTTGCTTGTGTTTGACCTGGTAATATTATATGTGTGTATGTGTGTCTGTAGAAAGTAAAAAAAAGGTGAATCAAAGTGAAAGTTGTGTGCCGAAATCCACCATGATACTCATCTTATTAATCTTATATTAAGTTACACAGGGGCTAAAACAATTGAAGAAAGCCCAAGGACAACTGACACCCAGAGCTTTTTCGATTGATAGTAGTCTAAGCTGATAAACCTGCCCTACAGAAATCTAATGTGGTAACTATTAACACTACAAGAAGACGAAAAAATGCCTCATACTGTAAGTTGTAGATAAAAAGTCTGGAGCCCTAAATAAATAAAAAGATAAATAATTAAATAAACTCCCTTCTCACTTCCTGAGCTCAAGTCTATGTAACCCATTTAAAATGACAAACTGTCAGCACATGTCCAGAGTGGTTGTAGAGTTTGTAGACCATGAATACTGACGACACTTACAAGGCAGATGAATTGTTTTATCAAAGACATGTCATATTCTTTATCAAGTTCTGTTGACAGTACCATGTTTATTTACACTTCAAACAGCACAGCGGGCTGCACTCTTGAGATTACACAAGGCCTCAGAAGACACTTTCACTTTTTCTGTCACACAACAACATGTACGTAATGTTCTTAGTTCAAAGTTGGTATCTCTGATAGAGACAGAGTGCATTAGTTAGGGACACAGACAGACAGAGACAGATAGAGGCAGACACACAGAGACAGTCCTGCTGATGGATTTCTCTTTGAGCCAAGGAGGTTGGCCAGCTACAGACAGCAACAGCAGGTCACGTTCAAGAGGACAAAGTTAACTTTTGAATTGCTCCATTTTTTTTTTCTGTTGTTTGTTTTTTGGTTAATCTTGCTAATCTTGTTAGCATGCCTTTCTGTGCATAAAGCAGTTGGTCACAGGTTTGACAGTTTTTTTTGGCAGTGTTCAGTGTACATTTTGAAAGTATTGCTGGTTTGTATTTAAGTTACACTTGCTGAACTTGTTATAATGCTCAGGCTCACTGGAATCTCAAAATTGATGTTGATGCTTAACACTATTCATTGTTGAGTTAAAATATATCCATCCAAGTGGCCTGGAAAGAAATTTGAGGTGTGTACCTAGAAGCAAAAATATTAATCTGATAGAAAGGTGATTTAATCTATTGTGTTGATAATCCCCAAAGTTTTTGCCTTCGACAGCAGAACAAGATTAGTTGGCGTCACTTTTAAATCCATTAAGTGGCTTCACAGTAACAGAAGACCATTTAATCATAGAGAAAGGTATTTTAGGGGATTTATGACTGTTTTGACTGAGGGTCAACACAGAGTGTTAGACCCATTCAAAAGCGCTCATAGTCAAATACATATACATAACCACAGTTTTCCCCCAATGTATTATGGCCCAGACAGCCCTCTGGGTCTGTATGTCCACCTACAGGGCTTTAAGAGTAAAAAATGAATATAAAAATATTATTATACATCACTGGACTGAAAATTCTGCTGAGTTCATAGTTTTACTTTAAAGCAGTAGCAGTAACAGTAACAGTAACCTTGTGGTTCCTCATGGTGAAATTTAATGACATGTAATAATATTACAGTGCAGCTTTACAAATTTAACAGTTGTGCTGCCAATGCCAATTGCCAACATTTTGTTATATGATTTTTGTGTAGACCTTTAAAATAAAGATGGTTCCTTCTTTTCACAAATGATACATTCATATACCAGACCAGCAAATTTAAAAGTTAGCAAGGTCTGTTGACATGACAATGTCACTGACAATATTCTCAAAAGAGTCTGCAGTCAATGTAGAACATGGCCATTTCTAAAAATTGCCTAATGCGTTGCAAAGTTACAGGGCAGATTAACTGATTAGTTGTTGCCATTTGAGAATTTATTCATAGAAGTCTGGGATGTGACTGGCAGAGATACATTTTTATATTTTAATTCCAGCAGTAACAATGACAGGAGGACGGCAGAGGAAAATCAATACATTTTTCAAGCCACCACAGGCGATGGACCAGAGCCAGAGAGTAGCTCCTGAAACGCTGCAACCTCAACAGAGACAGAAAAACCTACCAACTGCACCTGCTGAACAAAGCGAGTCAGGAAAGTTAAAAGCCTCAAAACATCATGCCTCTAAAATAAAATCCCAACTGGGAGTCCGACTTATGTTTCATTGAGTGGCTTTAAAACACCATGATAACACAAAAAGGTATAAAATATGTTATTTTATGTTCACCACTGTGAAAGTAAATGTGGCTGCTGGGATGCATTGTATACAAATCCAAAAAGGCTGAAGAGAGGAACCTCCCAGAGGCCATTCACTAGGGTTCAATGTGCCACTTACAGTATAGGAAGAACATTAACCGTGGCCAAATTAAGTATAAAATGTTAAAAAGTCATAAATGTACAACTTGGTTAAGAAAGTTTGTTAATTGAATATCAAATAAATACAGAGGTTATACAAAATTATCAGCTAGATGTTGGGAATGTGGAGATGAATCCACAACTGGTTTCCCAAAGTTGCCTGATGTTTATGTCAATGCTGACTTCATAGGCATCCATTAACCCTAACTGTACAATTCTACTTATAATATTTATGTGTAGCATGTAGCACATTAAATATCAACCCTTGTCAATCAAGAGCACTGAATGGATTTGCCAAGCAATTGACTCCTGACCTCAGCTTGTGTCTGTGCAATGTCATGCAGTAGTATGCTAAGATGCTGCTGATAAAATGCACTTCAAGTCTCTTTAAAGCATCAGTAGTATTTCCATAATAATGAAAGTTACATTATTATGCATTAGGTTTCTCAGAGGAGAATCAAGACAACTGGTTGTCGACAACTTGAAAGTGACTTTAAGAAAATTAAATTTCAAAGCGTAGAAGTTTATCTCCTTATTTAGTGGTTTATCTTACATTTGTGTTGAATTATCATGTATATTGGTATTTTACTTTTTCCCTAGAAGTTTCAAAATAAATGATGGCTCTCACAGGGCCATACCATCTCAAGCATTCAAAGATTTTGACAGCAGTGCATTCAGCCCTTGAGGAGGAGACTGTGTATGATCCACTTTGTATCTTTGCATGCAGATATTTGTCCTCACCTGGCACAGCTGTCAAAACCTTTCCAGACAGAGAATGTTAATTCTCTTGTTATAATAAAATTGTGCCAGTTTGCTGGGACTTCAACCTATAATTCTGTTGACTTAAACTTACTTTGACTGCTCTTTTATTTTAAGGGACCTGTCACAGTGCTGGTAATAAATGGCATTAAGGAGCGAGGGAATGTGCAACCTCCTGAATCGTTCCTTAGTAAGCGGCATGACAGGGTCAACAGTTTGAAGGTACAGGTTGAGCAGGAAAGCCTGACAAGCTGTCAGGTGACAGAGGTCTAGACAGGAATGCTTTTTGGATTCTTTTCTGCTGTCAGCTGTTCAAATTAACATTTTGGAATTTGAAAACAAACTCCATGAATGATAATAAGACCATGAAAGTGACTGTGAATATCTGTTGCTGTCTTCGATTGTAAAATGATGTGTATAATGTGTATATAAGTGGGCCAGCCTTCGCTCTCCACGTACATCAGTTAGCCATGGCTATTTGTCCTGCTTCTAACTTATCAACTTTGAGGAGAAAATGTGCCTAATATATCCCACCCACTGACAGGGGCCATGATAACCATATAATCAGTGTTATTCACTTCACCTGTTAGTGGTCATAATGTTATGGCTGATCTGTGTATACAGCAATCTAAAAAATTTGAATTAATGTTTAAAAATTAAATATTACAAACACCTCCCAGTATAACACGATACAATACAACAGCCTCAAAAATTACCACAGTTAAATCAACACCTCTCTAAAACATAACTGAACATGATAACCCTCATAAAATAGGATTTAAATCAGTGGTCTTGTATCAGACTGCATTAGTTTTAGCTAGCCTAATACCTAATAAAGTGGCAACTGTATGCAAAGAAAATTTCAGCATGATGCACATATTCAAGGATTCTCAATCCCTGTAAAACTTCCCTTCCTCCCACTAAAACACACACACACACACACACGCACATAAAGCTGCGCTGCAGAGTAGATCAGGCTGAATGAAGGCAAGGTATTGCAATTTTTCTGCTCCCTCAGCAGAAATGTCTCTTGGAAATTCAAGTGGGTGTTACATCTTGGGGTAGTTATGAAATCAAGATTACAAAATATCATTTGAATCCCTTCTTCATCACACAGCTCAAGTGTTTACACTGTAAGTACATAGTAAAAAGCAGACTATAGTAAGATTTGAATTGGTAATATTTCCATGAAATATGCTGTAGCTGGAAAGGGATTCCACCGAGATGCAGAATTACATTAGAAAAGCGCTTGACTGGAATCAACTGCACAGCAGTAGTTTGGTGTTGGTCGACAGTTCAGGTTGTTCAAACAGAACAACAATAATCATGATCAACACCTCTCTCTCAGAATGACTGGGATGTCAGGTTGATTGAGGTGTGAGTGGCAAAGTACTGGGAGGCAAAAGTTATAACAGGAATGGGTATATGAGAGAAGCTGTGCTGGAAGAGGACAATGCAAAGCAGCAATGCAGACAGACTGTGACAAGATGCCAGAAGGAGAAGTGAAAAACAAAGATAGAGAGCGTAAAAAAATAAAAATATAGCGACAGAGTATGACGAACAGGCACTCACGGATACAGGTAGGCTGCATGCCGGTCCAGGTGAGATCTGGCAAACAGAGCCTGGTGGTGGAGCCCTGCAGTAGGTGTCCCTGTTGGCACTGGAAGTCTACTCTGCTGCCCACCTGGTCACAAACAGACAGCACACAAAGTGGAGAGAGTCAATACACTGATGCAAATGCCAATAGGCTCCCAGCATCAAATCTAAAGAGCTTGGAAAAAATACTGCACACTAACGTTTTTTTCCTTTTTTAATGATTACTTGTAGTGTGTGGAGGCAGATGGAGACTATTCCTAGAGGCGATGGCCCATGTTTGTGTTCTCAACTTGTGCACAGACATTAGAAAGTAAGGGAGCTGACTTTTTGGTAAGGATATAAAACCAAACTGTTTTCTGTTATCTTAATAAATGGCTTTTTATTTTCAGCCACCATCCCAGTCGACTGTTTAAAGACAGCATCGACACAGTTTTCTCATTCGGTGGTGTCAAGATATTGGTAAAGTTGTTCAGTAATGCAGAAAAATGCAAGACTACGGCCATTACAAGCAGTGATCCAAATAATAAGCTGCTTCTGCTTTCATTTGGGACAAAATTCATATCAGATATTCTGCTGAATGTTGTGGAGAAACTGTTCACACTTAACTTGCAAGTGACATTCTAAAAGCAACAGGGAGGAAATAAAATGAAATACACTGACTGAAAGCATCTCAAGGGAGCTACTGAGCACACACCAATGGTCATGATATCAATTTTTTTTGACTATGATGCATTTTAGCATTGCTCGTTTTACACACTTGCTCAAACTGCACACAGTGCACATTATCATAGATCTAGATATGCACCATGCCTTTATGCATTTACAGTTGTGGAGAAATCCAGTTGGTTTTCTTCTGGGGAACCACGTGGGAGGGATACATACACGCATCACACACATTTCACATTTCATCCTTGCACCCACATAACATCATCCAAAGGAATAAATGATTCCACCTGGAACATCCATTGGAAACTTCTCATTTCAAAGAGGACAAAGTAGAGGTAACACAGCAGAGCTGCAAGCACTGAATGGTACTTTGATTTTGTGCCTCTTGTTCAGGCTCATCTACTTTTGCTTCTCAGGTACAACAGCTTGGCTGCTTCAAATATTGATCACATGAAGACTTGTTGTAGAGCTTAAATTATACAAGTGAAGTATATAACAGAATATGCTAGAGCGTAGTATAAAGTCCATATGAAACAAAATGTCTTGTGCTAGTTGTTATGTTATATAACTACTAAATAAACCTGTATCAAAACTAGGATTGTAATTTTTCTGATCCTATCTGAAATACATTTTAATTTTCTGGTGCAAATTCACCACAGAATTAAACAACATAACACCAACTGTTCATAAAATGTATCCATTGCAGGCTTTACCTTAAACCCTGTTGTGTAATTCATGAAGCCATGCTCAGGTGTCCCTGGATTTTCACAAGTGGTTCTCGTGGGCTCTGGAACAAGAAATCATTGTCACAATGAGCAGGGGAAGAATATGACAGAAGGGGCAATCATTGATAATGACGAGGCAATTTTTGTTGTACCAGAGGACAATTACTGAAGTGGCATGGTAACATGAGCAGAATTACCCTGCCATCTTTAGTCTGTTTTACTATGAATGCTTTTACTTTTAGTTGCTTTTTAAGTCAAGGGAATATGGACTTCAGAGTCTTTTAATCATTGGTGAGACAAAATTCAAAGTAAGACACATTCATTTGATAAAACATTTCTTCAGCACTAAAGATTTCCAGCAAAACTAGACTGCAAATATAAAGCATTGCCCCTGAAGTAACAATATAAATAATACATTTCAGTCTCGTGATTTAGTTTTACATGAGTGCCAGATGGCAGTGCACCGATTCTTGTTCACCTTCAACTGTGTCTTGCTATTTATGTTCAAGAGAACCAACAGAGAATGATCATTTGGAAGATTAGTTAAATCAAGTGGTCTGTGTTTTTCTTTCATTTTAGACTACGTAGCAGACATATTTTCACTAGTGTTGTTATTTCACTCTACAAAATAAAAGGCTCATATCTTGCATAAAGAAAACTCAAATCATAGGGGGAAAATAAATAAAAATATAGGCGACTGTTTCGAAACACAAAAATTACAGTCTATTCTAAAACCAATTTATTCTGTGGATTAGCTTAATCGACATACTGATTAATTTTCAGTACCTATACATCGAGGCTGAGATCCACTCCATGTGCCCTCCTCCTGGCACATGCGTGTTGTTGATCCCACCAGCACATAGGGGGCATTGCAGCTAAACGTAACCTCGGACTTGAAGATGAAGCTGCGCCCTTCTCGCCGTCCTTTGGCAGGCGTACCTGGGTCTCCACAGAACTTGGCTGTTGAGGCAGAAATTTGGAATTTTGCTGATGTGATTAGCCGAGGGCCAACAAACCCGGACACAGATGTTACACATTTTCTTGTAAGAACTCATGCAACAATGTACTGCATTGCACGGTTACTTCATGTCAGTGTCGATGACCTATTGCGATGCCCTATTATTGCAATTCAAATAGTCATATTATTACACAAGGAATACTGCAGCAGCTAGGCAACTGAATGCAGCATGTGTAGTAGACTATTCAGCATTTAATTCAGAAATAATAAGCTGTGTGGGCTGCTGCTGTACCCATACCAGATCAGGCCGTGGTGAGGAGTGCCTACAGAGGTTTCTACTGCTGCTGTGAGCTTTGCTGTTTTCAATGGGCTCTTTATTATATCTCATTTATTTGAGTACCTGATTGTCTTTCTATATGATTTAGAAAGTCTTCATTGACTGGATTATTCAAATTGCTTTTATATTATGCTTGTTGCACAAATTCCTTTGGCCATTTTTTATTGCATGTGGGCAGATGTATTGATTACCTTGTCTCTGGATGAATTGCTCTGTCTAAAAATTGTTTTGTTTCCAACAATCAACCTTGCTGGTTAGTGGTTACAGTAAGTATTTGAATATTCATCTTGGCAGCAAAGAAGGAGTTAGGGGGGGTCATGGCACTCAATTTTAGTTCAAAATAATTAGCAAGTGAAATATTAATTTCTCTGATATGGCTTTGAGGTTAACACAACTGGAGCCATCTGCTACTGCTGTTGCTCTCCAAGCCACTTGTATGATATTGCCTTTTTAATGGGAATCCAGCCACTTTCTCCGAAGATGTATTATCACTGCTGCTGCTTCAATTTATTGTTTATAGACACCTAATCAAATTGACTGGAATAATTTAGGTTGAGTGGGTATCTTTCTATCTATCTTTACTGCATATTTCCTCCATCAACCAACTGTAATCACACAGATCAATAAAAGTTACTTCTAGCTGTTGAAGATTCAGATATGCTCAGTGTGAGAGAGAGCAGAGGTGCGAATGAGAGTCACAGTGTTCAGTCACGCAGTCAGAGTGCTGTGGGATCAAGCCAATAATAAGGCAGGCTGCTTCTCCAGACCTGACATGTGCTGCTGCATGGAGGTCTGGAGACAGAGATAAGTCCTTGCTTGCTCTCTTCTTAGAAGTCAGGAACCAACAGGGGCTTCCCACAACCAATTCCTGACATAATAGATAGCTAGTAAAAGAGGAGATTAGAATCCAGCCCATGCAGGAATGGCTGAATGAAGCCATTACTGCAAATACTGTTATCTTGGAAACAAACCCTTGTATTCAGACACATATCTTATGCCAAGAAAATATGTTTCCCATCTGAAAATGATGCATTGTGAATTTCAACCCCCAGCACCCAATAGTTTGACTGTGTTTGATATGAATTAACAAATAAAGATGCAAATATCTGGCTGGATCTGAAAAGGATTCTTGTCACTTTTCAAATACCATTGTAAGATTTAGTATTCAGATGGCATTTTTTGGAGGGTTGACAATAGAGGCCAAACAGGTGACATGCACATTAGTCATAAGCTTTAAGCCGTAGGGAAATAATGTACTGTTTTATGGATATATAAGAGAAATGGCCCTGGGCCAAACCAAGCTCAGCATATTTAATGTATGTGTGTGTGTGTCGATGGATAAGTGAGAGAAAGAGAGAGAGACTAGTTAAACCTTTTCTCACTCTCTCTCTCTCTTTCTCTCTCTCTCTCTCTCAGCCTCTCCCTTTCCTTGATGAATTATCAATGCTTTGAAGTAATCAGTATGCAGAGGCCAGATTCAAAGTTGGGATCACAGTCTCATCCCTACAGACACATGAACTACCATTCTCAGACACTGAATTTTTGCTGCTTAGTCTCCCATGTGTTGTGTTGGGAACATGAATATGCATCTTAATCCTGTTTGGCTGCAAACGCTTAGAAAAGTACAGATTTTACGAAATGCACAGATGGATTTGCTTTTGCAGATTCATTGCATTTCCTACAGAGTTGCTGAGCTGTGTTTAAACTAAAAGTGCTGAGTATGAATTGCAATCATATGTCTAAAGTCTACAGCAGTGTAAGCCTACTACATGTAAACAGCAAGACTGCTTAAAATTATTATGTACCAAACTAAATTTAACAAACTTATTAGGTTAAATTTGCAGCAGAGGTGTATGATAGAGCCAAAAAGAATCGGATTATTCCTCCTACTCAGCTCAAGATGTTGTTGGTTAATGGGAAATATCCTCAAGATGATGTAATGTATTGACTAATGCTTGCAGTTCACCTTTAACGTTGCATCCAATGCACAGACACAAAGACATTACTGGCCTGTCGACATTTAGAGCTGGTCCATGACAAATGTATGTTTATAAAGTAATGCAGAGTATGTTTAGTATTGGTCAGTCCTGTGACACTTGTAGATTGTGAAGCCTGACACTAACTAAAGATTTACCTCTTAATAATGACTTCACAATTTATAAGGACTAGCAAGATAGCTGTGTAGATAGTGCTGTACTGACACTTTAATGCATAGATAATAGCCTTTTCTACACCAAATATGATCAGCACTTTCTTTCCCGTAGTTCCATTTTCTAGTCTCATTTATTTGCCTTGGTAAACCTCAGTGATTTATCACAGACCTGCTTCCACTTCGAGTACTGTAGCAGGAGGCTAGCTTTAACAACTTGTTAAGGAGAGCTAGGTCCTTTACAGAAGTTGGTTATTGATCACACCGAATGATATTTATAGTCTACGGCTCTAAATTTGAGTCAGTTTTGCACTAGCATTGGAACCTGCATTGTAGGTCATAAGTAATGGAGCTATTAAATGTAATTACTACATTAAAAACAATTCTGTGCTGAAATGTAGACTAGCGTTCGATCATGGGACATAAAGGTAACTCGCTCACATATCTGCAGGAGGTTGTTTTGGGGGTGCTCATGTGGAAAAATTATTGTAGTGTGTTCAGGGATGGCACTGCTCATCATAATTGCAACAGATAACAAGTAGACATTGTACGTTTACCAAGTGGAACCATATCCATTTTATGTCCAGATGACAATTTTTACCCAGCATAAAAACCTAGAACCAGAACACAGATATACAAGTGCATCTCAATAAAACAGGCAGTTGGTCACTTTAAAACACATATCTGGTCATAACAGACAAACACCATCCTTTTAAGTTAAGCATGATACAAATCGACAGTAGTGTGCACATTGACTTGCATGAATCGATTGCAATGTGGCCATTTAGAAGAGCAAATGGCTGCATGACTGCGATTCAAGTTGCACGGTCACAAACACTAGCAGTCTGTCAGCTGGATCTCGGATGCTTAATACCCAAATGGGACCGTTTTTGTCTGAATACAGCCACAAGCAAGCTCAGTCATTAACATCAATTAAAAAAGAACACACAAGTGAATATAAATCTTTTTAAGTAGGATCAGGGGTTTTTGGAATGACCCATCGTGTATTACTAAAATACTGCAAACCATTTTATTTCCCTCCAAAAAATACAGTGTAGTTAACGTCTGCACAATAAATGCATGCAGCAAACTTATAGCAGATATTACCTGCAATAGAAGGCTTCAATAATCAAAATGCAACAATTCAACAGTCAAAACAAAAGGGCTGCTTACATTCACCAGTTTAAGCGGTGATGCTTTTAGTGCAGCACAGCAGTCAGAAAAAAACAGCACATCTTTTAGCACTTGGAGTGTTGTGCATGAATATTTTTTAGTGCCATTTGTTTTTATTCCACTTAGTCTGAATAACATTAAAAGAGAAACAAACGTGTACAACTAATTTACCCTTCTTGATATTTCATTTCTGTCTGACTGATATAATTCAAGAATGATTCTGATGACAGTGAGATGCTCTTGAGCAGTCATGCATCCCAGGGGTTATTATTATGCTTGCAAAGATTATTCTGAGATGGTCTTAATGTAGTAAAGACCATCAGACACCCCACTTGTGGTTCCACTCAGATCATCATCGTCATCCTAAACATTGTAGCTTTGACACTACGGCTAAAGGTCATCCTTTTAAACAAAATGTAAACTGTAGGTTTCTTTTCACCTATGAGTGATGAAATATTAATTTATGTTCTTCATAAACAGGTAGGATATAATGCCCTTTTCATGCTTAGAATAGTTCAGTATTATTATTCAGTATCCACTGAAGGTGGTTTTAGGACGAAGTTACACTGCTAACAATAACATTAAGTTTAAAACGTAAACTACACACAACACTAATAATCCCTTTCTGCATCTCAAGACTGTTGTATTCTATTTTTATCGTAATTCAGCTTTTCCACCAACAGTAGGGCCTGATGTTAAAATCCATGACTTATTAATTACTTTCATTAATTTCATTAACTTTAGATAACCTCTAATGGGGGAGGAAGACAAGTGGTAGAAGGGGGTTGCCTCAGAGAAAAAACGGTATGAGACAAATAAAATAACATGCATAGATATCCCTGTTGAGAGAGCTATGATCACATTACTTCCGGTGCCGGCGCGAGCAGGACGCTTATTCAGTAGCTCCGTGCGTGTCGCGTTGTTTTTAGTTACTTAAGTGTGTTTTTTAAAACTTTTAACTCTTTATATAACACTAGCTGTGTATAACTTTATATATTCTATGGATACACTGACTTTTTACGGACAACATAGCGGTGGACATCTATTTGAGAAATTAAATGTTATTTCACTACTTCCCCAAATAAATTTGTACAATGACGTAGTCTCACTGGATTATTATACTTTTCAGTATTCCATATTTTCCACTAATTCCATGCACAGTAGGAACCCTGGTAATCAAATACAATCTCATATTTTAATTTCTTTAATGTTTTTTGGGGCTTTTTTATGCCTTTATTAGATAGGACAGGTGAATATTGAGAGGGATGTGCAGCAAAGAGCCACAGGTTGCAATCAAACCATAGCTGCTGTGGTAAGGACCTACTAGGTGAGCTACCGTGCACCGCACAATCTTTTATTTTTACTTCCAAATGATTTAATATGAATTTATGATCAATAGATTAGTAAGAGGAAAAACAACAGGACGCCATATTTTAATTATGAGTCCAACATTTCATGTGCTTGATTAAAAAAAAGAAACATAAAGAGAAAAGATCCAATTTAGCCCACTGTGAAACCATGTTTCAGACAGCGACAGAAATGTCACCAAGACCATTTCAGTCTAAACATAAGGAGACTTCCTCAAGGGACCTTTATAATTATCATTATAATTATCCTGAAAGTACGAAATGGTGACTCACGCAAGCACTGAGGCAGGTCTCCGCTCCACGTCCCATTCCCTGTACAGGTGAGCACAGCAGGGAAGGACAGCTCATAGCCAGGAAGACAGCTGTAGCTCACGCTGGTACCCCACTCCAAGACTGAGCCCTCCAGGAGGCCGTTGGGGATGGGTGGGGGTCTTGCACACGTAACCACTGTGGGAGATACAGTCACAATAAAGGCAAGCTTATTGGAGTACAATCAGTGCACAAAACAGGTACAATCACGTTTTTGTCAAGACCAGGTTCAAAAGAACCAGAAACCAAAACAAGACAGACACGAAAGATACGGTACTGTGTATGGAGTCCCACCCATCTGCTATGGGTATCTGGTCACCTGAGAATCAAGACATGTCTAAGTCAAAATATGAATTAAAGCAACAAGACTTTATGAAATAGATTCAGTGGCCTTGAGAATATTTGGTTCCACAGGCCTGGACACAAGCATGAAGGATAAAAGATCCTTAAGAAAACATGGTTTCTTCCATCTTTAAACAACTGGACCAAAACAGCTCTTGGATGTAACTCAAGCATAACAGACAATGGAAAAGCTTAGAGATAATTACTATGATTTATGTGGATTTACAGGGATATGGCTATATCCTGGGTCTTTGCATTTATAATCAAATTTTTAAAAGATGGAGTTGGTGGTGATGGTAAGAGGAAGCAGTGATGTTAAAACGTATTAAACATTGTAATAAACCCAGTTTTTACCCAATAAATTGTCATTCTTACAGGTTTTATCTTCCCATTTCTATCCAGTGTCCCACAGTGCCTAAACGCTGCTTATTTTTAAGACACAACAGGGTTGAAGTTTGCTATTTCATGCAGGTTAAACATGAACACGTTTTGTCAAATATATTATTACACTGCATGCTTTAAATTATAGTGCTATTTTCACAGACATCAAACGGCAATAGAGGTGGCACAAATTCACCATTCTACATAATGTGGATTACGACTGAGTGAAAACTAGGTCTTTAGCCCAGAGAAATGGTCTGTGTTTTGCCTGTGACTGTGCAGGATTTTTTCAGCTGTTTCTGTTTAGAGTGTACTGAATAATTTCTGTGAGAAATGAGGGGACATCTTGTGTCTGTGTAAGCTATAAACTTTCTGCTCAACAAATGTAATAAATGAATGCATAATAAAGCTCAGAGTTTGTTCTGACACACTTGGAGATGAACCCATAGGGACGCAGATGGGATATGGGTTTTAGGGATGTGAATAAATTATAGCAGTTGTTTTATACCATTACTATCCTCCCTCTACACCCATGATTTCCCCAACTCTTTTAGACATACTCATGCATGCCGAAACACTTGAACAAAGATGTGCGAATTGAAATAAGGCTATATCCAAGCCTTGCAATTGTCTTGCAAGATCAGATGTTCAGTTCACAAACCCCATTACTTAAACTGTCATGTTAACACCATGGCTCCCAAGTTTAGGTTTAGTGTTTTGGCAGTAAACAACATAGTCATTTTTACTTACCAAATACATGACAAAAATATACAGATGCAGCCATGTGAAGGCAGACTCTATGGACATCTCTGCTCTGGGAAGAACCATGAAGAGAGACACATACACCCTCTGCATTTGTGGGCATAATTAGAAAGACAAAGACTTCCCTAAGGCAGGTTGGACTAGCTGGACCACCTGCCTCAATCAGCTTCAAGCCTATTACCTTTCTTTTCCTTCCCAGAGATCCACTCCCCACTTCCAAATCAGCAACATTCCTACTTAGAGCACAGTCACTCATTACATCTAAGCAACTAGGCATACTGCATGCCAGAAATCATTATGCTAATGTCACTTATTAGAAAATCAGTGGACAATAAATAACTGAATAGCACTGTGTTTTCTTAAGTAACCATATGCTATATTTAGTCAACCTCTGGCCTTGTAGGTTACTTGACTCATGTAACTCATGTTCTTTAGTTGTCAAATGTTAGTTTGTTTAAAGGTGCGGGCTGTAAGATTTAGCGACATCTAGTGGTGAGATTGCAACCAATCGTAAGCACCTGACTCAACCAAAAGCAAAGGAGATACTACAGTGGGCGCAAAACTACAAACTGTTTGGTTAGTAGGTTCTGGGATTCTATAAAAATATGGCAGTTTAACATGGTGGCCTCCATGGAAGAGGACCCGCTACCTGTGTAGAAAACGGCTCATTGTAAGATAATGAAAACACAACGATTCTTATTGTCAGGTGATTATACACTAATAAAACATACCAATGAATATTAGATTCCATTTCT
>NW_023339807.1:8771803-8771927 GCF_004916995.1 Morone saxatilis | reverse complement strand
TGTTATACACTGGACCTTTAAGCCTAAAAGTCACCATAAAACTAAATACATTTTAACCAAGCGATAGATACAAACAAAATCCTTTATTTTATTTACACAGTTTAATTCAATTCAATTTTCAATT
>NW_023339807.1:8761739-8771759 GCF_004916995.1 Morone saxatilis | reverse complement strand
AGGTTATCTCAGGACACTTTTTAAATAGAGCAGGTCTAGATTTTATTCCTTATAACTAGAAAGCAGTCTTCTGGCCAGCTGTTTAGACCTCACTTATACTAGCTATATAGTATATGAAAATTCAAAATTTGAAAATTAGTAGGTTTCTAATTCTGATTATGATAGTGTTAATAAGCACTTGATGACAACTTTCTTGCCTCATGGAGTTTAGTTACATTTTCTTTTTCTACACAAAAAATTACAGTAAATGTGGAACAAGTCACTGTGGGATATTCACACATTCTCTCCAAGGTAGAACCATCTTTTGTTCTAGATTGGCAGCGGATGCAAAAAGATTTCCATATGGACGGGTTGCAGCAGTATACAGTATATATGCTTTGGATGTATGCTATATTTAGGAAAGATATTTAGGCCATGATGAATAGTGAATAAAAGTTAAAGGCAAAACCATACTGATGTTGCAATCTGTTTTTTAATGTTTTGTTTGGTAATGTAATTTTGTTTCTCAAGTTCTCAAGGAGAAACAAGTTCACTTGAAATTGTTTCTCTTTGATGTTAATGAATTAGTAAAGAGTGCCCTCAATTTGGGATTTCCATGTTGTTGCTCTGGAGCCTTAGAAAAAAAAGGCACTTCATTCTGAAATACCTCACTAAAATGCCAAGCTGGATGCTGTGAAGTGTGTTTGGATGTGTGTCTCCACAGTTTGTTTATGTGAGAGAAAGAAAGAGGGAGAGAAAAAGACAGATGGAGGGAGAAATGTTAGAGCACACGTGTGCAAGTAGGCAAATTATGCTGATTATTGGAATAGGCCTACTAATCTCATAAGCACTGCATCAGAAATTACTTTAAATAAATGAAAAAAAAGGCATGGGTGGCAGGCAGAACTGAATGGGAAGCCGAGAGTGTCCCCATTTTCCTAAGTAGTTCTAAGCAGCATTAGTGCCTCTTAGCTGAACACGCCAAACCTGGGATTCAAACTGAATCCTTGCTGGGCAAGGCTTAATATGTGTCATCTGTGGTGTGTGTATGCACACCACACAAGAATGGCTTGGCTAGCATTGACACACACACACATTAAGTACAAAATTATGCAGAATCGGCAAACGTAAAACCTCTTTGTCTCTTTTAGTCTCAAATTCTCTTTCTCTCCCTTTCCTTCTCTTGCTCCCTTCTCTCTCTCGTTACCCCTCCCTCCCTGGACTATTGGCATATGTCCCTGCAGCACATCATCCAAATCTTTGACAAGGTGACAGATGCCCTGCATCATGACAATTTCAAGTGGCTCAATCTGACTGAACCGCTGCACCTTCAACTTAAACCCAATCATGCAAAAGAAAGAGGCAACCAATCTTATTAGAGGAGGAACTGTTTTCAGTTTCAGATGCAAAAAAAGAAAATAGATATTTTCTAAGACCTCTTTCTGCGTAGGCTGTCAGTGAGAGATGATAAAAAAGCCATAATTACCAGTGAGCCTTTTCTATTGCTTGTCCTAGATAGTCTTAGAAAGAGACCAAGGGAGAGGAAGTGAGCAACGTCAGGGAGAAAATACAGCATAAAACATCTGTACTCCTTAATACCCCATCCACACTGAGGAATCACAAAATTAATATAGAGCACCCACTTAGTAATCAAACTCCTATCTCTTGACTGTATTTTATTCATTTACTCCATGAGAGAAATAAGTGCTATTGGAAAAAGTGAGAGCAGCAAGGAGAGCGAGAGCAGGGACCCTTTGGATCACCGACTAATGCATACAGGTCAGTACAAGCTGAATGTACAGTAATTGAAGTATCTGTGCCTATGTATGCGTTAGAGAGATGTATAATTGAATGCTCCCATGAGATTGTATGCATTTGTGGTCTTGTCTGTGATGGGGAAGGCTAAGCTCCAGGGTTTTGCTCCTCTCCACACAACCCCCATCAAGCATAGCAGCATTGGGGCCAAGTGCTAGAGCTGTTGCTGTAGCTGTCAAGGATTAGAGCTCGGAGGTTAGGAGCTTCACACACTTTTATACATACATGCGTGCACAAATACACCCACACTCTGTGTGTATGTGTCTCTCTCTCTCCGTTAAAACTGCCTTGGGTAACAGTTGTGCGACCAACGAGTCATTCAACAGCTTTAACATACCATGGAACAGGGCACCTTAATGGCAAGAAGTGTGTGGTACTTTTTGGTTCTATAACAGCATTTTATATACTGAGTGTATCTAGAAAGAAAAACTGCTATTACATAAGAATAAAAAACATCAATACTGTTTGTTTTTCCTGATTCCCTTTCAAAAAATGTGTCTGTGTGTGTTTCAGTTTTTATAAATGTTTGCCTTCTGTAACTACTTGGCGTATGTGTCTCCTACCTGTTATTATGTTTGTCTGTGTGCATGTCAGCATTTCACACTCTGCCTCTTTTTCTCTCACATTTAATTCGTCCTTTCCTATTTCTCAAGAGGCAAATACAACGCCAGCTTGCTTCTCTGTTACTGAGGCAGCAGCATGAGAACAGTTCCTTAGCAACAATGAGCCACCATTCGCCTTGTGGGCTCTTCCCTTTTCCTGGTGTACTTTTGAACTGTTCGCTGCACAAGTTAATCTTCCCTGCAATACTTACTTTTGGGTGTCGATGGCAGACGTGCTAATCTATGCCTCCATTCGAGCGTCATAAATCATAGAGTGATGTAGTGCTGATGGGGGTACAACAACTAAGTCCTCTTGGCAGATTTTCTAACTTTGATGTTACTCTAGCGCATAGAGTGCATACAAACTTTTAGAGAGGGGGAGCAAGTGATTAACTGCTGGAGTACAATTAGAGGGATCCTTGTTGTGAGGAAGAGGACTTGTTAGCCATACGTCATCAAGTGTCAGAGGAACTTTTAGCCCTGGCTCTGCGCCACCACAGGTGCAACTGTAGATGCAGGTGTGGGTGAAATAATTGTGTCCTAGATCAAGGGCTTTAAAATGTATTATAAATTCTATATTATATATATATATATATATATTTTTTTTTTTAAGCCAGCTGAGCAATGCTGTCTCTTATGTTGAGACTCGATGCTTTGGACAAAATTTCAATTTGCATGTAGTGTTTATGTGGGTCTGTGTTTATACACCTGAATGTGAGTGTGTGTGTATGTGTGTGTGTCTGTCTCATATACATCGATGGCACTTTCATTATCAGAACCCTGAATATGACATTATCTGACCACATAGGAAGTTCTGTGTCACCTTGTTTGCTAATCTCATTAGATCTCAGGGTGTAAGGATATACTTTATATTGTACGTGACAGTGTGCTAGGATGCCAAGGTTGTTACAGCACAGTCTGATGGTTATCAAGGATGAGGGTCTACTGCTGCACGTGCGATGTGAGTGTGTGCATTTGTGGGTGGTACTTACCTTGGCAGGCTGGCATGGCGCCACTCCAGGTGCCATTGTTGGTGCAGGTCCTTGTGACAGTACTGTCCCCTCCTATCATGACATACCCTGGTTGGCACATGAACGTCACATTCTGGCCCACCGTGATGTCGTCACCAAATCTAAGTCCATTCGCTGGAATACCAGGGTCGCCACAGGTGATCACTGTCATAACAATGTTGCATTAGAAATCATAGTAAATAGGGTTGTTGAATAGTTATTACAACATACCGAATTGCATTATGAAACATACTAAACAGTATATTTTTAATATATATATAATAAACAAACTCATCAATACAGAATGTACAGAATGTAACTAACACTTATGCCAACACATTCTGAAGAAAGGGTGGTGAGATTTTTTTCCCCCTTAGGTCTCTTAAGTTAAGTTGTTGGTGGTTTCCTAATCTTGCATTTGTTTTTCACTTGCACCATCAGGACATAACCATGAACTTGTTATTAGTTCGAATGCTACAGTATAGACAAAAAGGGTGGGTGATGATTAATAATTATCCTCTCAATCATATATCACAGGTATTCGCACCTGTGCCAAATAAAGCTGTGCATGCTGAAAATGTCACCAAATAGAGCATTAAAAAAAATCACTCACAATCACTTCATACTTATTACAGTGATCATTTGCTGAACAAAAGCATTTTGTACAACAGAATGAAGTTAAACCTGCAAGAAACTCAACATTGTAAGTTTGTCATCAATAACTCTTAATTGCCTTACTCTTGTGTTTTACTTATATGGTTCAAAGGGTTCTCAGTAGGTCCAAATAGTGTTACATTGTTAATGCACCATGCAGTATGTTTAATCCTTACTCAAACAACTTTAACACTTCTATCCAAAAAAACAAAACAAAAAAACAATCAATTGAATGAAGAACAAAGGTTTTTATGATTACTATTACTAACCTTTCGTTGGTTGTGTATAATTTTATCAAGGTAACCACCATGGATCATTGTGCATAATGGCACATAATGGCACTGAGGGACGCCTGTATTGCTATAGAAACCCTAGAATTAATAGCTACATTTTATATATATAATCCCTTTCTAAAATGCACCACTGTGGTTTTTGAGATATTGGTGCATATTTATCTAACTCAAGGGGATAACAATAATAAAGTTGGGGAGCTTCCCTCCCCCAGTATTTTTGTGCTGTCTCTTCTTTTCATATGCCTTTCTTTGGCTTCCTCACATGTCATGATTTCTCCAAACTAAACAGATGGCTGAGTGTTGGCCTACTACATTGTCAGGTCTTAACCTATTGCTATCTCTGATGAAATTGTAAGTTGCCAGCCGTTATTTGATTGCTTTTTCATAATCCTTGTTTTATCTTCCAACCCTAATTTGTGCTTACTTATTAAAAAATCTTTCTTGACATGTTCACCTTAATGTAAGAAGCCAGTTTGATGCATATGGCTGTCCCTGCTAACGCCTCCTCCCTTAAATTAATTTCTGTTTGTTTATTTTCAGTTGCTGCCAAGGACTCCAACACTTGGACATATTTATCATCACTGGGTGAGACTAACTTTGTATCCTGACAGGATACATCTGAGATCTGCTAGTTGGGAGCACAGAGCATAAATTAAGTCTTCACTTTGCTACCAACTGAGGTTTTTATGTCAGTACTTAAATTAATGTATTCCTAGATGTATGTATCAAAACTACAACACTGGCAGGTAAGACAGCACCCTGCAGAAAATCTGAAGAAATGTAAGGTTAACTATACAGTCTGATGTTTGTCTGATGGATGACACAGGGTGTATGGCTATTTGTTGTGTGTTTTCTGTTCACTTGGAAGAATTCCATATTACATCCTTCGCAGAGGTTCCTGCACCCGGCAATCTATGTCAGATGACTGAATGGCAGTGCAGTTGGCACTGATGTATTTGATGTTTGTGTACAAATACACTACTGCCTTCCTTTTATGGAAATTGTTTTTGTAATAAATAAACTAACCTGTCAGGCCCTTACTTTACGTGGCTTGTGGGTGATGAACTCCTTTTTTGGGTCAGATTGCACAAGAAAATTTTTCTTGCAGATTGTAATTTGCTGAAAATCTCAACAATAACCTGTCTATGTAAACACTGTACACCCCTAATCCCAGCCTGAGCTCCCATCTTAGACTTTCCGTAGCAATATGAGAACATATGATTGAGTCTCAGTTTGCTAATGAATGTAAAGATAAATCATGTTAAGCTGTATAAACAAATGACCAATAATGTTTTCAGTGCAGGTTTTTTACATGCATGTAGAATGACCTCAACATTAAAGGGCTGTCCACACCAAGAACAATAACTATAACAATAATGATGTAAGCATCCACACTGATGAACAAAAACGTTATGTAAATAGTGGCTGCAAACAGGCACTGCACACTCCAGCTGTGTCGGCAGCTTAATAGAAAAATGTATATCGATGAGCTGTTACTGCTATACGTCACACAGAGAAACACAAAGAAAACCAGAAGGATATGGGTTAACACAGTTATTCAAAGATGATAGGAGAGATGACAAAACTCTGAGGTAAAAAAAAAAAAAAAGAGGACATCATTTAGTTCCAAACAAAGACCCCATCAGTGATAAAGACCGTGTGGCAGTATGTCTCAATGTCTCAAAATTTACGTTTTTGTAATTTGCAGCCTAATATGATATTATTAATCACTCTGAAAGTGATCCCAACGATATTGTTCACCACTGTTGTTATTGGCGGTTATCGTTCTTGGTGTGTGGACACATTTATTTATGTGAAATGTTTCAATCTGGAAAAGTGGTGGTCAAATCTATTCACCAAAATCAAGTTTTGACACATGTCGTATATATGTATATATATACAGTAGATATATAATTTAACAAGACATAGAGACTGTACCCATGCTAAGAGGCCCTACTAAGGCACAGGAGTGGTTAGACCTAGATAGATGACAATAGTAATAATAAAATGTTTAGGTATAATATAACATATATAACATTTACCATGTTAACCTTCTTAGTTTAGAATGTTAGCATGCTAACATTAGCTCATTTGCACAAAGTAAAGCTGAGGTTGATGGCAATCTAGTTCGTTTTGCATCTGTCTATAAATCAAAGTATCAGAAAAAAAGAAGAGTCAGGGGGTCACCAAAGTTATTATAATTAATCCTGACGGAGACATGAAAGTGTGAACCAAATTTCATGGAAATCCACCAAACACCAAAAATATTTCACTTAAAACCTCATGGTGGCACTAGAGGAATAAAACCAGGGGATCATAAGGCAGAAGCAACTAGAAACTAAAAACATTTAGTGAGGAAGTGGAAAAGTGGTCTTACTAGAAGAGAGAGAAAGAAAAATGACGTGTCTACATGAATGTAAATGTTTACATGAGCCTGTCTATCTGTAGGAGTGAAAAACAGTCAGTCAGCACAATGCCGAAAAGCTGCAGGCAGTTGACTCCAATAACTTAACTTAACTCTACAGCTTTTTCATTCAGTAACATTTACTTGCTCCGAAGAAAACTGGGTTACTGGGAGAAATAAGGTTAAGGCGGCAGATCAGAAGATTTTACATGCACTGCAATAACCTGCTGCCAGTAAAACCTGCATTTAAATGCAGTTGGTCAGTAATCAGATTTCTCTTTTATCCCTTACTGTAATATAATTTTGAACCATGTTTATATATTTCAGGTGTGTCAAGAGTTTTTTTTCTCACTTTGTTTTCCAGACAGGCTTATTTAAGTTTGTCAGATTTTGAATTTAATTATTTTCTTCTACATGTATGAAGGCACTGTGATTGAGGATACTGCTTTGTTTGTTTAAATGATTTTACAAATAAAATGTGTGCAGACATCTCACTGTAACCTCTTTATTTAACTCTGTCCTCCACGGAAACATCCACAAGGATAATCCATAGTTTAAACACCTCTGTTGGTGTTTAGACTAGGGGAGAAAGGAAAGGAATGGAGAAGAGGAGAGGAGAATACTAAAAGCAGTTGATATAAATCAACAGGATCACAGCATGTTACAGGGCAAATAATCTTCCTGAATAATAAGTGTTATTTTGTAAAGTGCTTTATGACTTTACTTCACAGTTCACTGAGTAAGTATCTTTTGTAGTTCACTTCTACTGATCCACTAATTTTTTAACATGCTCTATAAATTTCATCAGCAGCGTTAAGAAAAAAATAAACTTTTCTCTCTCTCCCCTTGAAAATGTTGTGTGACTTTGATCTGGTCACCTACATGATCGATTACCCATGAACCGTGAAAATGATTGCCTCCTTAATGAAGGCACACTGAGCTAATCTTGGAATCTTAAGTGTTGATGTCCCTGAACTGACCACCAAAATTTTATGTGAAGTGACAGCATGCAGAAGGATAACAATAATAAGTTTGGTGATGAGCAGGCTTCAAAGTGGGAAAAAGTGGGAAGAAAGCTATTCTGCCTTTCTGCATGTTTGATCATTATTATTCAATCCAATTTCCAATCTTTTTCTCCTTCTCCCCCCCTCCCTGTGTATATCTCTCTAGAGACTAATTTCATTCCAAAATTGAAAATTATGCCCATACCATTTATCTTTTCCTGTGATTCAATAACAAGCAAAAAGAATGAAGAAGAGAGAATATAGTGATTTTCAGAGAGAAGAACAATGTGTAATTTTGTTTGATAGTCATCCTGGTGCAAATTGAATATAGATTGGCATACTTCTTAATTACTGCAAGGCTCATTTGCTGAGATCCAGACAATAAAAAACTGCCTGAGAGTTTTGATGCTTTGCAGTGAGAGGCTCAAAGAGATTTATGTGCTATTTGAAATCTTATACCCTATTTTAGCACCACTGTGGATCACTCAGAGCGCCTCCTTTTGGCAAAAATAGGGAGCACAAATCATCTTCAGTCCTGTCTGTCTTCCTTCTCTCCAGAGGGGTTCTGCTTTTCAGTATAAATTTTATGTTCTATGTTCATACAGAATCACACAAAACACAAGAATAGTGCCTGATTCATTCTACTGTACCAACAGTACAACATTGCGACTGACACGCCTGGCCATGTGTAAGTGGTCAGCAGCGGCTCACTACCAGGATACCACCAAGGTAATTTACATCAAGTATGGACTGAGCTAAATGTGATCAACCAAGAAACATTGGTTTGTACTGTGTTGCATTTCTCTGTTCACAGCACTGGTATAATTGGGACTATGCCTGAGCATAGCATATCTCATTGACACTAATCATTTCACAATTTTATTTGACAGTAGTAGACAACGCTTCGCTCTTTTTCCATTTCATAACACAAAGCATGTGTGAGCAGAGTGGCCTTTTAAGTGTATTCCACAAGACCAAGAGACTTGAATATCCCTTCATGTTTTTTGTGTATATAAAACTCACTTGTGCAGTTTGGCGCTGTTCCAGACCATGTGCCATTTGCCAGACACTGGCGTGTAGGAGAGCCATTGAGGAAATATCCCTCCATACAAGAATACACGATGGAGTGAGAGAAAGTTGTGCCATCCACACGGGAAATACGGCCATGAGCAGGTGTAGCTGGGTTACTACACTGTACCGCTGCAATATAGGGGAGAAAAGAGAGGAGGTGAAGGTCAGAGGAGTATAATAGTAATGGATTTTTTATTTTCCATATCAGTGATTCACAATCACCAGGGGTTTGGAGCCCCCAAGGTGGCTGCAAGATGACTTCTGAAGGTCTCAAGGTGATTAAAGGGCTTTGAAAAATATATTCCTTCCATATTGTATGGCAAGTCATATTTATTCATAAATAATAATTGCTGTTTTGTTTTTGATCTAATGAATATTTGTTATCTTTTGACTTGGTCTGATTACCACTCAGGTGGAACAGTCTGAAAAGGACAGATAGAATTCCTTGGCTTGTGTCAGGGAACATCAGGGATCACAAGGAAGCATTATTTTTCTTTTTTAAAGAAGCTGTGAAGCAAACCAGTAAATAACCGCTAATCTTTACAGCTTCACAGCTTTATTAAGAGAGGCTAATGAGCAGAGCTGGTGCAGTGGTACACACATCCCCATCACACTATTGATGTGTCATCAGTAAATAAAGTGCAGTTTGTGCATTGTCAAGTCCCATAATACATCCAGCGTGATGACATTTAGTGCTGTCTAAAAGCAAGAGGATGCTTGTGGGAGTAATGTGAAAATTTGCAGCTGTGGTCTAAGGACTCAGGGTTTAGTTTTCACAATAACAGAACTTTTAGTTATTACATTTGGAATAACTTTCCAGGCCATATCAATCCTTACAATTTAAAGCACAAACTGAACTCAAACAGGAGAGGAATTTAATGCATTGTGTTACTTTAGATGTGCAGTTCCCGGGATGGAAAAAAATGACCAGATGAACAGATTTTTACACTAAATCATCCTTTACAGTATCTCCAGAAAATGCCAACAAAAAATGATCTTTGATGAGCGGAAAGGACAGAGTTTGTTTCATGTGTTTTTCTTCTGCTCCAAATCATGTCTTATTACAAAACTGATTTGCTCTCTCAATCACCTAATTGCCTGGAAAATTTGAAATAGTGATTCTTGTAGGAGACAGACGTGTTGTAGGTGCCGTGATGATTTCTCGATTACCACACACACACACACACA
>NW_023339807.1:8758580-8761718 GCF_004916995.1 Morone saxatilis | reverse complement strand
ACACACACACAAACAAAAGCTCATTGAGGTGCAAATGCATCACTCAGGCACATACACAAACACAGTAGGTGCCAACACGAGAATATGCACACGCACACACTTGCCAAAAATAAAGTATGGTAGCCTCTTTGGCTTCCCCTCCTAATAATTCAAGACAGACATGATGACAGTAACACAAAACAGACCTTGATGGTATTGTGAGATGGATATTAAGCAAAATATCCACAATGACTGTTTTCCAGAGACTGTAAAAGGTTGTGGATAACGGATGGATGGGCTTTAACAGTAGACAGGGCTTTAGATCACAGACAGACAGCACTGAAACTCATTCAGGCTCCAGTGAATTCCTGCCCCCTCCCTCCTGAGGTGGCTAAAACAATCTTTAAATCACGAGTTCAGCGGGGAGATGGAGAGATAAAAAGGTAGTGGAAGAGAGATGTGGGGTAAAATAAGGAGAGGGAGTGTAAGGCTGAGCAATAGAGAGCCAAAGAGGGAGACAGAGGAAGGACAGATGGAGGAGTGGACAGGAACAGAGACACAGCCAGAGAACAAGATTAAGACAGAGAGAAATCAGGGGAGAAGAGAGAGAAAAAGGCTGACATCAGGGGAAATGAAGGATAGAGGGACAGAGAAGAGAGAGACAAAAAAAGGGAAAAACAAGAGATATGAAATGAAAGGCAGATATACAGAGAGTAGTTCAGAGGGTCTTTGCATTGGCCTATCATATTAAAAATGACACTGGCGCTGTGCCAAGCTGGCGGACAGTAAGTAGAGAAGAGCAGGAGCAGTCAAACATTTGCCTCAATATCCGGTTGACCCCTAGGGGTAATTTATGCAAGATGTAGAGCTGGCGTTCTGTGAACTAATATCTTCAAAATCCACAATGATTCATTTATCACAATCCAAAAGGAACTTGGCTTTAGGTGTCTAGAATTAATGAATTTTTTGGTTGCAATCTGGAAGCTAGTCGCAGCACCATGTGCTGGCAGAAAATACCAGACTGCAGCAGAGAGATACTTATCCATCTGGTGCAGTATGGTGTTTGTGAGCTTTTGCAATCATTTGTGTTTGTAGGTGCGGATGCACATGAGCACCTATCTATACACACACATTCATGCTGTCATGTAGCCCATGTGTTGAATACAATGTTGTGTGTGTAAACTAGGGCTGGTTATAGTTTCGGTACCATACCAACACAATACTTTGTTTGATAACTTACGGTATTTTGGGAAGACCCACAAAAGACAATAAAACTGTTTTTAATTTGTAAACAAGAACTTTGCCTAAATAAAACCCAGTCTGAAATGATTTCCCAATTAGGATTAAAATGGGGAATATATGCTCACAGAATACATTAACAAGACTATGAATCTGACCAAGCTTTCAGTACTAGCTTTTGATATTCCTCTCCTATATCAGAGAGATTTTAAAGATTTCCCTTACGTTTGCAGAATGGCTGTCTGCCTGACCAGGTCCCATTGGGAAAGCAGATTCTCTCTGCCGAGCCATACAGTGTATGTCCCACTGCGCAGGTGAAGCGCACCTTGCTGCGCACTTTGAAGTTTCCTGCCTCCCTGCTGGCATGAGCAGGTGTGCCAGGATCCCCACAGGTGTCCGCTGAGTCGCCTGCAATGTGAGATAACCAGACAAGGAGCAATGAAAACAAGAACCTGAAGATGCCATCCACTCTGTCTATGTGTGTGTTCACAGATGGGCCCTTTTAAGTTGGTATGGCAGTGAATTACAACACAGTGTTCCTGTCAAGAAGAGGGACACTACAGAAAGGACCTGGACTGAACTGTACATCTTTTGAGTCCTCCAGGAAGCAGCTATAAAACACAGAATGCACCAATGAGCAGTTGTCACCATGCCAACAACCTGGAGGACCAATACCTTTCACTGCTTTGACACCAAGAGCTTTCTGTCCATAAAAACAGCGAGGCCAGCATTAAAAGGCAACCAGCTGTGGTTATGAGAAATGATGAATAGTTTGACCTCTGAAGCCAAATGCATTTTTATTTTCCTGAATTATCTCTCCTACCATTGTTCTGTGGAGGAACATACAGTACCTTTCAGTGTCTTGCACCCTCTGTCTTGCACATCAGTGAATTAAGTCACATATAAAGATGCTGTGTCTCTTGTTAATTCTATTCCCAAGTCCCCATTAGGGCTGTCTCCGGTGGTGAAAAAAAGGACATGTTCTCCATCTCAGTCATTAGGAGTGAGAGAGAGATGAAGTATGGAGTCTAGGCAGTGCCATGAACAGAACTGAACATTTTATGTTTTGATGAACAGCAAGGAAAGTGGTGTGGTGTGTGATTCAGGATGGAGTCCTAAGGGGTGGGGTGGTTTTTGGTTTTGTACTAGGATATCCTCAGAGCAAAGGGAAACGCACATAACACATATAACACCAACTACCACTTCCTCTGCTGCTGCTTCCATTCTCTCACAGAAATGAAACCAACAGAGTAAAGAACAGAGAAAAATGTTTGACATCAGAAGACAGAATATCCCAGAGAGAGAGAGAGAGAGATAGATAGATAGATAGACAGACAGACAGGTTGCTGTGTGTATATTACGTGTCACTGTGGTTGTCTGTACAGTTCAGTACGTGTTTTTTCTTCTTTTACATGTCTTTGTGAAGGATCTGTACTTTATTGGCTTTGAGATCCTGTTCCTTGAGCTGTGCATACACCCTGTGCATCATTGCATGTTGGCTGGTGCTCTCTGTCTACAGAGGAGCAAACAACTGCAGTAATACTGGACTTGTTGACAAAGCCTTACTGCACAAACACCAAGCTCATAACTTCTACACACATCCCACTGCTCACATGTGCACAAACTGGATTTGTCAGGTCAAGGGCTCACAGCTGGAGATGATTTGTTTGTGTGTGGTTGTGGTTAGCAATGAGTGTGTGTGCATATGGGTGTGCTTTTTCCTACCATTGTACTGCATATGTGTTTGTGACTGTAAAAGAGTGCACTTGATGCATGTAAGTGTTAATGTGTGTCCCTGCCAGTCTGTGCATATACTTAAATACACTTGTCTTTGCGAGTGCATGTTTAGTATGCATACTTACTTGTTGCCTGTATGTGTTCATGCCCACTTGTATGTGTAATTATATATATATATATATA
>NW_023339807.1:8721917-8758480 GCF_004916995.1 Morone saxatilis | reverse complement strand
ATATATATATATATATATGCGTGCATGTCTTACAGCAGCTGTCGGTACTTCATTAGTCTCCTTCGGTTAGGTGAGGCAGCCCGGCTCGGCATGCACTGTGACAGCTATAATCTTGCTAATTGGGATGGTGGTGGATTTGGTTTGAATCTGAGTTAATGTCCGTTCACCAGGCTTCCTTTGTGAGGAAATAATAAGGCCTTCAACTTAGCCATGCAATGGACGAGGACAAAAGGGGAATGGCTTGGCAAGCAGTTTTAAGCCCTCTCTTACTAATTAACAAAAGAGGACCGATGACAGGAAGGGTGGATGCATGGATGGATGCATGGATGAGAACTGTTCCTGATGATGGGCTGGACTTCTGAGGAATTCATAGCCAAAATTATATGGTTGCTATAAGTGATGAACACACAAAACATGATTTAAATGTGCAACTTTGTAGTCCTGCAGATAAAGGTTTATATAGACCATGGAGCAACTTTTCTGCAAATAAGCTTTAAAATCATTGCAGACGAATCTAAGAAAGGCTTAGACTTAGTGAAGGGACATGATACAGGGAATTAAAAAAAAAAGAAATACAAATATTTAAACATACATTAACACTTTCCAGATAGCTCATCTATCTTGCTAACACTGCAGTACTAATTACATCACATCTGAAGTTTTTGCTAATGTGCCTGTGAAAACTAGGTGCTAAAATGTACACTTTCGCTAATTTAAAACTCTCCAGGCATTTGCTGCATCGCAACTTTAGCTCTTGTAAGCAACAACTGAGCTCCAGCTGTGTTGTGGTTCTAATTTCTGCTCCAGCTGTAACAGATGTTTACTGCCATGGGTCTGAATTCATCAAGCCTCTTAGTGATGAACAAATGATCTACAAAGGTGTCTTCTTTCCATTATAAGTGGCTGATTTCATAGTTAATTAGAAGCACTGATGCAGTATAATCCTGTGTGACAATGTGAGGACAATGCATTTACACTAATTACCATCATCTATAACCAACATCAATATCAATATTATCTGAGTGCTAGATGTCACTAAAAGTCTATACTATGTCATTTCTGTACTACCACACCTGCAAGTTGTATGCTCATACAATTACTGATCGGTCATCAAAACAAAACTGCCTCTATTCCCTTTATAGTGTTTAAAAAAGGCCAAAACCATATATTTTGTCATTAGCATATGTTATAGGCATGCTGCTGTATGACTACAAAAACAAACTGAAGTTGCATTATTGTGATCGGATTACATATAATCAAAATTCTCTGCTATAGCTCACCTCAGCACTCAACATCCTTTTTTCTCAGTCACAGCGTCATTTATTATGATTAAATCCTGTGGTCACTGACTCAGGACTCTTATTCTGATGCACAAATTCCTCCACAGGGGTTTACTCTCTAAACAGCAATTGCTCTTTGACAATTTAAATACTTGGGAACTGATTCATGTTGGCTTCACTTGTCTCACTTTTTAAGTGATGTGTTGATAAGGTTTTGGACAAGTTAAATTAAATGCACTGAATCTAGTTTTTCAAATGTATTTATTAAATGGGTTTTTTTGCCCGGATTAAAGCAGCATTTATTAGCTGGATTTCTTCAGAAAAACAGACGGAGCTCATGTTGGTGATACCCAGCTCAGAGTGAGTGATGGTATGAAATATAATACAAAATTGCAAATCATCACTTTCCAAGAGGCTCGTTTGTCACAACAGCAGGGTGCTGATCAAATCATCTCAACAATAGATGGCAAATTGCTTTTAAAGACTAGGTGATAAAAGAAGAAAAATACTTTGCAACACTCATTTTTGGACCATAGCATTACAATTACATGCTTTATTAGACTCTATGGCTATAATTTCAGGGCTAAAAACTGCTATTAGGCTGTACACAGCAGATAATTATGCAGGCACAAACAAAGAGAAATAATCCACCACACCTCTGTGTTGATTCCTCCATTTTGCAAAACTAAGAACAAATAAATTAATGGAAACTTTGTCTGGGAGATAGATTTGAGCCTCTGCAATCATGTGTATCTCCTTACTATCCTAGGAATTTAACTTCTCTACTACCTCGCAACTTTCCAACTGTCTGAGTAAATACAAAATATTGAAAGTGAGTAGAGTTCGCACTCCCATTTACAGTAGAAGAAAAAAACACTCTCATACAAGTCTGCTTACAAACATTACTTCTGGGTCAGTGAGTTGAACAAACCAAGTGAACATTCAGTAAAGAGAATCCACTTAAATGGTCAGGAATGCTTAAGTGTGATGGGAGGGAAGAGCACAGAGGGGATTAAGGGTGGAAGATTGTAGTTGTGCAGACATACACTGTAAGACACTTTTTCAGGTTTTCAGGAAATGTCAACAGAAGAGTCTGCAACTAAATGTATTGGACACAAAAAGTTCAGTTAAAACTTTGCATTTAGGTTATGTCAGGGGTGATATTTCTCACTCGATTGATTGTTTTACGCAGGAAGCAACATTTGCTTCCACACATTCTTTGGCTGAGGCATGAAGTCATAACTACTTGTCACTGAATCAAAGAGGAATGATGGGTAAGGGTTATTGTTTGGGTTATTTGTTATTTATTACTGGTCCGTCATCGTCAGTTTACTTTTGCAACCAAATGCGAGATACATCAGACAAACCACAAGAGTGTCTCTTGTAAAACATGAAATGGTGAACTGCTTTGAGAAGATGGGGAATGTAAGGTCAATAATGGGCAAATATTTTGGCATGTTCATACCATTAAAAATCCTGTAAGAGCTCCACAGAGCTCTACTTTGAGGGTAGTGAATTCGCTCAGTGGGCTGATAATTATTGTGCTGTGTTTTTTCGGAACTTCACATAGACTAACCAAATTAATCCAATTAATGCCAGTACTCCTACTAGGTACTTCACCACTGTGGCACTCTATACAATGGAACTTGGAATTAACTATGAACAGTTTTCATTGGAGTTCCCTACTACTACCTGTTGACTGTGTGTGTGTGTGTGTGTGTGTGTCTGTGTGTGTGTGTGTGTGTGTGTATTAGTATTAGGGCCATCGTTTTATAATGCTTTGAACACAAAATTCAATTAAATGCTATGGTACTCGGGTAATGGCAGTAATCTCAGACATGGATATGTCAAAGCCTATTTCAAATAAAACTAAAATGATATCTGTGCCTGTCACTAGAGGTAATTGTGAAAATATCTCATTTTGTTATTGGGGTGAACTGAACCTTTAAACACAACCCTTTCCATTAATTTAGAGAACCTCTGTGTAGGAAGCACAGACTGTAAATGAAAGAATACTCCACAAATCAAACAGCTACTAGCCCACATGATACTGATATCATAAGAGAGAGAATAGAAGAGAGAGACTTGTGTTTCATTGCGTGGGTGTGTGCAGTGTGTGCTTGTGTACCTGAGCAGTGGGGCAGTGGACCACTCCAGTGTCCGTTCAGTTGACAGGTGAGTGATGAGTCTCCTATGAGCTGGCGGTCCCCAGAGCAGGAATAGCGCACTGTGGAGCCAAAGGTAAACTTCTCCCCGCTCATCACTCCGTTGGGAGGTGTACCTGGGTGGCCGCAGTCCACCTCTGCATGACATAGAGTGAGGAGAGGAAATAAGATTATAAATAGGCCTTTTTCACAGCAGACATTTTGACATAGAAGGAAAAGCTAAGGTGTTACGCATCACATTAACAGTGGCTCAGTTCCATTCAAGTGTACTGTGAGTGTGATAGTGAGCCAGCATGCACAATACCCCAAAACAGAAGCAGCTAAATGGCATTCAGCCATCAATAATTGTATTATTTACACCTGTGCGTGTCGTACTGTGACATGCCAAAATGCTTTCTGTGAAAAAGACATGTGGCAGGCCTCAACACACTAGATGAAATCACCACTCACATTGCTACTGGTGCTGGTGAGATGCCACACTGTTTTCTAGTATTAATACTGTTGTGTTGAAAGAGAACCATTTGATGAGATTACTTTGCCTGGCCTGCTGACGATTACTTTATTGTCATAATATTTTTTCATAAATGAATGAAATTGTACTATTGTTTATACAGTTAATCAAATGCTCACTTGATTGTTTTAAGGACTCAACTCTAATTTGGGACATCACTTTTTCTGCTACTTTATTATTCTTTTGACCTCAATGTATGTTTGGGGGAGCTGTCATTTAATCAGCTTAGTCTCATAATACAAACTAAGTTTCTGTAATTTTGTAAAGCTAAGTTCTTAACAAATAGTCAGCGATGCCTGGAGCCGTGAATAAACATTTGAGACAGACACTCCTGTGTATCTCTTTAATTACTATTCTGTTTGATAAAATAAATGCTGTGCGTCATCTCTCTACCATGAAATTAAGTGCTTTCTGAGCCTCTGTGCAAAATGTAGAGGTTTACTTTAGATAATTTCACTACAAATAGGTCATTACTGTTGGCGGCCTAACACAAAAGTAGAGTGCATGGTGAGCCAGGTGTTTGAGAGCAACATTACAACCTCAGATAACCCCTACAGTTCATAGATAGTTGTTGTTATAATTTGAGCACTTGGTTTAGAGGGAACATTAGCTATAGCCTGAACAACTGCTCCTATGACAGTTTCCCCATTTCTCAATTAGGCACAGTGCAACATAACCATAAGCCACTGGGGCATCGAACATTACACAGATGCTCTCAGTCACAAGATTTAGCGACATCTAAACTATAGAAGCAATTGAGGACACAAACAAGGTTGTGGACACTCAATTGAAAGTGAAACATCTCTCTTAAGTCCTTGCATCTCTTAATGTATTAATTAATATTTAACTTTTGCACAACATGCACACATGCACTGAAAAGTGGACAGGAGACAGAAAGATAAACATAAATAATAATAATTATGCTTATAAATTATTAAATGATTTGCCAGTTGACTGTCCACGTAATATTAAAAGTAAACACTGTACCGATGCATTCTGGTAGTGGTTTGTCCCAATGGCCCACCGGCTGGCAGGTGAGCACGGATGAGCCAAACAGGTAATATCCCGGGTTACAGTCGTAGAAGACCACGCTGCCAAAAGTGAAGTTACCATGCTCAATCTTACTCTCTCGGATAGAATTGGCAGGGATACCTGGATCAGTGCAGTTTACCACTGGTTGAAAAAGAAAAGGGAAAAAAAGCAAAAAAAATCACAGTTATGTCACAATGAATTATTCAATTAGTTCAATCATAATGGGAGAATGCAGACAGTAGAATACTGACAGCAGTCCAATTAATGTTTATAGCTGCAAGGATATTTTCTGAACGTTTTCAATGATATTCCAGGCAAATTACTGTCGGAACTGCACACATGATTACTTGTTGAACTAAAGGTTGAAAGAAGTGCTTGCCCCTGACCCAATATTTTTGTTGCCCTGAGTGCAGTCTAATAATGTCTATTTGTGGATTTACTACCTTATTTATAAGCTCTTTGTGTTAGTTAATGATTACAAAGACATCAGTTCTTTGTGGTTTTTAGCAACAATGTCAATTCATTATTTATGTGCAGTACAGGATAGTAATGTTTACTTGAGCCAAAGTGAACAGTTACTTCTTGGAAGCGTTTCCAAACCCATCTAATAAATACTGTATCATCTCTGACCATAAGGTTGCCATGGCACTAAATATTCACAGTGCATATCGCACCACTGCACAGCAGGGGATAAAACATAATTTACAGTGATTCTTAACAGTACATAATACTGTCATAATATTTTGTTTATTTATGTGTGATAGGTTTTTGTAATTGCCTTTGCCTGAATTACATCTACTGTAGTCATGTATACTGTATGTATCAAGTTATATTCTGTCATGAGTAATTTTACCCCAACATGGCATGTAAAAAACAAGACAACAAATAATAGTTATGTGGCATTCTGCCTGATTAACTCCACCCAGTATCACCACTGGGGATCTGACTTTTCTTTCCTGGAAGCTTTGCAGTCTTTTTTCTTTGGTTGGAGCCTCATTTGCATAAATGCTATCTGTCAGCATGTTCACTTGTGAGTTAATAATAGAACTGTTAATATGACCTGATCAGCGGCCTTTTCTGTTTATTCTACAAACAGGGAGACAAGTGAGTCCAGGCTATATTTAAGCATAGTCAATAATAATAACAACTAATGATTCCTCCTCAAAACTACAGAACCAAAGGCACATCTACTGTCACCAATTCACAAGCATCCATTTTAGGAGCAGTTGAAGTCTCCAATCCACACTGCTGGCAAGGTGGTTTAAACAGCTGAAAGTAAATGAGGGTGAAATTAAGTTCAGAGCGACATCAAATTTAATCAATAATGCAAATATGCAAAAAAGCTGGCTTAATGTGAGCAAACTTTAGTGGGAACAAACAGACATATTTTGACAAAGGGAGTCATGACAGTTTAATATGATTTTATTCTTTTGATCTTTTACCAGGTCTGTCTCTACGGTGCTATTCACAATAATGAAAACTGTGTCTCTTCACATCTGAATGCCAACAAAATTCATGCCAAGAGGAGTCATATTTTTAAAAGGGCAACGTCTGGCAAATCTAGCAAATCTAGCATGGGCTGAGTAGATTCCAGAGGTATCAGACCAATTAAAGACCAACTGGATCTAATTAATTTCTTTAATGTAATGTTTTAATGATTGCTTCCGGATCAGTTACCATGTTTTATAGACATTTTAAGCTGTTTAAGATCATGTTTACCTACATTTACGATATTTCAACACACTGCAATGAATATCTGTCTAAAGCTTGAAGCATTTTTAAGGCAAAAATAGAAAAAACTCTCTTTTTTCCACCCAAGTATTTCCAAGGTTATATCATACAGCACACTACATCTATTGTCTGTTTCCATTTACTTTGAGCACCATAATGTAAATGGTGGAAAATACTTGTAAAATGCCTGGATTGCTGGCAATTGTAAACACACCACTAATGAGCCTAACCTGAGCAAACTAAAATTGGACACAACTAAGACACAGTCACCACCCGACAGTCCCAGTAAGATGTCTTTTGAGTAAATGCACTCTGAGCTTTCTTGCCTTAAAAAGTAATCTCTCCCTGCAGTAAGCCTCTCTGGCAGTATAACTGTTGAAACAAATCCCCATTTACTCTCCCCTTTCCATACATTATGCTGCAAGCTTATTATTGCTGTTTCCCCACTTTCGCTCTGAGGCCAGGGCTCCAGATGTTGTTACCAGATGTATGCTCTTCCCAGAGAAGGTGAAACAGATTAGTGATTTTTCCCATTCAAATCAATAGATATGTGAACACTATTTCTATCCATTCTGCTTCTGTGTCTATGCCTGTGAATGCTGGCGGTCACTGGCTGCTGATTTCTGAATGATCATGATACATCTGCTGGCTGCTGAATACTTGTGGTCATCCTAGCTTCTGATTCCTGAACCATCACAAAGCACCTGCAAAAAGCCATTTCTGTCTGTTCCAACACTTTGGCTGGATCCTACTTCTGCTCGCTGGCAGCTACCTGCCCTTCTGATGGGTAGCCTGATTCCAGGGCAGCAGAGTTAGACAGAGGTGGCTTCCGTAACCAAACATCCAAACACTACAGCCTCTTCCCTCTTCAGAAATCCTCATTGCAGATGGTTAATGCATATAAATATGATGCATCTTCTGGTTCCCAATTCTTGCTTTTCATTCTTAACTGTCTTGCCTCCTTAGGCAATGTTTGTGGTCTGAGCCCTAGCTAAACGTGCTGGCAGAGACAAGCAGCTTTTTAGTTCAACTGTCACATTGCATCTGCATCCTTCTGATACTTCAGCCTAGCTGCCAATCATTTATCCATTCTGCAGGAGCCCTGTAGCTAGACCTAACCTCTGCATGTTGGTGGCTGCTGGCTCCACTGGCGGTTGGCTTGGCACTGGGCTGTCGAGGGTCCTTCCAGGGTGTAGCCTTTGTTGCAGGAGAAGCGCACCATGTCATTGTAGTTAAAGCCATCGCCTGTGGTGCGGCCATAGATAGGACTACCAGGGTGGCCACATGTGACAGCTGAGGTTGACACACAACACACAGGTAAGTGTCATAAAGGAGGAGGTAAAGGGGAGTATGGAGAACAAACAGCAGCAACAAAGGGAAGGGGGGTGAGAAAGATAGAGAGTTTGTGGAAAGAGAGAGACAGAGAAAATAAGGGAGAAAGTGAAAAATCAATAACAATGATCGATAGGTGACGTACAGTGACACCTATCATAGGAATATCATTATCATATAATTAACCTCAGAAGACGGGAGGATAAAGAATCAAGACATAATTGATTGGCAAAGGGTACACAGCATATTGCATCAGTAGGTGAAGATCAGATTGAGAATCGCATTATGAGGATATGCATCGACTATTGACTTGTGCGCTTCTCAAACTAAAGGAGCATGGAGCTTTGGGAATTGCACAACAGTGATTTAAAGTTTAAAGAATGCTAAAAACATTTTTATTTATTGATTTATTTTAACAATGCAATCAAATCATCATGTTTAATTTAGCTATTCAAGGCTTCCTTAAAAATTTATCAAATTAAAATCCAGGACTGAAAAAAACAACTATCGCCACCGGCTCTTTTCCATCTCAACAGTAGTGTCTATGGAGTTCTGAAATAACCAAGTGGGTTTTCTTTGTCACATAAATGCACCCTCACACACACACACACACACACACACACACACAAACAAACAATCCCTCCTGCAGTCAATCCCTCCTGCAGTCAATCAGGCAGTTAGAAATGGAGTTAAAGTACTTACAGATACAAACTGGGAGCTGTCCGGACCAGCTGTGATCCTGCTGGCAGATTCGTACTGAGGAGCCAATGAGCCTGAATCCAGGGTTGCACTGGTAAACCACTGTGTCTCTATAGCCAAAGTTTTCCCCGATCACCTGCCCATTAACGATCTGCTCTGGAACACCACAGTGACCAGCTGTAGGAAAGAAAAATACCCTACAGTACTGTAAACATGTTTTATTATTTCCGTTTGCTTAATGTTTATACCCATTTCTCAAGATTGTGAATTTCTTTACCGGAAACTTGACCGTGACAAGGACAGCACATCCTGTAACACTTTGTTTATAACCCTCTCTTGTCAGAATAATCTTCAGTTGTAGCCAATGTAGAGGGCCAGTTTTTGCATTACAAATCACACTGCATTATCTCAGTCAATCATTCACGTAGTGCAATACTTAAGTTCAAGTTTCTAGTGTTTGAGAATAATAGCCTGCAGTGGTGCCCACTGAACTAATGGACGACAGTTACAGGGTAGAAACACAATTTTGATTGTGTTATCACGTTTGAATAACTTTGCATTTTGACAACTGTATTATAAAATAAAATGAGGAAACTGGTGATTTGAAAGGTCTTGGAATTATAATACTGGCAAACAAAATTAGTTAGTGTATTCATGAAACATATTGGATTTGGAAAGCATTTTTTAGCTCATTATCTCTAAATTATTATTTCTAAATTCATACTGGCTTCAGCTTCACTTGTAGTGATAACGCTTTTCTCATCTACAGTAGACAGAGAGACGCGTGTGAAACTCCTCAAAATCTGTGCAATACGCTCATGCACGTAATCGTATTACTTTCAGCTACAATAAATCCCTTTCATAGAGGAGGAATCTTGCTGAGATTTCCACTGCCACTTAAAACCTGGGAAATTGCCACTGACTGTGAGTCTGATTTCCCTAATTCACTCCTGCACCCAGAAACGCAGCCAAGCATTTTATTATCACACTCAAGTTGAGAGGAGCCTGATTCAATGAAGATAGTGCTGAAGTAGGTGACTAAACCAAGAGGTCCTTGGCTATGTTAACCATGACAGTCATATTACTAAACAAGAGAGAGGTGCCCTTCTTTTAATGAACTGTACCACTCTGGAGCAGAGCTTGGAGTGCTGGTGCCACAGGGTTGATAAACGGACTAATGCATCTGCCAGAGCAACCGTCACTTGCTGCTGCTGTGTGGATTTGAATGCGTCTCAAATAATTACGTGCGTCTCATTTTCTTCTACAGCATAGAGCTGTGATGAGCTGTGGTAAGCTAAGCTTTAGCATATTTTCTTGTTTATATATCTTAACAGCAGCTCAAATTGTGCTGGTATAGCTTGGCAAGTACCTCATAGTTCTAGGCCAGCTGTGGCTCTGTAGCTGCTCACTCACATTTAACATCTTAGAAACACCAAATCCCACTGATGCGGAGGCTTTACTGTACACCACCGTGCTCCAATCATCTAAAGGTAGCTGCCAAATGTGATTGCGCATTTGCACAACCTTTTTTTATGCTCTATAATGTCTGAAAGAGTCTGATGTGTGCCAGCTCAAAGGGAAATATAAAGTGGCAGCATGATGTCAGAACCATATGACAAAAAATTCTATCTTTCTAAATATTTACAGTAATTGGTCATACACATTTGGCAACAGAAACTATTAAAGCCACCCTCTGCTTCCCCATCTGGTTCTATTCGGGGCATGTTGGCCCCAGCCAAAAAAGCTCATATTCTGTCTGGACGTATCACCAGCAGTGTTTGACCCAGGTCAAAACTGTCCTTTATAAAGTTAAAGAGAACATTTAGACCCTGCTTACCCAGGCAGTGAGTCTCTGTCCCACTCCAAAGGCCGGACAGAAGACACTCTCTAACTGTAGATCCACTTAAAACATAGCCAAGGTTACAGCTGAAAATGGCTGATGCTCCAAAGGTAGTTTGGGTCCCAATTTTCTTCCCATTAGGAGGAGTGGGCAGATCGCTACAGGAAATGACTGCAATAAGATGAAGAGGATAGTAAAAAGAAGAGGAAGGAGATGGAGGAGGCAGGGAATGAAAGAACAAGACACAAGGAGAGTGAGTGAGAGGGAACAAACAGAAAGAAAGAGGAGACAGAAGTTGGCTTACATCTTCAGAGTCAATGGGACAGCACAGTCATTTACACTCATCTTACCGACCTTAATGCGATAAAAGAGTGACCTGAACTATTTCATGGTGAGGATAATAATGATGTTTGCCTTTGTCCCAACATCTTTCATCATGCTGGCTGGCATCTCCTTTTGCCATTACACAGGTTATTCAGTTCTTTTGCTTTTCAAAAAGTAGTTTCCATGGCAGCATAGAAAAGCTTTTATTTCCCATTCCTATAATAAACAATATCTAACCTAGGCTAAGGCGGAAATAGTGAATACTACAAAAGCATGCTGATTAAGTGAGATATGAATAAGGTATTGATTCTTCAAGTCTGGTAATGTTACAATCTATGAATCTAGTGTACCTGAGGCGAGGCAGGACATACATTTTTAATTTTGCTGGATAACAATGTTCAGTTCCTTTCTATTCTCTCTTTTCTATGAAACTAATGAAACACGTGTGTGGGTGTGTGGGATGGGACTATATTCTAAGGGTCCTCCAATCAGGGTTTATGAGGTTGATGACTGATCACTAGAAGCCCAATATGTCTATTTATTTATACGTGTCTATTTAAAGCCTTATGTTTACTACACCTACACCCTACATCCACCAGATAATGTGTCTCTCTCTGTTTCTCTGCGAAATACTAAAACGAGTCCTTGACCGTTAATATACCGGGCGGCCTGCCCAAGTAAATCTATCTGTGTCAAAGACTGAATAACCTTCTGTCAGCTGATCGGCTCTTCTGATCAGCATTCATCACCACTATCAAACTAATATGAATATCGGCCATTATGATCGGTGAATGATAAATCAGAGCACCCTTACTATATTCTTCATGCGTGCATCCACTGATGTGTAATGTGTCATGTTAATGACAAAATGGAGATAAAGCAGGTATAATTTCTGGGAACATCTTTGTGGTTGAGTAAAAATTTCAAGTGAACTGCATTTTTTAACTTGTGTGATCTACAAGTGTATTGATTTTATGTGTTGCTACAGCAGAAGTTACTCACTTCTGCATCGAGGCCTCTCGCTCCTCCAGCTCCAAACCCCATTGGCCAGGCACTGGATGTGAGCGGGGCCAACACGATAATATCCAGGGTTGCAGGTGAATATTATTTTAGTTCCATACTCATAGTGCGAACCGTTGACAATCCTCCATTTCCCATGGTCCAGAGAGAATGAGCTGAGACTAGGGCACATGATGACTGCCAAAAAAAAGGAAGGGATTCGGTGGGGAGTGGACATTGTTAGTTTTGGATTATTCAAATGGACTGTCTTCAATTTCTTCTCTTATCCCTTGTACACACACTGCTAAGTCTTAAACCACAACCATATGTAACAAACCAACAGTGTAGAGGAAATAATTGCAAGGGGACATTTTAATCAGTAGAATAAACCCATCCATGTAAAATGAAAATAGCAACTTTTCTGCAGTTAGGGTACACAAATGTTCTTCCACAACAAAGTTGTTTATGAATTGGCATTCTCTAAAACCAAATGAGTTTCAAAACAAACACTGTTTCCCTTTTTGCTGTGAGACACATATACAGCTGGGAATATACAATGGTCTCAATAGAAAACAATGTTGTCAATCATTTGTTACACTGACTTTCAGACTTAGAGGATTTACACTGGCATGTATAACATTCACCCCAGAGCCAGCTACAGATTTCCTCTTGACTATTATTCTCTTTTTCATCCATTTGTCCATCATCATTACCCAACAAGTTGGTGTTTTTGTAATGAAACCACTGTTGGGACTACTGTCCGTATTTCATGACACCTTCCATTACAGTACAGCATCTTGTTAAAACTGTTCGGTATATAATTTATCAAGAGGATTTTTTAAAACACTATCCAATGCAGCTGTCAAAATTCCTAAATCAATTGTCTTCGCAATAACTCTTTCCTGTCCTCATCTCTCAACTTCTCCTTTCCCAATGCTCAACCGTGCTATAGGTTCTCACAGTTACTCTGTTATCACTCTCCCTTCTCCTCTACATCTTGCCTCCTCCCCCAACATCCTCTACTCACCGATGCATCGAGGTATCTTGTTGTGGTTGCTCCAGGTGCCGTCTGGCTGGCAGACTGTGGTCGTCAGCTCTTTGGAGGAGAGCCGGTAGCCGCTGTTGCAAAAGTAGGTCACCCGTGTGCCTACGGAGTAATCAGCAGCGAGCACACCTCCGTTCACCGGCGCAATGGGCACACCGCATGACACAGCTGCAGGCGGCAAGAGGACAATTGTCGACATGTTTATGCGAAGTACAAGACACATACTAGAGAGATTTGCAGAGAGACGCCTGGTAAACACAGGAATGGCAGGCATTCACTGAACAGACTTATTTTTGTACATATGTTTGTACTTTCACGAGCGTTGGGAGTGCAACCCCTTTGTGGTACACAAGCAATGTTAGGTTTTCAATTTAGGCAAGCAACTATTTGTTTCTTTGTTATTTTTCTTTCAAATGGTTACAGTTTTAGTAAGTAAAAACCCAAAGGGAAATACTTGCTCAACACACTGCTGCAGAATTCTTACAATAGACCTTATTCATGGCAGACACTTTGGACATGTCACAGCAGGGAAAGCACAGGTGTAATTAATAATATTAACAATCACTGCATTCAATTGAGCCAGTACCGGAGCTCTGGTATCGTGCATGCTAGCTGAAATGGCCTACTGAGCACTTAATGGAACTGAGCCATCAATAAGGAAATAAGTTGTACCTGTGCTTTTCCCTCTACAACAAGCCCAACATTTCCTAAATTGCAAAACAGTACGCCTACTGCCACAGTCAACCTTTTAGGCATTATTAAGCCTTTACACCCACCTAATGCGTATTATCATTACATAGGAATGATTGTGTCATGTCTGTTTATACTATGTATATTACAGGCAACTTAATCCAAGAGGAGACATACATACAATTATTACATATAGGATTGGCCCCTTGAGGAAAAACGTATCCAGCCACTTCAGAGTGGAAGTAGTCCACTGCTGTAGTAACACACTGCTGAGAGGTTATCAAATTTTAAGTTGTATTGCAAAGTTTTAGGATATTTTCATGTAAATAAAGTTACTGTACTGACTTTTTAAGTAGCTATTCAACCGAAAAATAGAGATTTTTGGGATGATATTTTATTCTATTCTTTTCATTTTTCAGTGGGTAATTTGAAAACATTCATTATGGTGACTAGTGCAAGCAACTAGTTTCAACAGTAACTCTTCACACCAAGAAGTATGAAGCACTTGCAAACAGAAAAACTCCCACACAGCACTGTGTCCTTGCCCCTACACAGACTGAATCTGGGTTACTATGGCCTTAGAGCTTAACCCAGACAGAAAGCTCAAGCTAGTAGGTTTCAAGGTGTTTATCATCAGAGTCAAGACAGAGGCAGTGAATTGAGTGGAGAAACCAACATCTGCAGGGCCACACAAAATGGGAAAGGTATGCAAAAACACACACACATCATAAAATAGAGCAGCAATGGTAGCTGCACACTGTGAAACATCAAAAGTAGGAGTCTGCAAATATGGCCTGGGGCGATTACATTGAATCTCACCACCCCAAGAGAGAATCAATCAACATTCATTTGTTGAGTTACAATCTAACAGATACTAATCAGAAGAACTAAACACTGCTCTAAACTGCAGATGGAAACTTTTGACGTTGGAAGAGTTCGTCGATCAGTGGGCCTGAAACATTACTTTAGGTCAATGCATGAGAACACAGACAGATTAATTCACTGTACATTGTCAACATATCATGCAATATGGATTGGAAAGAATGAGGGATTAAACAAACTGTAATGTAATCTCCACCATCTAGCGGATAGCAGGACAGCATCTGTATGAATATATTAGTTCATTTGCAGCCCTGATTGAGTTTATGAGCTTTGGAAAGGCTGTGTGTAGTTACCAAACTGACAGAATTAATCACAGGTGTGAAGTGTTTTTAAATCTTTTTAAAGTATATGACATACAAATTTTGATTTCACTGCATCATGATAAAATGCAATTGAGCACACCATCTGTTGCTGTTTGCTGCTGCGTGAGTGTGTCAGTGCTAGTGCATGCAATCATGTCCACACGTAAATGCACACATTTCACATGTGTGCATCAAAGAACCCAATTAGTTGAGTGAGACCCAACAGCAGCAGACACTGCATGCTAATGGCGAGTTAGCCAAAGTAATTTGAAGAAGTAGAAATTGACAGAAGAAGGGAGGATTGATTTCTGTTCCCTTTCCACCTGACAGGGCACTGGCTCTCAATCAGGCTGGATTCAGTTCAGCTGCTAACAACACAGGAATAGAGCTCGAGCTGAGACACTTGGGTGCCTTAAGCACCTGCCTGTCTGCCTGCTGAGCATAGGGCAGAGGCAGTGACCAGAAGAACACAAAAAGAGTCAGGCTGAAGTTAGAAATAAAAGGCTGCCAAGGCAGTTGTGCTCACCTTGACACGCGGGAACTGGCGCGTCCCAGGCGTAGTAGCCATAGGTGGTCTTCTTGCACACAGCTGTGCCCTTTCCGATCAGCTTGTACCCCCTGTCGCAGGCCCAGCGCACCATGCTGTTAAGATGACCCCCGGTCTGGCTCACTACAAAGCCGTGTTGTGGGGAGTCTGGGGTACTGCAGTACATTGCTATAATAGAATAGATGTAAGAATAAAGGAACAGGGGAGAGGAGGGGAAATGAGTGGCAAGGAAAAGGAGAGGAGAGAAAAACAGTAGAGAAGGTGAGAATGAAGTCAAGAAAAGAGGATAGAGAACAGCACATATTAACAGCCAAAAAGACAGATAAAGAAGAGAAAAGAGAAAAGGATGAGAGGCATTAACAAAGCTCCTCTTGAGAAAGACTCAGGTGTACATTTTTAGTCACAGTAAGACTCCATTTTAAATGCAGAAAGATAATGAGGGAAAATGCCTGAGGAGTGTCACATCTACTTAGCACTCGGGCTGTGTGCCACACAGCAAAGGAAGTCCTCAAAATCACATTATTACTGGCCTATGGGCACGCACATATTCAATTTGCTTTAACACATGCAATACTGGTTCATCCTCCAGTTATTTGTTCCGTAGCCTTACTCTCCCTCATCTTACAGCCCATCGAACACAAAGAAGGTAAATTTGATTTCCAGAATATGAACACTGAATAGCCAATGGAGACGGGGAGGGCTGTGTGCTTCACAAATGCTGTCAAACATTCCTTCAAATCAGCATGGCTGGAAGATAGCAGGGATTTAAGATGAAAAACACACTCTGAAGTTTAAGTCAGCTCCTGTTCAAGTCAATCAAGTCAAGGAGTAGTTTTCTTTACAAAATTCATCACACTGACTTGCTTTCAGTGTAACACTCTAGTGTATTAAATATAATGGAGAGACACAACATGAAAAAATAATGTCTTTGTGCTTTTTTCATTATTACTGATGCATCTCAAATGGAAAAAGATTCCCAAATGCTGCTCTTGCTTAGCACCACTTGCTTTATTAAAAGAGCCAATTAAGAATTTAAAACCTTTTTAAATTAAGGAGCGCAAAACAGCATGGAAGCCTTCCAGTGACTTTCTTCTTTCCTCATGGTTTTTGCGTGTGAAAACATCTCCTATTGTGAGCCATTATCAATTCCAGTATTTTTGTAAATGAACTGATATTAAAAACTCAATAAATAATGCCCTGAAACAATCCCAGCACGCTGTGATAAAAGTCATGGGGTCACGTTGGATCCACAGTAATATACAGGAGCTGCAGCAGAGAAGATTCAATGAATATTTGCCCTTATTTGGTCTTATTACTGGTTCAATTAAAGTGTTTCTACACAGTGCCTAAAATATAAATGCATGAATTGTGAGCCCATGACTTTTACCACTTTTCTGAATTTCAAAGATTAAATATATTCAAATATCACCAATAAAAGGAGAATATGATTATAAGCTGGATACATACTTTGATACTCACCCACGTATCTGATGTGGTAGCCGCGACGATTGGTGCCGTGGTCAGAGGACCAGCGCAGCAGGAGCTGGTGACCTGTGGTGGTCAGGCTAAAGGGTGTTTCAATGTCACCGCTGAGTGATGCCATGCTCTGGCTGTAAATGTTGGGACCTGAACACAGAGATAGACACACACACACACACACACACACACACACAGTGTTACAGAAAATGATCCACGTCAATAACAAGCATTAATGTGGATAGATGTGGAAGTGTATTTAATTATTTTTTGGAATTACAGATATGCTAGTGAGGACTTCACACATTGATTGAAAGATTAATTTTACTGAACAAAGATCCCGCATCAATGAATTCGTATAGTGGTGGAAAACAAAAGAATAAGAAAGTATGAATGTTTTACCAAAAAGCACTAAAAGTCATAAAACGAGACGAACACATCAATAACTTCAGTTAAGTAATATTTTTTTTATCTTGCTCACTAAATTTTAACCAAAGAACACAAATGCAGAAATTTCAGCAGAACCCACCATCAAATATTTCCAAGATGTCAAACTCCTTTTCTGTCTGGAAGAGTTCAAAGTGCAGTGTGATGTTGTAACCCTTCTCTACGTTAATCAGCCAGGAGCACATCTGGAGATTGGGGTAGTTTTCAGGGTAGCCTGGACTCAAGATCACCCCAGTTGAGTCAAAACGCACTTCATGGGCTGGACATTGGACTGGGAGAACAGAATCAAGATAAGGGCAAGGAGGCATTAGAGACAAAGAGACTGAGAAGGAACAACAGAAAATTTTGAAAGAGGGAGATGGCAAAAGTCAGTGGAGGCAGAAAAAAAAAAGAGGACAAGGAATGGAAGGCAGAATTAGACAAAAGGCCAGATGAGGCAAGGAAAAAGTGGCCTTCCCTTTTCTCTGACAGCAGAAATTACATTGAAAAAATAACTAGTCCTGAAACAATTACATTTCAGCCAGACTGATATTGCACCTAAGGGCTGAGCTGGTGAGTCTGCTATTGTCACCAGCCTCCTCTGATATCAATCTATCAAATGATAATACTCAGTAGGTGAGACAGCTTACTTTGTATGGAAAAATGGGATGTGTGTAAGGCTGTGCGTGTTTCTTGTGTGTGTGAGTTCATGTGTATCAGCTCAGACCATTCCCTTCATTTCCTGTAGGTTGGCATGTCTGAAATAATGACAGTTCTTGTTTCTTTCTTTTCCTTTTCTGCTGGTAACAGAAGTTTCTCTCCTGGGCCACTAGTGAAGAAACATGACGCATATAAAAGGTTAATGCGAACAACTGTTCCTGATAAAAAGGTCACTGGAAACAATCGGACATATATCAAGAAAAAAAGGCAGTAGGAAAGTTGTAACACAAAGCAGTATGAATATTTCCGCTGGCAAGTCATTGCAGAAGTTTCAACTAGAACGGCCTTTGGCTCGAAGATAACAGACAGATATCATCTCCAAAAAGTCAAGTCAGTGATTTTCTAAATAACAGTTCACTTTGTATATCACACAATACACCTATAGCCATCTGTGGGCACCGAGGTCAAGACAATATCTCATTACATTATCTCAAAAATTATGAAATGAAATGAAATACAATGAAGGATTTGTACATGGCAAAATCAATATTTATAGACACACTGTACATTATTCATTAGAGAAGCAACGCATCTCAACTCGATCTATTCAGAAAATAAATTTACACAGCAATTTAACATGAAATGGCAATATTTCTTCACTACCACTGCTTGACAGTTTGTGAGAAACATGATCAATATTTTCCAATGCACACACTATGAAGAATTTCCTGATCAGCTGCTTTTGTTTGTTACATTTCTCAAAGCAGTATTACATTTTTATTTATTTCCAATCCTTGTGCTCTCTTCATTTATTGGGTGCTCTGTAATGGGCTTATACCATGGAAAGTTTTCAAAAAAGAGCTGACCTGCTTACTTCTGTACATGAGTCAGTGTTGAAGAGCAAAGTTAGAGAGCAATGTGCAGGCTGAATTTCTTCAAGACATAAAAATGCATATTTATATGTTATACAGGCCACAAGGGTAAAAGATACAACGAAAAAGTAGGAATTTCAAGTCATGCCCCCTAAAAGCATTTTACATTTTGATCACTAACCGCGCACAAGGGCATACTGCATCGTAGTGGGTGAGCCAGGTCAGTAGTCAGTCTGTCATTTTTAGCCAGTTTCAGTTTTAATTTGACAGTTTTTTTTAACAGTTAGTTATTCAAAAACGTCCACCCTTTTCCAAAAAGTAAAAGGAATCTGAGTGCTTTTTGACACTGTTGATATTGAGATTTAAAAAAAAAAAAAACAAGGTCTGTAGTGCTCAGCTTTAGCAAGAGAGTTATGACTCTCACTGGCGATATGATGGAGTTCAGAATGAGGTCTTCAGTTGGTGCAGTTACATCAATTCACAAGGCTGTTTCCTCAGTTCTATCATCGAGTATGAGCCTCTGCTTCTACTGATGCCAATGGGAATGTTCGTCACAAAGCCAGCACAAATTCAGCTTAAAGGAAATGTGTGTAATTTTTTAAGTCATTGCTACAAACAACTGCTAATTTAAATTCTACATCACGATTCCTACACATTATCTCACTGGGGTTAACAACCCAAAAAAACATTTATACACTGTAAAAATTCTCATTCCCTGTAGCAGTTTTCCATGTTGGACTGCTTTAAGATATACATGACATTCACTTGATGGAATCTAATGCACTGTATATAGAGCCATCTATCTGGTAAGAGTTTGTTATTGAAATAATTGAGCCCCCAATACTTTAATAAGCTAATGTTGCCAGGCAACAAACACAAGTCTATCCAGTAACCACAGTTGTGTCTTAAACTGCTTTGCCTCAAACTTTAGGTGCAAGGATTAAAAAAGTGAATCATGAGAGGCTTAAAACTGGTTCAGACACCCCAATACTGCTGCTTTTTAGGATGGGTTTTTAGAGGAGCATGATAAGAATAGGATGCTACCCTGAAAGCAGACTGAAGCTTACAAAGTATCCATAGGGCAGTTCAGCTATAATACAGATGTAGACCTTTGTACCTTAGAGTAATAAAATGCAAGGCAGCCAAAGTATGCTTATTATCATACTGGCATATTGTTATTATATTATAAACACTATAGTCCACGTTAAAGACGGATAAACACAGTGAATCCATGGAAATGCCTCTAAAAATAAATAAGAAAAATCTTTTTTTAACACAATTCCCCAAAAAAATCCAATACTGTCTACAAACTGTAAACGGAATCAGCATCTCGTTTCAAGGGAATTAGTATTAAACAATAAAGTTACATCTAGATAATTACTGGAACTACTGATACCATGTGTCTTAAGACCTTTCAGATAGTATTTAGCTGTTATTTGCACACCAACATGATTGTATAAAAAGATCTGGCATTGTCATTTGATAAGTCTTGCAAACACTGCAAGATTTGTCTAGGTAATTCAGTGTGCAAACCACCAATTGTTTATTCTTTTACTCAGCATGCGGTGCACATGGAATGACATTATCATGAGAACCATGGTTACATCAGTTGCATACAATAAAGCTCAAGTATAGTGAAGAAGAAGTTAGACCAGAAATTGTTCTTTGTTAGATATAATGACAGACATGCCTGTTTTGCACGGTTTGGGAAGCCCATTATACAAGCACATTGCCATTCCAAACCACTCATCATCAACCATCATTCACAAGTGAAATTGAGTAGGGTGTTTTGTAAGCTGGATAAAATCAAAGCAGCTGACACAAACCACCTAACCCGAGCTTTACAAAGCCACTGCTTAGACCAACTGGCTCCAGTCTTCACGGACATCTAAAACTCCTCACTCAGCCAAAAAATGGCCCCAGTGCCCTTCAAAAACTCCACGATTATTCCCATTCCCAAAACAGCAAAAATATCTGACCTCAATGACTACAGGCCTGTAGCCCTGACATCACTGGCAATGACGGCATTCGAGCGCATAGTCCTGGCAGACATTAAATCAGTCACATCCCTCCTGATGGACCTACTACAATTTGCATATTGCCCAAACTGGATCACAGATGATGCAGTCAACCTGGCACTGTACTTTACTATCATCCAACATCTGGAGTCTAAATATAGTGATGCAAGAATTCTGTTCACTGATATCAGCTCTGCTTTTAATACTATAAACACTCTCAAGCTGTTCAGGAAACTCATTACATTAACATCTCTCTGTGCCTCTGGATACTGGATTTTTTGAGGGACAGGACTGAAGTCAGTTTCAACAACATCACTTTCCACCCACTGAACACCAGCACAGGGGTGCCTCAGGAATGCATTCTGTCCCTGTTGCTCTTCTCCCTCTTTACATCAGTGATTTCAGATCAACAACAAACTCCATCAGGATTCTGAAATACGCAGAGCGACACCAAAATCGTAGGACTGATCTCAAAAGATAATGAAGCCTGGAGGTGGAGAAGTCAGTCAGCTGGTGAAGGGACAGTGACCTGGGCCTGAACGGAAAAAAAGACTACTGAAATGATCATTGACTTCAGAACAAAACAATCAATAAAAACTCAAAAAAACACAGTCAAGCAAGGTGTACTGGTCAAATTTTAGACAGTCAAGATCCAGAGTATCCTGTCACTATCGATGGTATTGAAACAAACCTTAGCACACAATAATGAAAATGGACCCCCTGACAGAAGGTACAGGTCACTAGGAGGCAGGATAGAAAGCCTTAACCAAAGCCATTTCCCCAAAGCCATACAGTTTATAAATACACAAAAGTCGGTCTAATTGTAACTGTATGTGTAGTTGTGTACGGTATGTTTTGTTATTTTAGCTGTTATGTCCTTTATCTTCACATTGTTGCTGCATGTGGATTTTATGTTACAGCTTACAGCCAGCCTAGCTGTGTGGTAATCAAATAAATTTTAAACTTGAAATCAATGGGAATATGAAGATTAATATGACATTTAATGGGTTAGACCTCAGTGTGGCAGATGGTTTACCAAGCAAACACAGCAGTCAACACGATAGTGACTCTATCCTTGATCAAAGCTACTGCATAACTTTCCTCATAGGCTTTCATAAAGACAGAGCCTGGGGAAATATCTAAAAAACTATATTATTTAGTATTTAGGGGTGAAATTGCACTGAGATGCAAGGACATTTCAGTGTTATCTTATAAGAATAAAATGACAATTAAGGGTTGACAGCAAACAAAAGTGGAATCAGGGGAACACAGGAGAATTCTTTTTCCTGCCCTAACAGCAAGCTGCTGACAGGAAATGGCCCCTTTACAAGCTTACTGTAGCAGTCTCGTGGATGTGAATAGCAGGTCAACTCAAATTAAGTTCAACTTTACATGTCCCAAGGAGAGCAATTAGTTTCGTGCTAGTGGTGGCACAAGGACATAACATATCCAACACAATAAAATGTAATGAATTCTTGACAACAATAATGAGGTGATCCATGAAAATGTCAAACAACGAATTACTAACCCAGATGTCCTAAAATAGTCCTAACTATATTAATATAATGCTCAAGGCAGGTTTTAAAGAGCAGTTTGTTTAAGATATTTATGATACCTTATCATCGGACACATTTTGTTTCACATTTGAAATATGTCTATGTGTCTCACAAAGTACTTAAGTCAGTGTATCATTTATTTTGAGAAGTGCATCCTCTTTATTAGACTCAGATATCATTAAAGAGATGTTTGGTTTTTATATGCAATATTTAATTTGCTTAGTTATCCAATTAGCATTACCTGACTAAGAGCACTCTTTGTCTTGGCAATGTACAGAATTTATTATGATGTATCAGAGTCTGTGCTGTCTAATGTTAAAATAGCTCAAAACATCTCAAATTGCAAGTGCAAGGCAATCACTCTGGTATATGAGTGATTGCCTTGCACAAGAACTGAAAAACAATGTTGTGTAATCCCAACATGCTTTGTCCCTCCGAATTTGGCAGGTTAATAAAGTCAAATATATTAAAGCAAGTGAAATTATTTCAAGTACAGTCTGTGAGCATTAGCTGATAGTTGGTCTTGGCAGAGCTCTGTGTAGTCAGTAACACATGAGAAGGTGAGCTGGCAAGACCAACACAATACAAGAACTTGAAATATCTTCCAGTACTCTCAAATGAATGACTGCCTTCGCTTGGCACAAAAGAAACACATCCAATTATTACAAACTATTCCTTTTGTTGCTGATGTGCTAAGTTGGTCACTTTCAAACAAACAATAAAATAAAGCCTTGGAAAGTATTTCACTGTAATTTTATTCATGTAATAAAGCACAAATAAAAATACACTAATAGAACTTTTTACTGGCAGTGCTGCATGTAGAATTTATGTATAAAGTGTAGCAATATGAGTAGCTTCCAGATCCTGTATCATGGGTCAGGTCCCTCGACTCAAGCTTTACTATTACTATTTGTTGCCTTACTTGTGGCAATTTCCATATACTAAAATTCAATCACCCAAATTCTTATTTGTTAAGAGTAAAACAATGTCAGCCGCAAAAACACTCCAGGGGAAGAACCAAGATATCAAGTCAGACATCAAATAATAACAGCAAGGGATGAGCAAATAGGTTCCGAATCACTAGACCTATTCTAAGATGCTTTATGAATGCAGGCTCTGGGTTTGTTGAGTATCTGTCATGCCTTGATCACACGTCCAATGCTATTACTCATACTTTCTAGAAATAAAAAGACAGAAATTCTCATCAGCTCAAGACTTGTAGACAAAGGACTTCAGGGCACTTCAAAAGATGCCTATGCACTGGGAATAGAAGGTTTCAGAGCGCTCTGATGTCTGCGGCAGAGATGTATTGGCACGACAGGCAGGCTGATGGCATTTGTTTTTTGGTCTAAACAAAATTTCTGATGCAAACAACAAAGAAATGTATTTTCCTTTGCTTCTTGTCTGAAAATCCAACTTCAAAATAAACATCGGTAAGAAGACATTTTACATAAATCAAACCCATGGGGCCATTTGAGCAGGGATTAAGAGGTAAAATATAACTATACTATATATCTCTTTCTATGGAAAAAAAAACTAGCAATGACTATCCTTCATCTACCTTGCTATACTGCAAAAAGACACTTGTCGATGAAACCCGCTGATCTATAATCTGTTTCACACTGATTCTTCACAGTCAAGTGTAGGTTCTAGGGAAGCGAAGGTCTATGAACTTGGGTCAGTAGCATTCCGTCTTGAAATATTAGAATAGAGATGCTGTTTTCCACCAGGAGCCTGCTAGAAGGGCCCTTGCTGTCAGGCTGTTAAATGATGCATCAACAGTGGGTGCAGCTGACTGCAACCAACCTTGGCAGAGTGTCAAGCACACACACATAAAAGGCACACAAAATTGAACATAGATATGTATACAAATAAATGCGGTTGCATGTGCACACACAAATGTGAACACCCATTGAGAGAAATACGCAATGCATACTCAATACAACATTCATAAAGATGCACATGAAAACATACCATTAGACTCACACATTAAATAGAACATTGAATAAAACAAACCTTGACAAACTGGTGGGGCTCCATCCATCTGTAGTCTCTCTCCAAGTCGACAGGTCAGAATTTCACTGCCCACCAAGGTGAAGCCTGGCAGGCATGAGTATCGAATGATGTCACCTGTGAGGTCATTTGCACCCGCAATCATACAAACACACACACAGGCCAGGAATGCACATGAAAAACATATTCATCCATTCATCCGCCCACACAACCACAAACACACACACACACACATCCCCACAGAGTTATATTAGTAAAAGCCTCCTCAGTACCAGCACTTGAAACAGTAATCAACAACACATTTTCTAATGAAGATTGACATCCCCTTAGCTAGCTAAGGGGATGTCGGAAGGCACTTCACCACATTACAGAGCCACAAATGTGCACACAAGCACACACAAAATCAAAATTATATTCGATTTCAAAGATGCAAAGTAAGACAGCCACTAGCCACATGATTCCTACTTCTGATTCCATTCTGAACACCGAGAATACAAACAACTTATATGGAGAGCTAATTAGTCCTGCCCCCAGACTAATATCTTATTGCATGAAGTATGAATAGATGAAAAATCTCAAAGGGAAGGAAGAAAATATAAGAAAGAAGAGCAGAAGCAAGAGAGAAGGAAAAAGAGACAAAGAGCACATTGCAAAACATCATTCCAGTGGCAGTGTAAAATGTACACGTTCAAATGAGTATGTACCACAGATAAAACCGTTTGTGAAATGGACAGATGGATTAATAAATTCATAAAAAGGTAAGACATACAGCAAACATAAAAAAATCCAAACAATGATTTTAATAAACAAATAAAGGATTCAACTTACTGGGGAATGATTTAATTAATTAATGGCTAAAACCATTTGATATGTCCATTCCTATTTCTTCCCTCTGTCTAGGGCTGTCTAAGAAAATTACCTTATGTCTGGTGTAAATTTATTTTATTACGTGTTGTCCCTGGCCAGTAAACAAGCAAAATAAAATAAGACAAACCTATTTCAAACTCGTCATCATCGGTTAGGATTGTGGCGTTAGCGACGGGAGGGGGTGGCTGACATGTTCTCAGCTGGTAGGCTGTTGGGGAGAAGACAAATACTGAAAACTGCAACAGTGTATGTGTACTCAAGAGAGAAAGAGAGTGTCTGTGTGTGTATATGCATTGTATATTCAGCTGCAGCACATTCTTTACTCCCATCATACTGAAACTTGATTAGATCATAAATTGCCACCTATCACTGTTCATGATCATCAAAAACCAATCACTAATTTAGTTGAGATGGGGGACATTTTATTATTAATCAGCTTCTTTTCAAAGGGGCGTTTTAGTAGTGCAGAAGAAAAATGGGCATAAGAGGGCATTCATCATTTATCATTACACAGAACTGGAAGTAATGCCATGTTTCAAAATGAGAAAGACCAAATAATCACTAAAATCAATAAAAAGGGAAAATTAAAGGCCTTCCAATATAGAAACACTGGGACAATATCCCTCTGTTCTTTTGGGATCTTCGTTACTACAGCGGGGTCCTAGCAATGTGGAGAACTGAAGATCAAACGAATAAGGGTCATTATAGCAGTGTGGAACAAGGTCTTTACTTAGCTGCTATCAAAGGGGAGGTTACCGTAATAATGCAGCTCAAAAAAGCCACTGGTGCTGAAGTCACTGTGGAATTTGATGAGGATCTGATTGGCTGTGGTGGACACGCCTTCCTGTACAGAGTTGCCACTGAACTGACCGATTTGAGGCGAGGCCTGGTCGGGTCCATCCCTAATACACAGAGGTGGGGAGGGTTCAAAGAGTGAAGGGAGTAGGAGGATAGAGAGAGAGAGAGAGATAGCGCAAATGATTTATGAATAAACACCCGTAATAACTTGCTGGGATCAAAGAGCACGTCTAGTTATCCTGAAGCAGTCTTGTGGACCCAGCAGTCATTCTGACGATCTAAGAAAAAGTTTCACATTAATCAACAGTGTCAAAAGAAGAAGTTGAGTATGTGTTAACTGATGAGGCAGTATAGTACTGAAACTTTTGCCCCTTCCAGCAATATTACATATTGATGGGGAATAAAGTTTGGGGTGACAAAAATCAATGGCAGAGAGTTTTGCAAAAAATGTGCAAAATCCACAACAGCTTTTGTGGCCTCTTTTCTTGCAAAACATTCCTTTAAATTGGAGAGTATAAATATCCTGTATGTGTAGGTGCATACTGAGGGTGTATGGTTACCACTAGGCTTCTGCCACAGTGACGCTAGAAGGATTTCAAAAAATGTATGGATGATTATCACAAAATCCTAAATCCCTTAACTGAATAACGTGACGTATAAGTAACTGTGGCCCTGGGAATCAAAATTTAATTGAATTGTAATGACCTTTTCGATTTTCACCCTTAATGGAGTGAGTTGGTTATTATCTGTGATGGGTGGATATGTCCATGGGAGCATATACCCACATCTACATTACTATAGTTATAGTACATCGCAGTTTATTTCCAATTCAATGACATGTCTATACTCAAAAATCCAACTTGATTGACACTAAATGTCACAATTGAAATGTGGCAAAGGTGTGACACTCGTAATACTTTTCCAATGATGGAAACAGGTCTACCAGCTCTTTCAGGTACTTACAAATTACAAACACAGATACAAAGATAAGAGGCTTCGGCAGCCAATGGCATGACGCCAGTGGTGGATGAGATTCATTTTGAGATGCTGACTACCCTGAATGTTGTCAGCCTGTCATGTTTGACGCATATCTTGGACAGTATCTACCTTTGGCAGTTGAGACTATATCCACAAGTGAAAGAGTTTAGAGTATCACTGGTGCTGAGGGATGGAACAATGTAGACAAATGGCATAGTACTGAAATGTACATTGAAAATGGAGCTAAGCCTGAAGGTGAAGTTCTCAATTTACAGATACAAAGAGCTGAAATAAGCTAATAAGGTTGGGGTCATAGAGTGAGAAGCCGGAAATTTGGGAGGAGGTCTGAATAGACCTGCTGCTCCACTGCTCCTCCTGAAAAGAACCAGTTAAGGTAGTTCAGACATCTAATTAGGATGCCTCTGGGCCGCCTTCCAGTGGAGCTAGATCAGGTACTTCCAACTAGGAGGAGACCCTGGGGGCAGACCCAGAACATGCTTATATATTACAACTGGGCTGGGTAGCCCTCAGGATCCCCCGGTTTGAGCTGGAAGGAATTAAGTGACCAAAACTACACAGATAGATGTAGGGTCAGCCAATATGACAATACTTATCCTGTGACATGACTGAGATTTGGCAATAGTTCTATACCATTTCTACTGAGCTTACTTTCCATCTTTTGATCTTTAGCTCTGTTGGGTGATTTAGAGCAATGTTGCAATTCAATGGGCAGGACTAATTAATGGCAATATTTGATTTCCAAGATTTTTGCATTTATATAATGGTTGAAGTGCCAGGTGTCGAATTCACTGGATTATCCAAAAACAGGCACTCCCTTCCTGGTTATTATACTATACATATGAATTGTTTCAGAAAATTTACTATATCACGATATGTATCATCATTGCAACATAAAACTACATTTACTGTGAACATTTCTTAATATCTCTGTCCCAGAAAAAATACATGGATGGGTGGATGGCTGTGGGGTGATAATAGAACTTGTCATTTGCAGTGAAGCTATTTATGGGGCATTTGCATTAGCTGCTGACTGCACAGAACACAGAAGCATCTCTGCTAATGAGAGCAGGGGAGAACCTTCAAACCCTTATAAAAATATTGCCATTATTTATATCTGAAATAAGTAACCTAATGAAGTTGGGTAACACATTTTGGGGACAAACCACAAGCTACTTTTTCAGAGGATAAAAAGAAAGATTAATGCAAGAAGACAGTACTTTTCTATTATATATAAATGCTATTTCTGTACAAGAGAAAAGTATTCATTACATTGCTCCAGGCCTATTCACCTGAATGATGTACACTAAATGCTTTTTGTATGTGTGTGTACCTTTAATATCTTATATATTAAAAAAGTCTTATTGCAGTTTCATTTCGGAGTGATCAGCAAAATGGGAGACGGCAGTCAGGCAGGGAAATGAAATGTTACCAACCGGGGACAGATTGTTTATGCGCTATTTCATTTGGAAACAGTAGTGCCAGTAGCTCCCTCCTCCCATACTATGAATGGTAGCCCCAGATGCTGGAAGGCATTTTCCTCCTCTATCACCCATGAGGACAGCTCCATGACTGCCTGAGGCTTACTATACTACAGAAAGGCTACAATAAGGTACAGGGAAAAGAAGAGAAAGAGATAGAGAGACAGCTGCTACAGCGATAACAAGTAGGTTGTAAAAAAAAAGTTTACTGCTGTACAATTATCTGTCAAAAGTTTCTACATACTAAAAAACATCCAAGGTAACTTAGAGCTGATGTTTTTATGCTTTTACACATTTTTGTCCTCTTACGTAACACTCACTGTGGAGCTGGAGTTAGACATCCACCATAAGTTTAATGAGTAGGGGAAAAGAGACTCAGGCTTTACTTCAGTTTGTTTTATTTCATACCGTACCACAGTCTATTTGGTTTTAACAAGGGTCTGTGCAGAAAATTATCAGGGAAAGAAAAATGTATCCACAAATGTCCAGACAAAGGTCAACATATTTGGATTTGGCTGTTGCATCATCTGATATGGGTGTCATATCAAAAGCTGTGAGCAAAACTGGCCTATGGCCTTAACATTTTGACAACTGTTAAACACATTGTGTGCAGCAATTTGCTTTTGTAATGAGTAGGGTAAATACTTCCCCAATACAGAATGTTATTCTGAAAATGTTATATTCTCTGCAGCTTTTCCTTTAGTAATGAAATGAAACTTCAGTTGTCGCACCTTTTGGGAGCTGCTCTATTAGCAATGCACTATATATGGTACACACTTGGTGGAAACTTTAACAAGGCTTGGGGCTCACTGCTGAGTATTATTTCTTACATCTGTGTCACTGGTTTGTAAAGCATCAATATTAATTGAGAATGAAAATAACTGCCAATAGAACTCTTTATGCAGCTTTGTATACAGAAAACAGTGTGTGTTTAACATGGGCCATAAGCTGATGATTGATGAATATCATACTGAGAAAGAAATGAGAACTTACCACACAGTGATGTAGTCATAGATTGGCTCTGTATTAATAACAGAGAAATTGATATAGATGCCATAGCCAGGAGGTACTCTAACAGTCCACATGCAGTCCTGGAAGTGTGGATACTCGGCTGGGTGTCCAGGAGAGTAAATTGTGCCATTCATGGATGTTATATTCCCACCACAGAGAGCTGGAGGGAGGGAACAAAGTCAGAGAGGCCAGATAAAAATAGAAAGCTAGTCTTTGATTTACCTCGAGTCATAAAACTTACTTTTATGGCGGTATTGCCACAAACTGTTGTTAAAACATACTATAACTGTGTGTTATTGGGTTACCACTGAGATACTGGTAGGTGGGGGGCGGGATGCACCTGTTAGATACAACCGCAGGGGATGGTTACTAGTTGCCGTGAACTTGATGACACTGAGTAGTTCAGACATTAAAACTCCCCTGTCATACCCCTTCAGAGGGAATGTGTTAAAATTTGACTTTGAACTGGGAGTCAAAGCTAAAGCACTGCCCTCAGGATCAAAAAAGGACTGCAAACTCGACAGGGACAATATGGTGTCTACGGGGAAAAACAAAACTATTTACCACTTTCTCCAACAAATACCAAACTCAGTTGAGAACTGATGAGGGGAAGGCCGTGATTTATCATACCTGAGCAACATCTGATGAGTCTCCTTGAAATTTACAACATAGACAGGCGGTATCAGCTTTGTAATAAAGACTTGCAAATGCTTTATATATCATTATAATGGGCTGCATCAGTTTATAGTTCAGTAAAGTGGTGCTATGTTGGTGGTGAAAGTGAGTCAGATGCTTTAACGTGCTAGACTTAAGGACAGGATTACAAGCAGATAAAGAACCTATATTCGTCTATTCAAAATAACTTCAATGGCATCTCCAGCTTTACTTCAGTCAGCTTGTCAGAAAGTAGCATGCATGTCTTTCTCAAGGAATTTTAAGCACACATTTATTTTGATATTTTCCCACTAAGTTTGAGGAAAAAGTAACATAAAAATATCAAAGAGTAGGCACTTAACATCTGATAAAAATATTTTTTTCATACAGTAAATGTAAGCTATTTAGAGGAAATATTTAGGTATTGGTAGAGCATTAGTAAGAGGGATTCAGTGCTACCAACTTAACAACACCTGCTGTGTTTATAAGAGGCACTAGCCAGTCACCTTCGCAGCGAGGTATGGGGTGATTCCAGTTTCTGCTGACTCCATGCAGACACGTGAGAGATGGCTCTCCAAGTAGAGTGTAACCCGGAAGGCACTCAAAGGAAATGGTCATCCCCACACTGTAGTCCTGACCGATCACTATGCCGTTGCGAAACGGTCTTGGGTCTGGACACCTCTGTAACTCATATGCTGGGGGAAAAGCAAACCCATACACAGTAGTTGAAACACAGATTCCAGGCAGAAAATGATAAAACACTACTACTATAATTGCATATAATGTCTATGATAACCTACGAGAACCAAAGTCTGGCTTGTGAGCTGCTAAGAGCAGCTAATCTTGCATCAATGGTAAACTCTAATCACCAGATTGCCTATATTATTTTATTATCTCTAATGGTTGAAAACATCCTTCCTTTCCTGGGTGTTTGAAGCCATCTGTAAATCTTGATAAACTGAAAAATGCATATTTTCTTTCTTCATGGAACACTGGACATTTTGAAAATACAAGGTTTTGTCCAAAGACTCAAATTTATTTAGTATTGTCATATTATTATTCTATTACTAAAACTTATTTTCCACATTGGCTTTAACACACAGAATGCCCCACTGACATAGCCAACACTATTGTTATTCAAGGATATGTGCTATTGAATGTCTCAGCAGAGGTCATTATTGATTTCTTTTTCTTTATTTTTTAACCTATGGCAATCTTACAACCTCAGTCGAAGTGTCTGCCTTGCAGAACTAATCTTTGTCCCTAGTCTGTGTTGAACCTGACTGATGCCCCTTTAAGTGTTCTATTAGCAAACTCTTCAATCTTCTTCCACTTCTTCAGCTGCTGCTATGATAACACCTCAATCTAACTTTACCATGAGGACCAATCTTTGCTCCTCACCCTGGTAGACAATGTGGAAGCCAGGTTTGTTCTGGGAGTAGTCGCTGTGGAAGAAGAGAGTGGTCTCGTGGGTGGTGCTGAAGAGAGAGTTTGGCACCACAGGGCCACTGAACCGATCAATCACTGTTCCCGTCTCCAGGCTCCCGCTGCGTACCTCCAGATAGTCATGAACAGGCTCGGTGGAGAAGTTTAGAAACTGCAGATGGATCCCTAAAAAGCAGTTAAAAAAATAGTTAATGTAGGAGAAAAATGAATATGAATATGAATAAAAGTGAGTGAATGTGTATGTGTATGTTCCTTTCAAGTACTGTAGTAGGACATTACTTCAAATTCCATGTTAAAAACATTAAATTATCTGGTTCTTTTTTAACACAATGAGAATAACATAGCATAACATCGAAGAGAGGAGTAAGCAGAAGAAAGCAGCAGCGAAGACATTAGAGCTAGCAGAACAAAAAAGAAAAAGAGAGGGGAGGAGGAGAAGAAGAAAGGAAAAACAGAGGGGGGGACGACAGACCGAAGCCAATAGGGAGTTGAACTCTCCAGCTGCAGTCCAGGCTGCTCTGGTAATTCCCTGGGAAGCCTGGGCTGAGGATGACGCCGCTGAAGTCTGTCATAGAGCCGCCACACTGAGCTGAGGGAGACCAACCAAGGAGAAAGAACACGTCATTTCGCCTCAGAAGGGCTCAAAGGGAAAACAATGACTACGCGGGTGAATATGGACACAGGGCAAAGTGCATTGTGTCTTTCTGTTATGTATGGGTTTCAGTACATGCATAATTTGTGTATATGTGTGCAAAAAGGAGGAAGAGTAGCAGTGCCTTATATGTATCCGTTTGCCATGTGTGCGCATTAGCATGTTTTATATGCTCATTTGTTTGTATTCTGATGCTGTGGATTATGCTACATAAGGGCATCCGTGAAAAGATAACGGACTCAAGCACATTCCTTGTTTGGTGGTGCTTTAAATTAAAATAAATGAGAGAATCAATATTCAATACAGCACCACAGTTTTGCTCAGCGGTAGAGGTGATTACTTTCTCCTCCCCCTGCAACACCCCACCTCGCTACTTTGACTGTATGTTAGAGAACACTTTAGCTTGCTGTGAAGGTTACACTCATCACCCTCTCGATGTGGCACATACCCATATACCGTCTATAAACAACCAGGCATACTGGAAGTTCAGCCACCAGTGGCATCAACGTAAACTTGGGTTATATGACTCCTCTTTTTCCGACCCTAACAGGCCTATTTATGTGGCACATGGTTGGAATCACAAGGGTTGTTGCTGCCTTGGGGGGGCTATCAACCAAAGGCAGAATTGGGCGAAAACTGTCACAGGATTAATTGTGCTGCTGGTGGGGGAAACCTGCTCAACCTGTTTGTTCATGGAATGAGAGAGAAGTGGAAAGGAGAAGCCTTTTGGGAAGGGGCACGCAACCACTTTGATGTGAGTTTATCAGAAACAATTGATTACAGGGTATCTGCTGTAAACGAGCGAGGAGTTGAGCTAACAAGCGAACACACGCGTCCAAGAGCAGGCCTGTCGACAGTAAAGCTGGGATTTATGTCTGCAGTGAACTGTGAAAACCGCAGGGACAGAACATTTACATGAAGAGCGCAGTGAGTGTGCTGTGCATCTTTGTGTGTTTATATGCACTGTAAGGGTAAGTAATGTATGTGTGTGTGAGTGTGTTTGTGTATATGTGTAATTGGGGGCAAGAGAACAGTGAAGTGTCAAAAGAGAAAGTCGAGTGCATCCCTAGTAATCTCTGGAATCTATCACTGTGGCAATCAAAATCAGACGAAGTGTTGGGGGAAACCAGAGACTCTCATCAGGGGCATCAGAAATCAAACACCACACTGAGATGGTGGTAAGTCTTATTGATTTTTAACTGAAGGGGAAAGTAGAAAATTCATAATCCCCAAGCCCCCCATGCCCACCCATCATTCCCTTCCCCGATCTTACAATGAAATTATTGCTTTCCCTAATACAATAACAACTCCTCTGTGAGGCCACTGATCTGTGGCCTCACAGAGGAGTGGCTGTGTATGAGTTAGTATTAATACGGGAGCAATATAAACCAAAGTGAGAAGAAAAGATAAACAAGGCAAAAGTCAATGAGAAAAGGTGAATGGCAAATAACAAAAGAACTGACTGTGTTTGATGCAACAAATCTTGTTTTCTTGTCTGCAGTATCACCTCATTGAAACCCTGTACGCTGGCAATGTCAGTATATAAAGTAATACATTACCTAAACACAGAGGTACCGGGTAATTCCACCTTCTGACGGGACCAGGCATGCAGGTAATATATGCATTACCCTGTTCAGGAAAACAGACAAAAATAATACATTCCACACCTCCAAAATACTGTGCAATAAAAAATGAATACGAAGGGATCAAACCGACAAGTGCCTGCAGCAGATTTTTATCTCTTTCCTGTTGGTTTTTTGGAATTAGTTAACAGTCATATTTTTGGATTTTTCAAAATCCTCTTCTCAAGGTCTTGTGTGTAAATATTTGATGGTATCAAGAGTAGGAGAGGGACCTCTTGCTGCTAGTTGGGCAGCAAGTACTACCTGGGATCTGACTAGAGAGAGATATGTTACAGCCTGAGAGAACACATAAACACAAACATCCTGCTTGCAGATTTGTTTTGTGTTAGAAACAAAAATAATCTCAAAGTGATGGATATTATAGGTTAATCCTCTGTAAAATATTCATAAAACTGTTGTTGTTGTTGTTTTAATCCACTCAAAATTTAGTCCAGTCCAGACGTTTCCTGCAACCAAGATGCTTGTAAAATGCAGACATACATTACACAGTACATTCTCCAGCCAGCACTAATGCCAAATCAGAAAACAGACATCTACCAAGGTATGGATGTACGCAGAGTTGTATTACACACATACACAAACACACAAACACCTGAACTCTAAAGACTCAGCAGTACTTGTGCTCTTGTTTCTACAATGGCCTCTAGTCTATTTTTGGTGTTCAGACACTCAGCCTGAAGATGTGTGTAAGTTACTGGTTGGTCCGGGGAGAATGGGAAAAGGAGTGAATGCCCGAGCTGAGAAAAAAAATCGGTGTGGGATTAGTGAGGCGACTGTTAATACAATCCATTGCCCGTGGCGTTGGAGGCTTCTACAGCTCAAAACAACACAGCTACAGTATCTACTCGAGGAGGATTGGTGGAAGTAAAAGCTGCTTTGTAACAGATACACATAAACACACACTTGAGCAAGAAAAGCACATGCACACACTTACAAATAAAGATGCAAGCATAAATATGGACAGTTACCCCACATTTCTTTCCTGCATTTACTCTTCCGCTCACACAAAGACAAATGTCATAGGAAAAGTACTTAGTAATGCCGTCATGACAGATTCCTCCTTTGGGGTATTCCCTTGGAAACTGTCACTCAGGGCAGGTATGATTCACATATCATAACCATAAGAAAGCTAGATCTGTGCTTTAACAGCGCTGCACGCTTTCACATACCTGTAACGAGAAGCCTTGATCGCACTGGAAGGACACCATGTCGCCCACAGTGTAGCGGTCGCCCACTTTTTGACCGTTACTGGGAGGCAGCGGCTCTGGGCACGAATCCAAACCTATTGCTTAGGACAGAGTCACAACACACAAGTGTGGACAGCGATCATTCTTCTGCATAATGTGGGTGGAATCAAATCCTGCAACTGCTCAACGCATTTGATACTGTTTCATTATTGAATATCCATTGTGTATTTAATGGCAACATTTACATTAATCACACAATACCTATGGAGAAAAGGGAATTTCAATTAAAGTAAAACCAAATTATTTTACATGTAATTACACAGTGGCCCCTCTTACTGTAATTGCATAATAACTGAGTACGTTGTTTTTTTCCTTTCCTCTCATCCCAACGTTTACAAACTGGCACAAGTCACACAGTCATTCTAGTGGTGACTGTAATCGTGAAATCCTTCTGACTGTGATCTGAAGCAATCACTGTGAAATTACAAAGCCATCCCTGAAGTATTACTTGACAGAAGCATTGAGCTTCTTCGGAACAAAGTGATTACAGTGGCACTTGCCAGGTACTGAGAGGATATAGAGTGATATTGTATTTTAATGGCTTAAAAGCAAAGGTGATCCCAGCTTTGGGCTATATTAACGTACAGTAGGGTATTTGAGGTTAATTTAAAGTTCCAGTGTGTAACATTCTGATAATAAGAATCGAATGTTTTTGCTACCTTAGAATGAGCCGTTCTTATCTACGGCTGGAGTATGCCATGTTGAGCTGCCACATTTCTACAGTAGACCAAATTGGACAAACCAAACATAGGGCTGTTTGCAGTCTATTAAGTTTTTCCAACTGATTCATCTGTCAATAGGTAGTTTGAATGCTTATTTGAATGCATAGAACTATTGAAATTTGGTGTTGTGCTGCTGCACTGTGGTAATACATATGAAATGAAAGAAAGGTAACCTTTGTTATTACTCTGAAAAGTCAAAATACATCCATACAGATTTTTTCTTCTTAACGCATAATTCGTGAGCAGGCTATAGGGTGAGGTAGTGGGAGGGAGGATGTACAAACACTCGCACCAAGTCTTCTAAAAGTGTTAACGGTTCCCAACAAGTACGTGGGTGGATGAATGTAAACATGGCAGCAGAAATGGCCACAAAAAATTCAAAACAATTTATAGAAAACTCTAGAAAGGCAGGAGTGGCCACTCCACTCAGCATCTATTGAAAGTCAGAGAGGACATTTTAGTGGGACGAGATGTAACTTAAGAGGCGCAGAGCAGGAAGCGATATAAGAGCATGCCACAGATACAACAACTGAATAAGAGCTACTGTTCAAGAGGAGTGGGTGGATTCTTTAAAGCTGTGGGGTTTTGTCAAATGTGGGTTTAAATAATAATAATAATAATAATAATAATAATAATAAGTATTACT
>NW_023339807.1:8721654-8721841 GCF_004916995.1 Morone saxatilis | reverse complement strand
TGGTGACTAATTCATGAAATTTATTACTGCCATAAGGTCAGTTTGACATCAAAGCACAAAACAACAATAAATTAATAATTCCCATTAAAATCTCATTCTGTAAAACTAGTAAACTGTTTCATAAAGCAATGCATTGTCATTTACTTTGATAGTGGTCCATTAGATTGCCAGTAGTATTCAATAAAAC
>NW_023339807.1:8697677-8721554 GCF_004916995.1 Morone saxatilis | reverse complement strand
GATTCTTAGATTTATGTAGCCCTTCTCAAGCCACAATTATGAATAAGAGGAAGTCCACGGTTTGTGACCGGGTAAAGTATACCACCATACCACATAATTAATACACTCAGCACGTATCAATGACTCAATAATATTGACAGTTAAATAGCAATTATTAAGTATGGCCTTTCAACTGATTGACAAAATTACAAAGAATGAAACAAGACATGAACGTTTTAACTGAATTCAGGTTGCAAAAGAGTACATTCCCTGGCTCCGACTAATTCAGATTAATTTTATCTACCCCTAACGATTTTACATACCAGGTCACTTGACACAAACACAGCCACCAAAACAAACAAATTAATAATAAGTTCATCCACATTAAAACTTCTTCATCTACAAGCTGCAAAACGTAATAAAGGGAACCTGGAGCTTTTCATTAAGCAAACATCATCATGCAAGAACAACATATTGACCTTGAGATAACGACTGACAACAACCCCAAATGCAATAGTAAAGCCAGTAGGATTAAGCAGGACAAATAAACATCCCAATTAATTGACTATTCCATAAAAATTGAAGCCTGTTTATCGCGAGGAATGAATCACAAAATGCGAACAGAAAACAGATACAGAGCGAGGGACCAAGTGCCTAGACTCACAAACACTTGCAAGAGAACCAGAGCACACATCACCTCCACTGCATACAAAACACCGCACAGTTCCGAACTAAGGAGGAGAGCGCAGCGCGACCACAAGCTACGAACAACCGAGAAAAAAAAGTGCGACAAATAGTTCAAAAAACATGAAAAAACCAGTCGCTGTCCTCCCACGTTACCCACTGTAGGGGAACGTCCTCGCGGCATTCGTTAGCCATCCGCCAGCAGCACTTTAAGACAACCAACGTATAATCTAACCATATGCAGCTAATAGCACCCAAGCATGCACACCATTCAGAATCCACAAACACCCTTCCACTAAAAGCCACAACAACACAGACAGACTCACACTCCATTGTTACCTGGGACTTCCTGCGCCTAGGTATTTCGCCTCCACAAACAATAGCGTCCTGGATTCCTCCAACATAGCCAACTCTGACACGAACAAGCACCTACATGGATGATTAAGATAATAAACCCACCCCAGGGCCTGGGTCTCCCCACAGGAAAATGTCAATTCAGAGATGCGCCAATTTCCTGTAATTCAAAAGTGCATTTAACACCATATGTGCACCAGAAATCCAAACTGGTTCTGTTGAGAATAGTTTTGCGCAATATAGATCTAACAAGAGGCCAATAAAAAGAACTCATAAAGCACCACAAACGTCAACGTGTAACACTACGTATTTTGGTCCTCAGCAAATAGAAATCCTTTCTGGACATCATTAAGTGATATCCAGTCATCCTCTTCACCCCACAGCGCGCTACTCGTATCTATTGCCACAATCAGCCACAGGAACACAGGAACAATAACACATCATCCCACTATCAGTTTATACTAACCAGGCTCCACCCAAAATTGATCCTATCTATTTAAGGCTTCCACAAGCGCAATCCCAAAGAAACCACACAAAACTATGGAAAACTGCGCCCAAAATTATGTTCTACGGACCGCCTACATGAAGTAGCATAAATACTACACCCATTTTGGCTTCAAAGGTGCAGGGCGAATCGACAAAACAAAGTCTTCAACTCTCTAAACACAATATGGAAAACAGTACACAGATCCTCAAGTGTTTTTTGAGTATAGAGATCCAAAGCGGTGCGGAGAACTAAACGACTATTAAACCACAAGAAAAAAGTAAAACCTATCTACATCATAGCTATACTGACATATTCTGGATTATGGTTAAATACCACCACACATAATCTCCATCAAACATTACATGGCTAGCTTCCCTGCAAATTAAGCTGATTCTCCACCAAGACGTGAAGTAGAGGATAGCGCCTCCTTAAACATTACAACAGCCACCAGCATCTCGTAGAGCCAATAATAAGTGTAGTAGACTTATGAAAGCGCGCGAGCAGTTGAGTGTTTTGTTGCTCCCCCAATTTAAGCACATTCAGTGTCAAGTTTGAGCAACCACAAAGTTGAAGATGGCCCAACACAATATAAGACGAATCCATACAGTGGAAGAAAAAAAGGCAAAGAGATTAGACGAGTTTGGCTCCGCAAGAGGCCAGGCACTGTTAAAGCAACGGCGCTCCACCGGACATGCTTCCCAAGTAAGGAAAATGGCACTTGAGGCGCAACTTTTAGCCACTATGCAGTCCTCAATTTGAGAGCCACTGCCAATGAGAAAAGCCGCAGCGTATATAGCACGGCGTCCATGGCTCCCCAAGAGGGCACTTGAGCGCACTTCCTAGCCCATACATTTACTAAGGCCTCCCTCCTTAGCCAAGCCATGAGGGAGAGCACCTACCTTCCACAAACAAACAGCGTGTTTATGGCATAAAAGGCAACTTGAGGGCAGTTAGAAAAACAAACACAAGGTTCTCACAGAGCACAGCTTTTAAGCTCCCAAGCTTGGCAGACCCGAGAGAGAGAGCCCTTGAGTCACCACCACGTGCTTCACAACCCCGCAGTCTCAGAAGGCCTATAAGCGTTTTTTCAACAAATCCTTGGGTCACCACACACCTGCGAGACGCCGCTCCCACCGCCGCGACACAAGTCACTCTGTGTGCTAGAGAGCTCACAAAACATCAAAACCAGAAATAAATTAATTGGAAAGCTACCACACTAGGCATATAATAAGGACCACATCAATCATTAACCCCTTCTGAATCACCCCAAGGATCATCTCATATATTGAATAAACATTGTATACACAGATCTAATTACTATATAACATACCAATACAAAAGGTACAAACTTTTTATGACACATTGCCACCATGCTACAGATAATCAAATTATCTACTATCCCTCTATCACATACCTATATCCTCTTCCTTCAATGAATAAGACAGAATAGCGCGTATTCTGACGCACATTTTAATCTGATACAATCTCATATCTATAAACCTACGGGAGCAGTATATTAGAATTTGAAAAACGCATAATACAAGCTATATAACTTCTATATGCCACATTATCAAAAATAACAAAGTGATACTAATATACACACAAACAGCAGGTACAATTTATTATTGCTACTCAGTAACAGTAGCGCATTAACTCATTTTATTTAAAAAGAAGTCTAGCGACAACCCCTTTTGTTAAAAACTGACACGAGGTTTTAATCAAAATGTGATTAAGTACTACAGTGAGACAAGCATGAAAAGCCATGTCTAAGCCCATCTCCAGTAACCAACCCCTTTTATTATATGAACCTGATCACGTCTCAACGTCGATCACAAAATCTAACTGCGAAGAAACAAAAGCGGAAATAATAAATATTACAGGATGCGATGAGATAGACCATCTATCATCAATAAAAAATAAAAAACTACATAAGCTGGTAACGATGCCTAGCAACAACTATTCAAACTGATAGACCTCCAATTTACAGTTCAACGCCACCGTAAACAGGTCACTTTCCATCCTGGACCAGCCCTCAATTTGCCACAGCTCGTGGGCAGGAACGTGACAGGGAAAGCAATTCTTATGCACCATCAAAGACACCTCGCTACATTTACTAATCTTGGGATTGGGTCCTAGAGTGTACAAAACAATAGATCCATCATCAGTGAAACTCAGGTAATATCTCATGCCATCAGGTACCGACAGATATTACATCAAACACAACCAATCTCTAAAACAAACGCCAAAGCGAAGTCTATATATCCCAATAAGTAAGAAAGAACTATACTTCCTCTTTATGACAGCTTAAACAGTCCATCACAAAAACAAAATTCTCTCTTCCCCAGTCAGGATTCTCAGAGCGAAATAAGGCCAATCGTTTCTGTGCTAGACGCAGCTACCGACCATAGCATCAGAGGCGAGAGCGATCTTTAAAGCATTGAGGTTAGAAAGGTTATACAGGTCCTTTCTTAATACAATCTTAGCGCGAAATGGTACCACAACACACATAAATATTCCATAGCATTAAGATATATATAACTCATCCGCGAACCACAGGATAGCTAAAGTACAGTCATCCATACATTGACAGATATAAATTGGACAACACACAAGGTCAACCCATTACAAAATATGAACTGAGATGCACCTCCCAAAACATTTGAATAAATAGGAGAATGGAGAACAGATATATACTGCAGGGCCGAGGGCTTCCTAAAGGCCTAGAGCACAACAGATGGATACATGGATCATGACAAGGATATTCACTGCCCATTAAGTAGGCTGTGATACACATGACAAGACAAACCAAGTCTCCACTATGTAAATCTTGACACTAACCACTAACTGTTTGTCTGAGCATTGAGAGAGCACCAGCGAGTCGAGCACAGAGACCGACATCCTAACGGCCCTCAATGCAGGCGTATACAAATTTTTTCAAAATATAACAAGACAGGCGTCTCCCACAAACGACTAATTTCTGTTGTAATAATCACGCTAATAATTGGTCTGATGAATAACAGAAGCCGCTGCGCAGCACAGGTTGCCAGTTCACATGAGTCGTTCACGAGAAACTTACAATTTGTAGGCGGAAAAACAAGACAACACTACACATAGTTATAACACATCCCATTCATCAGCACCCAAAGACACCATAATAGATACCTATGACCTTAACCACACAGAAAACCGCATGGTGGTAGCATTCATGGGTTTTGGGGGCAGTCCTTTTTTCTTCAACCCTTAGAAACGGGCGTTAATCAAGGTGAAGGAATTAATGAACAGTTTTCAAATATCAGTCAATTCTGCACAAAACCTTCAGGAATTTCACCCTTTCACACGACAACTGGAGCCCAAAGCATACATCCAAATAAACAAAAGCAAGCTTCACCAGAAGAAGAATCAACATTTTGGAATGGCCCAGCCAGAGCCCAGAATCTGAATCCCATTGAACATCTGTGGGGTGATCGAAGAGGGCTTGTACACAGGCGATTCCCTCCCAATCTGACAGATGACGCTTTTGTAAAGAAGAGTGGGAAAAATACGTTGCAAAGTCAAAATGTGCTAATGCTAATTGACTCCTACCCAAAAAGACTGAGTGCCTTGTAATAAAATCAAGAAGGTCTTCAACAAAGTATTAGTAAGGTGTGTACACTTAGCAACCAGTTAATCTGTAGTTATTGTAAGTTTTGTTTTTTCAATTGAATTGTCACATTAGAGCACATTAAAGGTGGAAAATGGTTTGGACATGATTTATCTTTGTCTATTTTTTTTTACATCACAAAAACCTGGCATTTTTACAGGGGTGTGTAGACTTTTTATATCCACTGTATATCTTTGTAGAAAAGGATATGTAGGAAAAACCTCAGAACTAAAACAAAGAATAGTGAAACATAAATGTACCATCCAGTCTCTTCCCTGAAATATATGGGAATTGTTTGTCAAAGAAAGGGGGAGTAGTAGGAGAGAATATTGTGAAAGTTTGAATTATGTCATTATTTTTCTTGCAATTAATGTATCAACAAAGGGCGACAATATTTTGTGAATAGTATTTTTGAAGAGGTTGTGTACATATGGTATCTATGGTCTATGGATGTTCATAACATGATTGATCAATGTAAGAAATCTGTAAACAGCCTCAGACCCCAACCTGATGAAGGCAAGGAAGCTAAAAACATTTGGTGAAAAAAGAAAGATGTACTTGAGCTGTGCGACATGTCTTAATTTTGATCAACTTGCATTAAAGCTCACACCTGCACCTCGCTGTGTGACTTCTCAAAGTCAGAAATCCCAGTGTTGTGTCAGATTTATGTGACACAGTGTTCTGTCAATTAAAATACTTAAGATGCACACACTATAGAACCTGTTCCTACTTAAATGCAACATATTCATGAAACAGACACCACAGTTGGTATACACATATTTTACTGTTGCTGATATAAGTATGATGAGTATTTAAGCAACTGAATATGAAGGAACTTATATATATATAATCAGCTGTGGGTGAATTATTGGTAAGATTATTAGAAAGACTCAACAACTACTTAAGTTTGCATTTCTACCTGTACTGGATAAAAGATTTACATCCATGTGAAAGAAGATTTTTTTTTATGATTTTCAAGAAGTCAAGGCAATATCTGCCTACTAAAAAATTGCTGTTGGTGTTTGGCTTTTTGAAAAATTTGGTCTGAGCAGGCAGAAATAACTGAAAAATATTGTTTTCATGACCAAAAAAGCACAAAAATTGCACTCTGTCTTTGATGTGCATAAAAATGCCTTCACCTGTGCCACTCCTCCCACAGAGCTGTGCAAATATAGAGAGCTGCGTCCAGATGAAAGTGACACCTTTGGTGGCGTTGCACTAGAATAAAATTGGAGGTCTATCAGTTGCATAGTAGATTCTGAATGATACTAGTGAGAAAGACCACAGCATAGCCATTTTACACCCTAATTGCAGTGTACATTCCTGCAGCCTAGCATACAGTATGGTTTACTGATGGTCAAGCAGGTGCAGCGAGAACATGCTAAACTTGATTACAAGTTCAAAATAATGAAGTAAAGGTACTGGCCATGTAATTTCTGCTCTTAGTTTAGTTTAATGATTGTGGAATGTTGAGCCATGATACATAGGATAATTGAATTGAAAAGTACACAAGTGAAGGTACTTATCAAGAAGATTATCTGGAATATGCTTAGCATTTATTATCAAATGCCGTGGCCATGTGTCATAAAGGGTGTCCTTTGAGTGGTGTTACAGAAATTAGATCTGTAGTAAAAATGTACTGATAGATCTTGGGGCTGATTCAGAGGATGGATCTCTTTCCAAGTTGTCTAAAAGTAATTCATTTTGTTGTGACAATCGTTGAGGGTAGCCCATGTGGAAATAATATAGGCCTCTGCAGACTGCGGCGGTTGAAGCCCAGTGTGGAACGTTATTTGGGATGCAAAGCACTATATTGCCTGTGAGAACACTCCAAATTTGTTTTCAACTATAGCATACTGTCTTTCTTAGGAGAGCTGGTTAAATGCTTGGCTAAGAAGTTGTAGTGACAGGGGTATACAGGATTTCTATGACTGATCTCAATGGACTGCAACAATCACCAAAAAGAAACATTTTAAAACAGATGGTGGACTGGCTGGGTCAGTGCCAATCTCTCTTGCCTTTTTCTTCCCACTGTACTGAGCTTTTAGAGCATTAATTTGTAGCTAAAAACTGCAGTGTCTAAAAAAATAAATGGATGATTAAAGCCAACTACAGGCTGGAAATAATATACAAAGATACAACCAACTAGAGGACATAATGTAGGATTGCTGTAATTTTACCAAATAAATCAGAATCTGAACTCTGTGTGTTGTTTACCATTTTTTGATGTTCTAGTCTACAGCATATACCAAACAAAAAATACTTGTAGTTCAATAGAGAAGAACATGGCTTGATCGCACCTACACAAATGTTTGCCAATAGGCAGTCAGTAGAACCATATGGCAGGCCAGCTAACAAATTTGGATAGCAACAGGAAAAGCATAAAGGAATTGGGCTGGAGCCTGGTTTACACAAAGCATCAGGGAATGCATTTTACCAGGTCAGCAGTGGCAAAGTGTAAGACAGACATAGTGGAAAGAGCTGACTGCTAAACATGACACTGAAGTGATTCTCAGCAGTAGGTGGTGGTGGTGGTGGTGGGGGGAGGGGGTTAGTGCAGAAAGGAAAGATCCCACAGAGAGACACAGCTACGGAGTGGTTCTGAGCAAGTGGAGGGTGTTGTGGAAACGAAGCACTGACTGCAAGAGACATGACTGTGAAGTTGTTCTCAACAGTGGTATGATGCTCGCGGACTGACACGACTGACAGCGAGGACAGATTCAGTGACAGCAATGTTTTTTCATGCTTCTTTTGTTTTGCAACACATTTGTGGGAACTGACTGTTAGATTGTGTGAGAACTGTTTTTACTGAAACAGGTTATTCTTAAGTTGCTTGGTGCATTGGATCTCAAAGTTGTTAGCTGCGCTCTTAACACAGCCTTTCTTTCTGCCTTTGTGCCATTCACATCCTCCCATTTTACTGTGTCATTATCGAGTTCATGTCTACTCCACTCTTACTTTGCCTGTGGTTGTGCTGTTTTCACCGCCCTTGATGTACTTTACTGAAAATGAGTAACAACGGTCTCCCATAGCCAGACATTTTAGAAAGAAAATTACTTTAATGTGTGGGTGAGTGGTAAGTAACAAACTAAGGGAAAGACAAATGGGAGGAGGAAACAGAGAAAGTACCAACTTAAAATCCATCTAACCTTAGAAAGGCCAAAAAAAGAGGAAAATTACCCTGACATTAAAAGAGACAAAGGGAAAGTGCCTGAGATGTAAATAACAGTGGGGGAATCGGTCACAGTGGACTGTATTATTAAATATGTGCAGAAGAGCTCCATGAATCACCTACAGATTAGCACCCCTATTTTCATTTGCACCATTTTTGAAGGGGAATTAGTAAATCAGTTGCTCCACTGGGGCCAGCCACACTCCTTAAATTTTAGTGCAAGGTAAATGTTTAGCATGCTCCGTAGCAAATATGCCCCTAAGTGAAAAACCCACTGAGAGATGAGCATATTTAGTACCTAAATGAAAAAGGATGTGGGTCCAGTATCTTGAAGCAATGGGAAGACACCACTGGGGAATACCAAGCCAGAAAAGCAGATACAAAGACTGAAAATTAGAAGAGATACAGAAGAAGAAAAAAACTTGCCCACTCATTCTCTCCCTCACGCTCTTTCTTTCTATGTCCAACTGTGCCACATTTGGGACAGCTGTCCCTCATATTTTTATACCCCTGTGCAGCACCTGGAAGCTGTTGGCAGATGGACACATAGAAACATACTGACAACAGTCAAAGTGACAAGCCGTCTCTCCTCATACCTGTGTACTCCAAGTGGAAGCCAGCAGCAGATACACTGATGTCCGACTGGAAGGTCAAGTACAGGTTGTTGGAAGTGCTGTTCAGTAGTTGGGGAATCGTTGAACCTGTGTTGTAGAAGACCATGTCTAGTACATTATTCCAGATTTAAGCTCACCAAAAACATGTGGACATGTATAACACTGGAACATATATTGAACCTCAGTTATATGTAAAGGAAAGACAATCATTTGGATACAGTAATAATGCTCCTGTAGTTCTGTTAAATCTTACTCTGAATTCCACGTCTTTTATTTTAAAACAGACGAATTGTGATAAGACACTGACTTTCAGCATGCAGCTATTTCACCTCCATAACCTTCTTAAATGGGAAGTATATCAGCAGGTACAAATTAAGTTATGGTGTAAAACTAAATTACAAAGTGCCTTTCATAATACAATAAATCACCGACAACCACTCACATAAATAAATAAAATAACAAATAAAGGGCAAGTCTAAACATTCAAAAAAGGCAGTAGATATATTTTGTGCCGTCCAATAATCTACCTCTGGAGGAGACAGTAACATGATAACTATAAATAACTATTTACTAATGTCTCAATGTCAACAATATCAACTACACATATCAACTACGTGGATCACGCGTGCTGCTTTTGTTAGACATTCTAAGGCTTAAATCATGTTTAGCAAACTTCCTTTGGACTATCAGTCAGACGTATGAACTCAAGCATGGTCTACAATGCTAACTGAATTTGCACTACTAAATATTCTGTATGTATAGCAACAGTGAGGGATATGGGATCATTTTCTCTATCCCAGGCGTATGTCTTCTGCATTTGCATTTTTACATATATTCATCACCTTCATCAGTTTAGCCCAAGATAAAAAAATTATTGCTAGCCATTTAAAATGCCTTAGCCTTTTCATACCACATGCTGCCCGGCACAGTGAGAGCTGTACTGTGGTGCTCTTACAATATGTAAAGAGTTTTGCTCCCAAATGAGATATCCACCACTTGGTCTCATAATACTGATAGCGGATACAGAGGCAGAAGTCATCATGCTAGACCAGTCCCTAGTACTGGGATTCAGCACCTAAAATGATGTGATGACCTGTTTCTTGTAGGTTACCATGAGGCAAGAGCACCATTTTCATTAGTGTGAGCCCTAAGGCAAAACTAAATTTGTAAAATTCCAGACTGAAACAGGAACTACATTATGAAGATCTCTAATGCAGAGACAGGAATATTGTGCGAAGGATAGTTTTTCTTCTTTGATTTTTTTAAGGGCATGCCAAATGTCATCAGCTCCATCACCACATCTGTCTGCTGCTGGGGCCCTGTGACGTCTGATTGAAATTCAAGAGGGATCTAACAACTAAAATTGAGTTGTATCAGTTTTACCTGAGTAGCTACCAAGCCTTGGAGCATTGCCATCAACCCCGTCAAAAAAATCCAGCGAGTCCCAGTTGTGTTCTGTGGTGAAGGTCACAACTTGAATCTGAAAGAGAAATATACCTTACATGAACCTAAAAGAGAGCAGGAAAAATACACAAATGCAGAAAATAGGAAAAAAATGTCCAAATGAGTAGCAAAATGGCTAGCTGTTTAATAATAAGACCAGGTATATAAAACAAATCCACTCAAAAAATATTTTAATCTCTCATCAAACACGATCTGCATCTGTGTCCTCTCACTTGGATGCCGGCTCCCTCGGGAACAGAGATTTTCCAGGCACAGTTCAAATAGTTGGCGTACGGCTCTGGGTATCCAGGAGAGAGGATAGTGCCTCTGCGGTCAGTTAACACGCCACCACAGGGAACTAGACAAAGGGCAAGAGATTGAGAAAGAGAGAGAGAAAAAAAGAGTGAGAAAGAGTCTCTCACGAAGTTAAGGTCTGCACACACCTGCAGAGCCAGGAGTGGGTAGGAGGTCACAGTGGGGAAGTAGCAAACAGTGGACTCAAGGAGAGTTTCATGTTAAAGCCACACATGATAATGACGGTTTCTACTGGCGCTATATAAAGCAAATAAGCTTTATTTTATGACAGTTTTGAACTATTTCATTGTCATTTCAATACTCAGTGGAGCTTTGCATGGCAGCGCACACTCACCTCTCTGGTGAACCCTGATGTGTAATAAATACTCTTGCAGGTCGCACAAATCACATTTTTCACTTGTGAATGCTATTCCTCTCAAAGCACATCTTGTTTCCTACCAGTGCCACAACTAACATATTTATCAAGCCTCCCAGCTCTCAGATGAATTCTGAATTGGAGTCACTGGCCAGGTTGTGCTGACATTGTCAGGCATGGTGATATATTTGAGCATGAGTAAAAATCAAAATGAAAAAAGGGCAATAACAGCTTCAATTTCTTTATTGGTTTTCAGTTGGGTGCCATTTGGCCTTGAATCTGGCCAGCTACATTCTACACAGTGTTTGGCTCCACTTTTTGTCCATTAAGGATTGTGGTAACCCAACCTTGCAGAGCATAATCTAGATTATTACACATAACAAAACTCAGAACAAAATGCATTTCCTACCTATTGTAAGTATAGTTATTTTGGCTTACAGAAACAAGCATGACCAATTAGGCCGATGAGAGTTTGCTCAGAAATATTTTTGCTATTCCAAGAAGAGAAGTCTCACGCAAAACTGTGTTTGCGTTTTCATTGTCTTTGCTCTGCTGAGATCCATTGTTCTGCTGTCACCAGCTGGAATGTGTTTGTCAGACATCATTTAAGCCATCACATGTATTTCAACATTAATGGCAGATACTGTACACTAAAAAAAGAAGCCGTATATGTAACTAAAATGCACCAACTCCTCTCACCCTTCACTCCTGATGCAGAAATTTTTTTCCTTGAGACTGAACTGCAGGTTAGAGAAACAATGGACTTTCTAACTTCTTTTACATCCAAACAAGTAATTGGTTCATCAGTCATGTGCTATTCAAGGTTACCTAGGATTTTTATGTAACAGTTTTCCTATAGAACCATGAGCAAGGCTGTCACTCAAGGCGGAGGGGGTCCTTCAGCTGTTCAGCAGAGTAGTACAATGTGTTCTCACAATGAAGAAACAGATGCTATTTGTCAAGGACAAGGCTTTACCCTGTACTGGTCAATGATAATCACTGTTTTCGATATCCATCAGCCACTGGAGGTTTCGATGTGAAAGACAAGGGGAGACGCAGAAAACCAGAGAAAAAGAAAATACGCTACTTGTCACAAAGGAAAAAATGGATGACAGAAAAAGAAAAGAAAAACACATTTTCAGCTGTCATCTTGCCACAATTTCAAGCTTATCAATATTTTACAGGTGATTTCCAGCCTCCTACACATGATTGGAAAACCATACCAAAGTGGCTACTCTGTTTCTTTCACTCCGAGTGACACATTAGAGAAAATTACTTCTATACTGTACCTCACAGCAATCACGCAGTGGAACAATCACACTTTGATACTGTCTGCCACAGTATAATGTCATCTTCCACTAATGCATTTCACATGCAGAGAACTGAAACAGATTAACTCTTCATCAAAACGGAAGGAGAACAGCTTGTGTAATTCTTTTGAGTTCTGTTGTGCAAATGACTGTCAAAGCCAATTAAATCTAGAGTACTGTAGTCAGAATGTCATATACTGTGGACATTGGTTAACGGTCACTGTCAGTAACCTTCGTGTCTAATCATTCCCTGCTGGATCCCTTTTATATAAAATTAAGTGCAAAAACAATGCTGGAATAAAGGTCTGAGGAATAATAATTGAACCATTTTAACAATAACGAAATAAAGGGCTGTTAAGTTTTGTTCCTGTTTATAGGGCTTAAATTCATGCATGAGACCAGGATCTTGACAACAAGCAACAAACCCAAAGAAGACCCAGTATTTCAGTTTAATTTAACAGCTCCTTTGAGTCTCCTGAGCTGTCAGTTAATGAAATTGGTCGAGCAAGATTAGAAATCATGACGCTCATAAAAGCATGAATGCTTCGCACCCATCTCAATCAGTGGCAGGCTCATATGTCAGAGTTACCACAGGTAGACAGGTGTGGGACTACACACATTATGAGACACCATTTAGCACCATCTGATATGCAGGGAAATCACAGCAACTTTTAATTAAAAGTGTTTTAATCAAGATATCAATCAATCAATATCATCGGCACATGTGTGCGGTTCACACATAGGCGTTTCACTACTTTACTACGCTTTGTCAACTCTCTGATACTCTGCCACAGTATGTCAACATGTTAACTATATACAGCAATCATATCCTCTAATGTCACTTTTATCTTACCTTTCTCTTTATTATAAGCAGTAGAGTTTGAGTCTTCACTCTAAATGCAAACTTAAAGCTTTCTTAGAATAATTAAGCGCCAAATGTCCAATCCCTGCCAATCTTTCAAGGTTGGTTTGCTTCAAGAAAGACAGCGATGACAAACGCAGCTCTCCTAGAACTGGGCAGGACAATTTAATTGCAACTGAATGTGAGGAAAAGGTTACTGCTCCCATCCAAAATGCAAAATGGTGTTTTTGGAGGCTAAAGGAAATGGCCGATATTAGCCAGTAGGTCTAAGTCATTATAAATAATACTTTATGGTGAGAAAAAACATCACAGTATAATGACAAAATACTATTAATAAAATAAAAGCAGCTTTTGTTTGTGGTAATAATGTTTAGAAGGGGTGAGTGATGGGATTTGTCTTTTTTAATTTAAATGAAAAAATGTTGCTTTAGAATTTGTATTGCTTAAGTAAGTTCTTAAAAACACTGGCAGTAATGCCCACTTTCATTACAGAAACTCCCAGAAGCAGCATGGCTTCAAGAGCAGCTTATCCTGCTCCAGAGAGGAACTCTGGCCTGGCCTAACCACACCCCCCCCAGACTGACACACTATAATTGGTCTCTGGAGGCTGTTTGATTTTTGAAAACAAGCATAGTGCAACACTGTTTACTTGTTGACACCTTTGAAAAAGTGTGTAAGCCAACTGTGAATTTCATGGGCATACTGGATCATGACAATCTGTGAGCTTATGTAATATTAGGCAGTCATGATTACCTACAATCAGAAATGATTTAGTCTGTGTGTGAGATTCAGCTACCTTGAGTTGCGCAGGGAACAAACCACATAAAAAGGTTCCTCTCTCTATCAATATTTACCTTTACTTACTTTTATTGTAACCTGTAAAATACCCTTCATTTCCACAATATAATGGGGACATAAGCACACTCCATCTGGAAACAAACAAAAGCAACTATTTATTCAAGTCAACTATTTTCCATAAAATTTCATAAAAAGGCCACCCAAACATTATGCATCCATTCAGGCGAGGCTAATTAAATCACGATAGAATGTTGTGCTGGTGCAACTCAACAGCAAAGCCTGAATTCAGCAGCTTTGTATTTGTGAAATCGAAAGCAAAACAAGGGTTGCATGACGAGCTAGGTCAATCACAGCTGGACAAGGAGCTGGAAATGTATCTTCTGAAACACAGGTACCTCACAGGAGAACGGCGTCTGATACCGTCATGTCCCATAAACAGGCCTTGAGTAATTGAGCCTAGTTTTTTCGTTGAAGCTTCCATGAAACAATATCCATTATTCTGGACGAGTACACTGCCGGGGGAGATGCTGCAGCCAGATTCAATCTCCAGATAAAAATCACTGTGTTTAAATGGAACTGCGCGTGCTACAGCTATTCCCTTACCACTTGGCAGTAAACTCGAATGAACCCTGGCTTGAAATCTCCCACACTTACCGGCTGGGACTATTTGCTGGCTGACTTCAATAGATTTCTCCCAACTTCATCTGTAGTTCTTTATCTTACCAAGGTAGACATGTGGGTGTCTTTGTGAGAGTGTATATGTTCCTTGTATTTTCATGTATTTAATTTCTGGTTTCTGGTTTCTGTCTATCTGTCTTTTATGTGAAACAAAGAATACAGATATCTCAGTTTTTGATTTATTTCTCTCAATCATGTTTTTTTGTGCCTGCCAGGGAATATATAGATCAAACTGGTTTTGGGTTTGTCTGGCAAGATATATTTTTTTTATATTCATGAATTGTGTTTTTTTGTGTGTTTTTTTGTGTGTTTAAGGGAATAGCAATAAAACTAGTTATTAGATTGTCCTGTGTACATGATAAACTGGTAACTCAAATGCATTATCTATCATTCTGATGCCTGCATAATGCATCATGAGAGAATACCTTTATTGCGACTTATAATGTCTTATCATATCCGTAAATCATTTTGGTGTAACGTTTTGTCCACCTCCATTTACATATGGGATGAGGGTATATTAAAAACAACTTCTATTGTAAGTCTGCTATATTGAATTGCATTAGATAGTAAACTTTGAGAGTTGGAGTGTATGTAGTGCATTAGAGATGTGGGCTACATACAAAAAGTTAGCCAAAGTGTGTGTTGTGTTGAACATATTCACTTTACACTGCTATTTATTTTCCCATTAAGTCTGGCAAGGCACAGGAACTAAAATCCCCTGTCTGGGTAGAAAATTTATGTGACAGTTTGTTTTTGTTTTTGTCCTTGCCTCTTTCTTCCTGTCTGATAGTTCTGTCTGAACTATCAAGACCAGAGATAGGCGGATGCTTTGCAATGGGTGTCACACATTAGGATAAGTAATGACTAGAAAAAACAGACACCGACCATTTTTGTGCACCTGCTCCATCTTTTTGGATCTGTGTATGTGTGTGTGTGTGTGTGTGTGTATGTGTGCGTATGCAGTTGAGGAGAAGAGGGTTGGAGGATGAGGACGCTTACCAACACATGTGGGCACAGTGCCGTTCCACTGGGCCAGGGCATTGGGCACGGCCTCACACCTGATGGCAGTGGAGCCGTGCAGCGTGTAGCCTGGATTGCATTCAAACAGTACCGCCATACCGATGCCAAAGTCGTTCCCTATCCGCTTCCCAAACCGGGGCTCAGGGACCGAGTTACACTGAATGGCGCTTGTCCGGGGGACAGCTGGGGATAAGAGGGGAGGAAGCAAGCATGAGAGGAAAAAGGACAAAGACAAAGAGTGATGGTGGGTGTGGTAGGCAGAAAGACAACAGGGAGAAGGAGAGATGGCAAGACAAAGGAGGCAGAGAGAAATTGTAAAGCCCTTGTGGATCTCTTCGCATGTCATTAGTCACTCTCGTCTGCTGTGCCAGGACAGGCTGTTTGACTCCACATCAGCCATGCCCAGCCACAGCCAATGGCACTCTGCTGAACAGCCCTTTATGTGACGAGTGCAAGACAAGCAAACGCACTCAATGCACCAAATCAGAATCTACATCAAAATTCTGGAAACGTAACAGAAAAAGCAGTCTTACCTTGGTAAACAAAATGAAATCCTTTGGCTGTTTCTGTTCCATTTGTGGTAAACTTGAGTGTTATCTTGTTTCCTGAACTCAAAGGGAGTGTCTCACCTAAATTGCAAAATCAAAGGAGACATTATAAACGCTTTTAGGAGATGGTGTTTACACACATTCACAAATATACAAATAAAGTAAATAACTGACCAATTATGAACATGTGCTACCTTCCTTACTGTGTCTTGTGTCATTTGTTGCAATTTTTCAGTGTGATTTAAATTTACACTCTAATCTGATCTACAGTATATCCTCAGTGTTGTAGTTGGATATCCCAGATCTGATTAATTTGTATGTTTTTACATTGTGTCACGGTCTAATCAAGTAGAGTGTGATAACAATTTACAGCAACTGGTTTGCTTTTGTTATTTTAATTGAGATCTCAGGAGTTTATTCAATTGTAATCATAATGTATTATGTATCATTATTGTGTTTCATTATATCATCATTACAGAAATGTAAGAAGGGAAAGCATATTCAATCTTGGCAGCATAAAAGGATGCTAGGGTTTTAGAGTTTTAATTTCTTAGGGAAAAAGTGTTTTTTGATTCGAATTTAACTGAGAGATTGATGTGCTGTCTTCCCGCAGTGCAAAATGCTGTGCAGAACTACCTATAACAACAATGAGCATGGAGCATAAATAAAATAAGATAGGTCTGCAGAGTTGTGTTTTTTACCTGAGTGTGATCCATATATGGAGGAGAGAAGGGCTAAATCGGTGGAGGATCCATCATAGATCTCGACCACATCACTGGTCAAAGTCTGGAATACCACAAACTGACCAAACAGCACTGCAAAGAAAACAAGAAAGAGCATACAAGCACATCAAAACATGATGGTGGATCATAAACTGTATGTCAACATTCAGCCCGTTCACTGAGGTTTTTACTGTCCCGTGGAGGCAATTATCAGGTAAGCTGCTGAGAATTAAAATTATTATAGCTTTTCAATCTTTCAAGAGCCTGGCTGCTGCTGCTGACCCCTTGAACAAGTAACACAGAGGTTAATGTTGTTTTGACTAAAATACTCCCTTTTGCTTGTCATGTATCCAATCAAATTTACATGTCTCTCCCCAGATGGGTACCATGGACATGGATTTCTAGCCAAGCAATTAGCCATAATACTCTTTAAAATATGATTTATGGACAAAATGGAGTAACCAATCCACTCAAAAGCACTGCTGACACATCACTTGCTCACTCAGGGTCACTGTGTAGACAATGTGAGGGAATGCAGTGTAGAAAAGTAGTCCGTCCAGACTGTACTGAACTAGCTTTTTCACATGCCAAGGGGAATCACAATTCTTCATTAAATTCTTAATGTTGACCTAGTGTGGTTAACACTTTGACTACACATACTTAATTCAACCACTCCTGCTACGAAATAACCAATATCTACATCTATTACCATTCTATATTTGAGATAATTTTGTTACAAATGTAAAATTTGGCACATGCACCCTTTAAGTTCACTAGTTTTTCACTAGTAGCATGATACACATTAGGTTTCTTTTATTAAACAAAACATTAATTTTTGTTTTGATTTTATAAACCCCTTAAGTAAAGCTATTTCATTAAGATGTACCTATTTCACCCAGCACTGCTATTTTGCTGTATTGAGCTGGAAATCAGCCATATACTTAATATGTACACACGTTCCTAGTTGGGCTTTGTGCTTGTCTAGTTTTCAAAATAACAATTCATTTCACTTCAATGTAAAGAAAATATACCAATGTGCAGTACAGCGTTAACAGCTGCAATACAATAAAGATAACTTTGGGTGCAATATGCTTCCTGGACCGTAACTTTTTATAGGCCACTATTTCCTCAAGCAAAGCAGTATCTGCTCACCTACAGTAAACTTTTACAGTATGTGACATTTTCTTAACAACCAATAATAAGGTATTCCATTGAACTGAATAACTCTCATTGCTTTGCCATGGCATTTAACATGTGGAGAATAACCTTCACATAACAGTGTGGTACTTCAAGGGAAGATTTGCTGATTTTCAGCTTTGTATAATTACAATGTGAGTAGCATGAGCTTATTTGTGTCATCTGGCCAACTCTAAGGCTGTTTGTATTATATATTGTAATTCTGTATATTTTGTATGCCTGCCTCCACAGACAGTCGGATCAAGAGGAGCAAAAGTCTGCCAGATGATGCATAATGGCAAATGAGTAATCCCTTTTTTGCTGTTGTTTAAATTAAAATGTATATTATCAAAAAGAAAAACAGGTCTTTGGGAAAATATTAGAAATGCTCCTTTCCCCCTCAGCCACTGAAGGGCGTGTCTGTGTTTGATTGATAGCAGCAGGCAGGCTGAGCACCAGATGGAGGTTGAGAAAAAAGTAAACAAACCTGTGCTGTAGCTTGCATGTTGTTAGTGGTACTGAAGAGTAAGAACAACAGCAGCATCTACACGGACCGACGTGACGGACATTTGCAGGTACGTGTTCATACTGTTAGCAGTGCACTTTTCCCAGGGGAATGTTTGTTTGATCACTCGTTCAACAGCTAAGGTAACAGCTAAAGACACGTGGGCTTCATGTTTGTCAGTTAGATAAGAATTATGAAATAAAGTAATTTGATTGCATGGAAACAAGTTTTCCATCTATGTAGACAGAGAAGTAACAATATTTTGACGAATTAACATAAAATACAAATTTCTCCCTTTTGGATTTATTTTCAAAGTAAAACACAGGACAAGTGATTCACAGAGCAGATATGCATGCTGTAGCAGACAAGAAGATTATTTAATAGTACTAAATATGAGATCACTCTGCAGGTTACTAGAAAAGGCACTAAAGCTGATCTAGTGTCACGCTGTGTGAAGTGCATGGAGAGGGCATCTGTATGGTGTCTTTGTAGAGGCTGACCTTTAATTTAATTAAATAGCCTTTACTTAATGACAGGTCACATGAGAACATCAGTGTTTATCACAAAAGTAATAATTAAATCTTATCTTCAGTAAAAAGCAGTGAGGGAAACTACTGAGAACTTATGATAATGAACTGAGAATTATTTAAATAATGTCCTGCATGAATATTTCCAATTAAGCATTCCTGATTATATCAATGTGTACACAACCTTGGAAATAATCTGATCTTTTTTCAACCAAATCAATATACATGGCTGACTAGATCACTACTTCTGTGATAACATGCGTTTTTGTTTTTGTGCACTTGTGCATGTCAGTGTGCATAAAAGTAATGTATGTGTGTACATTACCAATGCTAAAATTAAAGCTTTAATCTTGCCCTCTGGTGCGAAGGCATCTTGTCAAAGCTACATATGCTTTAATAACTTCTCTTTCTTCCTCTCTATCTCTCTGTTCTGCCTCTCGCTCTCACTATCTTTCACCCTGGTGAAAATGGTCGACTAATACAATAACTTTATTTTTTGGTACATACCATGGGGCTGAACACATCAGCATCCGTGCCATTTTTCCGTCAAGTAATATCTGTCATCAATCAACGCCAATGGGGGTGTTGGTTAACTGATGCTGGCTTAAATACTAAATTATGTGTGGCTTCATCAAACATTAATCTTGGAAAATAATCTTGATTCTTTATCAGTTTTGTAAATAAAAAAAACAAATGTCCACTTATGAGCTCTCTCAGCTAAACAATTAACTATCTTTGTAGAAGCTGCTGTAAACACAGCTGAGTTAAATGTGTCACGAAAATTAAGTAGCAAGTTTAAACTACTGAAAGTGGCTGCTCTAACGCCCAGGCCACGCTGCCTACCTCTACCTGTGTGTGAACCACTGTGGACCGCATGCCTATGGCGTACACACAGACAATGCTGCTACTGCCAGCCCTATCTTTCTATTTTGAGTTTGCCTTTAGTAATGGCCAGTTACAGGAAGTGTTGAGTTAAAAAGAACAGATACAGACATAGACATTGAAACTGTAGTAAAAGGTGTAATGTTGCTTACATGATGTCAATATGACTATCAAGAGATAGAAACATGTGAGTCACATGTATTGACAGTGTATATAATGGACAGAGCTTCCAGCTCTGTGAAGTGAAGCCAATGTGGAAGTGTCTTAAACATGTATTCCAGGTAACCAACAGCAGGGGGCAGCTCCATTGGCTGCAAAAATAAAAATAAAGTATGGAGCCTTATGGATTTTTTTATTACCCTACTTATCACTTGATTTATTACCTCAGTAAACAGTGTCCTCATGAGTTTATGGTCTCAATTCCTAGTTTCAAGTCTTCTTCTATGCAGCATGATGTTCATTTAGTTAATTATGGTAACATTTAGAGTAAATGTAAAACAGACAATAAAGCCGGACATGCTTTGGCTACCTTGTGATTGACAAGTCAGTGTCTGAAAAAACATGGTTTCAAAATGGTACTTCACACTGCTAAATGAAAAGGAAGGCTGCTTTTGGCCAGTAGTAGCTTCCACTAATGTGTTTGTTACATCCACATACCTCAAGGCAAAATACACAAAAGACCCACCTGAAAAGGTGTAAAAAAAAAACACTGGTAACGGAGGCAATTGCTAAAGGTAAAAAAATGGCAGCATATGTTTGTCCTTCTGGCTATGAATTATGGAGGAGCATCCTGTCGTCTTCACTTTGTAGCTGTACGGATCTCCTCTGGCATGTAGTCTCACAGTACAGCACTGTAAAACCGTTATACCCGCCACGTAACTAAAAAAGACACAGTAAGAGACAGCAGTAAAAAACAAAACCCCCTAAACACCACTAGAGGCAATGCTGCACTGTATTTTCCAAGAGATTGTGGTTTGAACTGACCACCTAGTGACCTACCAAATGACAGTACTTAAGACATGGAGTGAGTGAGATGGAGGAAAAATGGTGGTATGTATAACAGTTTCTGTTTCTATAAAAAGGGTTCCTTATTTACTTAGAGAAAAATGACATCCAAAGATCTCTGACATAGCAAAAAAAAAAAAAAAAGCAAATGCATGCGCAGACATGTATACACACAAACAGGTGTACTCACACAGAGCAACACAGGCAGACCTGTTTCTTTATCTGTTGAGTAGTGAGAATGCCTATGGCTAAACCAGAGTCTGAATAAGAGATGATTTTACCCTTAGGGACAGCTCAATGCTGTGGTATTAGCATACCAACACTGTGTTATGTTGAATAGGCTGCACTCCCCTGCTTTGTGGCGCACACACACACAAACTCAAACACAAGCACATGTATACACAGTCTCACAAGTACAGTGTCGCTCATTTATGCCTCTAATCCAAAGCCAGCCATGCATGACTCCAATCTGCTCCTTTGCTGTAATCACGTCCAGATATTAAGTCAATAAATCACTGTAATCTTGTACCTAATTTATGCAAGACTATGATGAATCTTTTGTCCTCTAGGCCTAGTCATGGTAGTGTAACACAATGCACTTGGACAATGGACAACATTTTCATGCCTGCATCTTCACCTTGAATTATCCTAAAGCAGTTAAGCTGCTTTAATCGCTTACCTCTTTGGGAATTAGATCATGATTTCTGTGCTTTCCTGTATCTCATACCACTATGCCTGCTGGGCTTAAATAATGCAAAAAAAATTACAATTACAGCTTGATCCCACTGTCATGTGATCTAATCTAATTTTATTTCCGTTTGAAAGCAATCATTTTGAAAAATCTGACAAGAGGCTGTGATTCTTTTTCTACTATCCTTGGTGATTTATGACAGATATTAATGGATTCAGGTGATTGTTTAAATTAATCATCTGATTAAAGCAATCAAGTCTTAGTAGTCACACCGTAGAGTAATTTACAGAAGGCATTGTAGGAAGAGCACAGTCAAAAACACTTTAAAAATCACTTTATATTACACACCTAGCTAGAGTTGCATAAGAGATTTCTGCTTCAAAACAGCCTTAATTCTTTCAGGCACAGATTCAACAAACTGATGGTTCCCACTTCTTCGTTCATTCTGACTCAATACACACAGTTCCTGCAGACATTTGCCAGCCCATTCACACTGTGAAAATCCCTCGCCATCACATATCTCAAAAGTGCTCTATTGGGCTGTGATCTGGAGAAAGTGCACGGAAATGGAGTAAATTAAGATCACTGTCATGTTCCAGGAACCATTTTGGGATGATGAGAGCTTTGTGACTGGGCTTGTTTAAAGTATCCATTTGAAAAGGTGTAGACTGTAGACTGTAGCAACAAATGGATGCACCTGGTCAGTAAATATGTTTAAGTATGTTGTGGTGTCTGAATGGTGCTCAGATGATATAATGGGGAGTAACGTGTGCAAAGAAAACATCTCCACCCCATGACACAACAAACTACCTGTACCGTGTGTCGCTGGCAAGATGATTCAACTGTTCAGAGAGTGTACTCCAATTTCTTTGCATTGATTTTAAATCCTGTCTTTAGTACTAAGTTTACAATTAGTGTGTTTTACCAATCAATTAAATTTGACATGATTATTCATAAGAAATGTTCACTAAACACATTTTATTTGCCAAGTATTTTACGGTGAATAAAAGTCTCTTATATTTTCCTGTTTCTTGTTTCTGTCATTTTATTGTAACTATTAACAGCGTATTGTTGTAAAAGAGTGCGTATGCTCAGCCATCCTACCATATATAAACCAAGACTGGAATAAATACAGTGTCCCCCAGTTACATGCAGAAAATAGTTTCAAATATTAAGACATTTATGACAGCACTTTTACAGCTGCAGGAAGTTTGGACTGAACTGTTTATAGGGAGGTTTTGCTGTTCCCAGGCATATCAATGGTAATTTGGGAAAAGAATGACTGATTGTCCATATTATGGCCAGATTTATATCTGGCTGCCAATTTGAAGAGATTCCCTTATAAAGTGAAAACAAGAGCAGAAGAGGCTTTTTTTTTGCCTGCACTTCTCAGCTTTCATCTGGTGTCTTTATCATCTTGGCTTTTGGGATGGAGTCCTTTCCTTGTCAAAAACAAGGGCATGTGCTGCAGATAGGATCATTACAATATTGCAGGGAAGAAAAACGTCATAATCTTAGAAAGGCTCTTTCAGTCTCCTTCTCTCCTCCCTCTGCTATTTGATCTTTCTTCTACAGAATGAATGAGCATGCCCCCTGGATCACTTGTGTGTTGTGTGCAGTTGATGGATTAGCATAAAAGTAATGTATTCCAGCCCAGGAAAAAAGACTTCCATAATGCTAGGTTGAGATCCTCTTGTATGTTATCTTGCTTATACGTACACTGGTTGCAACACAGAAATACCGTTTAGTTATATCTCTTAGGTCTAATTGAGGAGTACAAAAAGATTTCTGTGCAAAAAATAGTGACGTTCATTATGTAGAAATGCTTAACAGCATATGTGAATGTATGTCTCTCTTAGCAGCAACATAAATGCTTAGATATGTAGGATTGCTGTCATTTTTGAAGTCTGTAATGCCTATATCACTAATCTTTTTATTTCACCTGAACAAACCAACGTGACTGCCTTTAGGTTATGTTTAACAGGAGTATTACCTCTAGTCACAGGTATGGGGGCCCAGAGATTATCACGGTTGCCTTGCATGTGGTTCTCTCAAGCAGTCAAACAAATACACTGAGAATGACTTTACTCTTTCTGGTAAAATATTTTTT
>NW_023339807.1:8686094-8697654 GCF_004916995.1 Morone saxatilis | reverse complement strand
TATTAAAACAAGTGGATTACCAAAATGCCGTGCTATGAGGTTTATGACATTTCACTCACTATAAATCAACTTTTTTGTAAACGTAATGGAGAGAGAAAGTCGTTTCCACAGTCTATGGCTTTGTAAACAAATCTGCAAAAGATACAGTATATTTTCCTCAGACGTAAATATTAATAATTAATACCCACCCAACTGACTGACCACTCACCCATGCTCAATGACTGCCAGCTTGTTATATATACACATGGCTCATCAGAAGGTACTGGTACACTTTTCTCTACATTCACATGTGAAATTAGACTCAAATATTTGAGATTATTCTATACTTTAATTCTACTAACAGCAAAAATAGAAACAGAGCCTATGGTCAGATTACACTCACATCACTGTCATCCATCTGAACCTACAGACTCATGCTGTATCCCATCTGGTTTGAGTATCTGTTGCCTTATAATGCTTTTGAGGTTTTGATTGAGGCAACTCCTTTGTGTCATAAATCAGTCCTGCACATTTTGTTCCAAAATATAGATTTTTAAAAAAAAAACAAAACAAAAAAACATCACTAACATAAGGACAGAACAGTTATCTGAAAAACATCTGTGTGACATGTTTTCAAGGAAAATGACTTCCTGTTACATGACTGTCCTGATGGCATACATGACTTACGATTAAATATTCAATGTAACGTTAATCGGTTACACACTGTAGTGGCATTACACCATGCTAGTCGTTTGTCCATTTCATTCAGGTATGGCTAAAACTCAACAAGACCTTGCCAGCACATCAATTCTCGGTGGTGATAAAGCAGTTTTGGTGGGGTATTTATCTAGAATGGAGTATAAAAGTGAGATAAGAGGCTCTGGTTCTTTGGTATCATGTGGAAACTAATCAGTGAACCTTGACTGCCTCTGCAGGGCTTCTCTCTCCCTCTGCCCTTGCCTTGGTCTGAAAGGTCTTAAAAGGATTTTTACAAACAGAAGTAGGCCTGAAAACTTCAATTGTCCAAAAAAAAAAGAAAAATTGCTTTCATCACACCAGTGTGCCTTTTTATCAATTTGACAACTTAGTCACCTCAGCCAAGATGTGATGGAGATGCCTGCATCATCTGCATATCCATCTTATTCTGCTTCTTACCCTTCTCCTCTCCCTTATTTCTGTGTGATGTTTATCTCCCACACCCAGCTAGACCTAACCTTCCCACTAGGCCACCTCCTGACACATTTGTTACTTTTTGAGTCATGATAGAACCTGTATAAAAATCTCTTTCCAGAAAACTTTTACAGCTTGCCTTAGTTGCCCTTGAAATTGTGGTTTCTTTTCCTGTTATCAGGTTGTATTGATAATGCTTTTTGGGACACGATGGCACCGAGCCATTGCTAATGACTGTAGTTGCCCCTGTGCCTTCCCTGTTATAATAAGTCAAAATAGTCTGCTGTGATTAAGGTCTATCGGAGTGAGTTCTGTCTTACTGCGTCACATAAAAAAAAAAATATCTGGGGGGTGTATGCAAAAGCAAATTCAAAATTGACAAAGGGGCGGCTGTGGCTCAGAGGAAGAGCGGGTCGTCCCCCATTCGGTAGAGGTTGTTGGTTTGATCCCCGCTCCTCCTGCCACGTGGTTGAAGTATCCTTGAGCAAGATACTGAACCCCGACAGAATGCTCCTGAGTGCATAGCCATCGGTAATGTGAATGTTGTCATGAATTGAGTTAGGTTCGGTTCGATGACCTTGCCATCACTGCTGTGAAATGTGTGTGAAAGGGTGATACTGTGGCACGTAGATGGTGAAAAAGTCGCTTTGAGGGTCGGTGAAACTAGAAAGGGCGCTAATACAAGTTACAGTCCATTTACCACCATTTACCAATTTACAATATATAGTTTGTTCCAAATTGTTTTGGAAGTGTACATCCTATCAAAAAACACATTTATTGTTAATCAAGCTAGATTGCCATGATGGCAGGAAATTAAATGGGTGGGAAATAGAACTTTCTACTGCTACACAGCCACTCAGGTAAACTATCATTTGAAACGTAATTGTTCAGGACACCACTGTAATGGAATGTAATTCAAGCACATTTTTGCCCACAGCCACTGCATTAGCTACATGTGGCTTAAGGCAAAATATGCATAACGCGTGTTAGAGACACTCACAGCACAGGCAACAGCAAAAGGTAAGGAAAATGGCAGCATATGTTTGTCCTTCTGGCTATGAATTATGGAAGAGCTACCTGTCGTCTTTGCTTTGTGGCAGCAGAGGCCTTTTGAGATTCTGGGCTGTGACAGCCTACACAAGCCTCATTTACAGAAACCAGAGGGATTGTATGACAGCACAGACATATATTTTTAATGACCCATTATCATAGTGAAATTGCATCACCCTTTTTGGCAGTGAGTATGTGGCTGCACCTTGGCACAAGCTGCATCCAGTCCATTAGGCTTCTATCTTGGGTAAAAACTCCCCTCTGTGGATTGAAAGCTGTAAGTATTGGTCACTCCAAGAGAGAAGAGAAAGAGGACAAGGATATGTAACCCTCTTCTTTTACTTCCAGTTTTAGCTGCACTCTTTTTGGCCCTTTTTTATGTTTTACTTGTCGACTTCTGAAAATGCGTTCAGGGGCGTATCTGACAACTAGTACAAGCCATTGCACTCACACCATCATTCATGTGAGTGCTTGACACGCTCATATTTAACAGACACAATCTAATTATACATCCATAAACAGATGTAACTGTGCAACCCCATAGCAAAAACACATTCTACATCAAGGTGGGGTCGGAACAGCGTTCACAGTTCATAATAGGTTAATCACACTGAGGGTAGTGTATACACTGTGAGCTGACACAGACAGACAAAGTAATGGTTTTTGTGTGGGATGTAGCAAGTTGTGTACTCGGGTGGCCCCAGGAATAATCTTACTCTCCAGCTAACATCACTGATGAGTCAACAATCAGCCCCCGGGGTCAACCTTTTTATGATCGCTCTCAGCAGCACTCTGTTTCTCTCTCCCTCTCTTCTCATTCCCTGTCTCGTTCTCATTATAACTCTCTCACTCATTATCACTCTCTCCATCTAACTTGTTCTCTCTGAGACTTTAACATTCAACCAAGATCTATGGGCCCTTTTCTACTCCCTTTACCTCTTTCAGTCTCCATAGTGTCTCTCTCACTCACTCTGTCCATCTTGTTACAGCCCAGATTTATTACTGCAATCTGTCAGTGCTCCTGTCTCGCCTCCTGACACATTCTGTGGCAACCAATATGCATATGTTGTTGTTAGTATTATATAAACACATACACTGGAGCTATTAAAAGCCTCAGGCCGATAAACAGAGGTGACTGAATGTTGTGTCTATGAAATCAAATTCACCAATGACTCATTATGAGGATCCATCCACTAAACTACTACCTTAGGATGGAATGCAACTTTTGCAAAGTTAGCCACAATTAAAAATGTGCTGTCATAATGCTTATTTGATCTGTTACATAACCTCGTTAAAATTAGGTCCAGAGTTAGAGGTGTATATGGTGATGTTATTGCAGAGGATTGGGAGTTAGGTTTAATTTTCAACTTCAGTCATGTATATGGTTTTTGCCAATCATTTCAATTTTAATGAGATTTTTAGATCCACAGTTGATTTTCAAAGGCTATGTACAATGTTAATGATATTTGGAGTGAATGTTGTTACATCTTAGTGGGGATATTTCATCCCCGATCCAAGTCAAAACAAAAAAGCACATATTTGCAAAAGAAAAATATTTATACAAGAAATACCACGGAGGGTCCTGCTAATTGGAAGGATTTGGCTCACCTCTGAAGCCATCAAACATTCACAAAGGAAGCAGCACCGAACAAACAAATCCTCTAGGTAAAATACAAACTATACAAACTTAGGCAAAAAAAAAAAAAATCAATTTGCCTTGAAGCACAGCTTGGCATTTTTGTCAAACAAAATTAGGTCCACGTGTATGTTCACGTCTTTTTTGCCTGTGTAGCAGTGCGCACACTGCGGTACCATACCATAGACTGCAGGAAGTATAGGACAAATACAGTTATATACTAGCCACTGAACTTGGTATAAACGGTGTATGTCTGTATGTTTACAAGCATTGCCCAAGGCAAAGGTTGAGTTCCATGAATAATTCATCACTTTAAAAAAAAGCAGAGTTATTGTTTGAAATATGACTACAGCCATTATTTCTGACAGAATAATTAAACATTAAAGGGCAAGACAGATGCACACTGTACCTTAATGATATCTGAATGGTGCAAAGTAAATAAGCTGTGCACAAAGCATACATATGAGTGCTGAGCTACCAAAAAATGATGGCTCACAAATGAATGTAGAGCCTTTTTATTAACTATACTCATAGTGTGCTTTAAGCATTAGTGTCTACTGCCAGATCTTTTTTATTGTAACTGTTATGATCATGATTATGATCAACTGGAATGCAGTGCAGAAATGGTTATATTAACATGTATGCCCAGGATAAGAGCAGAAAGCAGGTTTCCAAATTGCAAATATATGTCGTCCGGGACCATTAAGTCCAATGCAAAAAGACAGAAATGTATTTGTATGATTGAGGTGATGCTTCAGGCAGAATGGAACTAAATTACACTATGGCGCATTATGACGTTATGTATGGATGTTTATTATGTGCATACATTATGTTAGTATATCAGATGCAAAATCCGGCATGGCAAAATGTGGTCCAAAGGAAAACACAGACATATACAGACAGGTATGAACCTATCCACAGGGTCAGAAACCATGACAGCTCAGACTGAATACAATAAATCTTCACAAACTGTACTATGATACCACTGAACAAAATTTCTGCCAACACCCAACACATATATAAACATTCCCAAAACGTTTTAAGCTGTCACAGTCCTATGCACTGACAACCTGTCAGAGAATCTTAAAACACACAATATAAACCTTCACTTTTAGGAAAACAAGCTAATACAGCCGATCAAAAACATAAAAGAATTGTAGCTGATTACAGTATGTCATGTCAGTATTAGTCCTATTGTATATGTATGCATGCAAAAATATTGTAGTAAGACAAAATAAAAGTTGCAGGTAATGATTTATACTGCAGGGTTCGACAGTAACAGCTGCCGTTTGGCCCCAGGCAACAAGATGTAACTGACTATCAACCATTTTATTTGATCTGGATGCTCCCGTTGGCAACTAGTTTTTACTGTTATATAAAAACAAACAATTACAACAAATAAAGAATGCTGAATTCCTTGCTTGATGCAGGAGGAAAATGACAATGCTGCTGTCGCATTTATTTACTCTTGTAGACAAAGTGTACTACTTCACCATTCAGCCAGGTGCTCAAGCAACAAGAGAGCCGAATCTGAAAAAAAACTGTCACAAATGGCAAAAGTGAAATTAAAGGATTTTTTTTTTCACAACATACAGTAATATAATCATCCCTGAGAGAACTGCCAAGATCTGGGAACATGGCAACACTGCACATTGCAATACGAAATCAGGTCAGCCTGGAAAAACTTCACAAAAGTGTTTATTATTAATATGAAGAGCATTTTCCAACCTTCCAGTGCTTGTATAGTTGTGATATGACTAATTAAATACAGATTGATTAGGCTTACAGAAGGTAACACTTTTCTCTATTGCAATTTACCTCAATATACTTGAGGTACCTGCTAAATATGCAATTAAAAACAACATATGTCTATCACTGGTAATTTTATTTTGCATTATTGGTGATGTTAGGCCACTTGTTTTTAGTGGCAACCATAACTCAAACAGGATGTCAGGCACTGTACTGACACTAACAATCAAATATTCTAATAATAATAATAAAAATAACAATAATTTAAGCACATGATTCAATTAATTTTAAATAAATAAACAGGTTCAGTTTTTAAAGAAGACTAACACAGAGTGCTTGCAACATATTTCGAGAATTAGGAAATATTTTACAAAACATATATTTATACCAAGAACTGCCGTTGTAGTTATACCTTGACAGCAAAAGACATACATCCACATAATGCTGCAACATCCCCTCTACCCAGGTGTAAAACCCTCATGACTCTGGCCCAGTGACAGTGGGTGTAAAACCCTCATGCCACTGGGCCAGAGTCATGAGATGATATTTCCCGATGACCTTAACCTGCCAGTTCAACCAGGTTGACATGATGTCTCAAAGGCTTATGGTACACTATCGGTCATATGAGGGATAGACTTGGACACGTACGTTTCATACTCTACCCGTAGGCGCTTACAAATTTCAATTACCTGTATACTGGACACTGAAATTTGATTTCTGCTATCACACTGCCTATAGGCTAGACTCAGCTGCCAAGCCACTACAGAGAACAGGATTTCTGTTTGTGCCACTTTATCTGGAGGTTAAAAACGTGAAAATGCTCATGTCTACATATATCCTCGCATGATTAAGTTAAGCAACTCAATGAGGTTAAAATAAACAAACAACAAATAATGTTAGGGTGGTACTGTGGTTGCAATATCCTGTACTGTGTATAAAGTCAATGGCTAGTTTTCAAAGAACACCTATACACCATATGGAGATAAGCTCAGTTTTGTTGCAAGGACATTAACTGTTCTGGCTTTAGCTTCTATATCAAAGATTCATATATTACTAATGAGGGGCAGGATAATTCAAAATTTCTTGTTACATCATTGCTAGAGTTGTAGTCCCAACATTTATAACTTGCTCAACCCAAACTTTGAACTCCAGTTGCTTTGTTAAGACTAGTACTTAAAATATATTTCCCTCAAGCCACGCCACAGCAGTCTTGTTCATCATCAATGGGACTCTTAAATAGCCTCTGTGTCTGAGCTCCCTGGAATAAATTTGCAAGCCCAGGTGGGAATGTTGCTTTGCGACTTCCACGCTCCATTAAGCTTTTGCAGGCAGTTTAAGCAAAAGTGCATTTGTAATGCAATATTTATAAAAAAAAAAAAGGAGAGAGAGAGAGAGAGAGAGAGAGGAACCTGTGGGTTCCTGGACTCCATGAGCAATAGTAGATGGCAACAGAGGATGTAAACTGTCGGGCTGGTTCACCACACAGGGGATTAATCCGTGTTTCATAAGCACAGGGCTTTACAGAATAAAAACCCCTGCCTACGATTCCAGCAGCTCTTTATGACTAACATGGAATATTGAGCAGATGCACATCAAGGTTTTCTAGACATCTTTGTTAAATTATGTATATACAGAGGCACTTGGATAAACCGAGCACCCATGCATTAGCTTGCTCCATCTATTGCCCACAGCCCTCCACTGCTTGACCTTCCTCACCATTACCTACAGTAGATAATTGGTTGTCAACACTATCCATTTCTGATGCTATTGTGTTTTCATACGTCTTGCTAGAGCCCAAAGACTGCCATTCTTGGGTGGTGTTTCAACTTGTAAGAGTATAAAACATCCAGAAGAGGTGTTGCAGTCCCCCATGGTAGTACTGAATTCTAACATGTATGTAATAATTAAATGTGATTTCATTAGACAAACACCACTATGAGAGACAGCAGTGGTCCTCACTGACCTTTGTCAATTCACAGTGTAACCATTGGCTTGATTTTTTGCCAATTCAGCTGTCAGATATAAAGAAAGTACACAGGCATTGAATATTAATCCAGCAGCAGAAAAGCATTTAACCTGGGTGACAGTTGCTATAAACATCAAACATACCAATCCAAACTTACAAAAGACTGAAATGCTTTCTGAACATGTTGTTTGGTAGTTCTATGTTATTTATGACCAGCTTTGAGAGTAAGCCTCCATTTCCTCACAGACTATCCTGTCCTCATCATTAATAAAAAAATCACAGAAAACACACACAATTATCTCTCTTAGCCTGCTCCTCTCACGTCATGCTTGAAGAAAAAATATTTCTGGAAACTGAGAATAGATATGGGCTATAAGCGGATGCTGAAAAGATAATAAGTAACAATTTTCTGCAACTCTGTGAAAAAATGCTTACCAAAGTCCCCAGGGACAAAGATGTCATAGACACAGCTCTGGCCTCTGGTGTAATTATGTGGGTAGTTTGGGGACAGCACAGTTCCCTCTGAACCTGTGAAGTGACCTCCGCAGGGAGCTGTTGGGACAGAAAAGATAGCAACAGAGAAGCACAGTTAACAAATGTGAAACAACCAGCTCACAATACCTGGGGAAATGAGGCAATAAAAGACAATCAGCAAATCCATTTTAACCGGCACAGGTAAGCAGTTCATATCAAAAAATGAGATGAAAAGTCACCTCTGAAATATAATTTTCGCCAGCATGTCAAAATAATTTGACACTTAAGAGACATTTTGGGGACATTTTCAAGAGAAAGTGAGCTTTAAAAGGAAAGAAAAGGAAGCATGAGTTGTTTTACAGGGTTAAAGCCTAAAAGGAAAACAAGCAAGGAAAAGTGCTTTTTGCCTTCAAAATGCGTAAAAACACCATCAATCAACAAAACACAATCAAAACAGTTCCACACGCCTGTGACTTTAATCAGCCTTTATCAGCCAGCAGCATGTTTTTAAAAACTCTGATTCAGCTCTTCAGGTGAAACGGGCTGTCAGTCAGCAGACTGCGTACATAAGTCCAGTTGCACTTGTTTTGAGGTCGCTGGATAAATCTTCATTCTTAATTGATTAGACCATTAGAAAAGACTATGCATTCATGTTAATATGCAGTAATGCAGTTTGTCCTGCGAAAGCCACAGTAAGGTATGAAGACCCCATCCACAAGGGGGGGACCAACCCATGTCTTTGAAAACTATTAGCTCCAAACTAAAAGCATACCCTTGAATTTTATCTCTTAAACTGTCACCATCATCATAGTGTCGACAGATATTCAACTACCAACTAGGTTAATCAATAAAAGCTGTGGTCTGTCCAGCACCTGCGTCTCATCTCAGAGTCCTATCTTAAGCAGTTAATGATGTACCTAATTTGCCAAGAGGCCCTCTAACGTGCTAGCCTCAGACCTCACGGACCGAGCCATCAGGTGGGGGAGCCTCGACTGTAAACAAACACACACTCATTTGTCGGAGGGAAGCTGTCACCAGCTGCTCTGAACCCCCTGCGGCCCACACAATGCACATGTCAATGCTGTTTCATCGTGCACAGCACAGGAGAGGATGAACAAAAGTTAACAGAGGCGCTAATGTAGAAAGATGAATCCGCAATTTATCTGCATTTGCTTGTTGAAGTAGCAAGAGGCATGTAATCAAGCATATGTGATGATGGCAAGTGGGACTCTAATTCAAGCTGATTTGTCAGACAGAATGGGAGCCATAGTGCTGTGGTGGGTAAGAAATTCGAGAATGCTGTTGTGGGGAAGGAGGGCATGCTGTACTGTCAATCAACAGCAGGTGAGAGCAGCACTAAGAAATGGAAGGGATTCTCAAGATATGCTTTAATGGTTCCATTCTGACAGGTGGGTGTAGTGCTCAGGAGAAGTGGGCGCATTGCAAAACCTATCATTTTGTGTTCTGTAAAAGACTGATGGGTAGGAATAAACTAAATGCTCAGAAAAAAGGTGAGTTATTACGTGATACTGAGACTCAGGTTCCCATTTAAGATGGCAATGCATTAGGTCTAATTTCAAGAGAGCTCATATCCAAACAACAACAACATTTTTTTATATATTTATATATTTATATTTATATATTTATATATTTATATATTTATATATTTTATATTATATAATTTATTGTATGTGGCCATCAGAATGGTGTATCATTATGAACAGAAAGGCATCTGAAAATAAAGAGGTTGCAGTGTTTTTTAACAGGTGGATTTTGACCCAGCCCTGCAATCCACTTCCTTTTTAGACAGACATGGATGCTAATAGAACCGTCACAACACAATAGAACAATCAAATGTGCTGAATGAGATGCTAAAAGGTGGACAATGGATTCAAAGAAAATGGAAAATATGACAGACATAAATGATTGTAACCGATGAGGGTTACAATCAGGTAACCACAGCTGATTGTTTAAATTTGGTTATTAAATAACTGTGGGGATGGGAGTGGGTTGAATTAAGGTTTGTAATGGCCAATCATTGAACACTTAACTGTTTACGCTACTGTCTATTGTGTACTGTGAACTGTAACTGTGAAATCTACTTTGCACCCAAACATATATTTGGCATATCTGTAATGCAATTTCTTTCTACCTTTCAGTCAGCATATATGCCTACACAGATATATCTGCAATAAGCTAATAACAATCAATAATGTCAGCCCATAAATGTATTGCTCTGGCTGTAGTTATAATGTAGTCAAAAGTACATCTTATAAATACTGGATTTGAGTACATGACATGGTTAAACAGATATCATTTTTAGCATGTCTATGTATTACAGTGCGATTGCTGCTGTCCACATTACCATTCAACAACAAGTGATACAATAGGATTCAATCTTGTTGGCAATTACCGACTTTTTAAAGTAAACTGCATGTTTTGCTTGTTTCAGCTAATTGCCAAATGCGAAGGGAAAGGAACTTGCCATGTGTTGTGGGCAGCTGAAGCCATTAGTGTTAGCCTTTAAACTGGTAAGTCATCAGTTCAAATTTGGTCTCAAAGTAAAAATACTTAATGGAGAGTTGCTGATGGACCCTTTAGTAAAGCACATAACCCCAGGGCTGTTCAGTGAAGTTACACAGGTGCCAACTGTAAAAGTAATGAATAGCTCCCTGGTGTGAAAGTGGGTGCCCCTGTTCCCCACTGCTGAAAGTGAGAGCTGAATTCTAATTCAACCTTGGCAGATTAAATACTTTGAGGAGTATTAAAAATTGTGTAATGCTACTGGAGGGAGGAGTGCAGGGTTTGAAACTCCTCATGTCTTTTCTCAGGTCTCTCCTTAACACTGTAATCACTGTGATACTCAAAAGCTCTATGAACTACAGACACTGTAGATTTGGTTGTGAATAATACACAATTAATACATGGCACATTATGTTCTCGTAAAATTCCAAAAACAATAAAATTGACTATTCTCCATCCAATTTATGTCTGTACTTTATGCAGCTGCTTTGACTACTGTTGGTTTAAACATAAACTAATTCTGCACGCCAGGAAGACACTCTACACCAATCAAACATAGTGGCTTTTATACCTCAATTAATTAGTTTATTTTATTTTACTTTAACACAAAGGTTGCCTCATTTCTTGTAAAGTAAGGGCCTTGCATATGATGAATGTATTAATATTGCTTTTGTTCATCGACCATTTTTTTAAAGCTATATCACTAGATGAACTGGAACTGCAAGGTTTTTTTTTGTTTAGTTTAGGTCAGTTGATTGGTGAATTTAAGGGTTGATCAAGTAATAACCTGAAATATTATGTGCATAGGTACAGTAGATCGTTTTGCTATCAGCGTTTATTGTGCTGAAAGGAAAATTATTTAGTCTGTTTAGACTGATAGGGATCAGCTGTTGGAAACCATATTTGGCATTTGGGTGCATATTGAGAGAAGGGCTAGTAGTAGGAAAATTGATACAATTTTGGACATAATACTTTTTTCTTATTGGCAAAGGCTAGGACAATTAAGAATATTC
>NW_023339807.1:8643938-8686073 GCF_004916995.1 Morone saxatilis | reverse complement strand
TTCTCAAATATGTACAATTTAATGTAACTTACCTTTTGGGATGTCATCAAATAACAAAAGAACACAGACACTGTGTGTTTTTGGAAATGCCCACATTACAGAGATGGTTTCACTATGTTTTGGGACACTGAGGTAATTTGAATTGCATTTCAGTCTATACTGTATGAATCTGGACTCTTATGTTAATTTCTATAATGGCCCCACCAGACTCCCAAATCTCCAGTGTTTAGTTTGTCCGTTATGGGCTACTGGCAGTTCAACACAGTGGCCTCTGTGAAAGTGAACCTGCTCCTTCTGTAGATAAAAACAGCATATTCTAAGGTAACGAAAGCACAACAATTCTTATTTTCAGGTGATTATAAATGAAACATACCTATGAATGTTATATTCAATTTCTGCCAATAGATCCTCCTAAATGCTACACACTGGACCTTTGAGTGCTCCACATCTATAAAACAGAATTCTTTGAAGTTTGGTTTTCTTACATATTGTGAGAGAAGTCAACGCCACATCCATTTTCACAAAAAACACTCCTCGTATCAAATATTGACCAAACAACTGGAGAACAGTTCTCTGCTACTCAGACCCTTGTGTTAATGTAGAGGTGTTGCGTCTCACCTTGACAGTTTGGCTTGGCTCTGTCCCACTCTGGTCTCTTGCTGTTGCCCATGACACATGTCAGAGTGGAGTAGCCCTGCAGCAGGTAGCCAGCCTCACAATGAAATGTCACCATAGATCCCAGCTTGTAGTCAGTACCCATTCTAGTGCCATTCATCAAATTCCCTGGATCAAAACATGCCTCCCGCAGTTTGGCTGCCAGTCACAAGAACAAAGCTTTTAGAACAGTGACAACTGTCTAAAATGAGACATGTTTCTAATCAAGCAGAGATAATATGTATAAATAGTTATATATAGGCTCTTGATTTAACAAAACTGTAATTAAAAAGTAACATGGTAAACATAGTGGAAACAGATAAAGCTGAACCATAGGCTATTCTCACAACTGGCAACAACATTAGAAAAAGCAGGTATGTGCAGAAGCATACTTCAAAGACATTTTTTGTAATTCATTTATATATGTTTCCAACTAAATCCCCTGCTGTAATACATAAATGCATGTAGAATCCCATTTCAGCCCTTTAGAGTACCTTTATATTCCAAATGAAAGCCAGTGTAGCTAACAGAGCCATCGCTGCGAAATGCCAAGTACATGAAGTTGGAAGTACTCTCAATCTTCTCAGGAAGTTTACTGTCTTGGAAACTGCCAATCAGATGAGCGCTGCTGTCGGGCCCATCGTAGATATACAAGAAATCATAGTTGGGCTCAATACTGAAGCTGTGACAAGTAAAAAAACAAAAAACAGACGAGAGACAAATGAGAGATAAAACAGTTATTATTTTGCCAAGTCTTAACCACCAGATTGTACTGATTTGTATGTGAGATTTAGAATGCATTAGGGTTTCAAAATGAGAGTGTTCACCGCAGTGCTAGAAGTGAGTCATGCCAAGCGATTTGTTTTGCATCTCCAGACAAAGAGATAAAAAAAGATATCTCCCCCAAGAGGTGAGAAGAGATTAAATTGTTGTGACACTGCGCTGGCACAAAATCTTCCCAGACGGCAATGGCAATGCAGTGTGAAAAGATCGTTTCATATTGTAGCGCTGTATATCAAATCACATGCCGCAGTGAGAGAGAGAGCAGCATTTGTTTTCAAAATAATGAGCGTGGTTTATGACAAAAATGTAAATAGCTTGGAGATAATTGCATTTGAGTTGGATCAAGGCAACTCCAATTTAAAATCATAACTCCATCCTTTCATTTGGTATTCCCAAGAGAGAAAGTAGCATTCTGCTAACTCTATTAGATGTTTGTTTTGAAGGACAAAGTTTTAAAAAAAAAACCTTGTGAATTTCTCTCCTTCACCTCAGGAAGAGAGAAAGAGCGTGGGAGTGCAGAAAGAGCCAATGTACCTTCTTCTCCAGCCCTTCATGAAACATCTATAAAAATAATACTCAACAGTCAAGAGCAACACTGCCCATGAAAAGTGCCCTCAGTCCCATCTGTGAGTTTGCTCTGCCAGTAGTGCTGCTAAATCCTTAGATTGCAATTAATAATGTAAGGCTTACAGTCTGAGCATCATTCCGCCTGGAAAATTAGTTACACTCCTATCATAATTGTGCCTACAATATACAGTATTCATCCAGAAATCTTGTTTCACCACACTTCAGCAAAGTGACAGGAATACCTTGCCTTCTAGGTGTTTGTGGAGGCACTGCTGGATCTCCCTATCTCCCAACACACCTGGACTCAAACTCAAGGGCTCTGCTTAACACACATGGCCAACTTTACTCAATACTATGTTTTAGCTGGTTCCACTGCAGAAAACAAGCAATTCCATGGCACAACCTGAGGCTCTGTGCATCCACTAAGAACTGACTCCATTCTGTAACAGGCAGGTTACAAATATAGCACAAGTTTAGAGAAAGCTTCATCTTGTAAGCTATTGGACCATGCACTTCAAAGGACAACACATTTTTTTCACTTTACCCAGTATTTTTTTTATTGTTTTCATCTAGAGACCCTGATTTTTTTTTTTTTTTTTTTACAATTGTTAAACTTACACGATCCACACATGCGAAGAAAGTATCAAACTCCTGTCCTTTCAAATGTAAATAATGCAACTGTGAGAAAATGTATATAATTTTTTCTATACATTTTGTCCAACCATTTAGACATCCAGTATTGTTTTGTTTTATGTTTGAACTAAAAGCATCTAAACAAAGGAAAATTGACATTGTAGCAGCCCATATTACCTGATGAAAGCCAAGGAAATGACATAGTCAGAGTGGACAGTAATAAGCCAGTCACAGTCTTTGCTGTGTGGATAGGGGTGTGGGTAGTTGGGAGAAAGGATGAATCCTGAAGATCCAGTCACATTCCCACCACAAGGAGCTTGAAAGATTAAAAAAGGAAGAAGAGATGAATGAGAATGATGCACACAGTGACCACAAGAAAGTCTTTAAAAAGGTGCTTGACCTGCTGCCAATGTCTTTGGCTGAGATGAATTCAGTTTGAGAAAGGTGAGGAATGAGCACTTGTAGGTCATTAAATATAACTGAGTCAAATTCTATGACCTTTGTCAACCTCCATCAGCAACAATCATCAATAGTGCAGTGACAGCAGGCTGAAAAACAGAGCATTAGGAAGACTATGCCATTATTTCCCTACATTATGAATTAAAAAAAGGTATTTTTCTGACACTTGTGTCACCAAGACATTGGATCTTGCTGGCACATTTTCCAATTAATTTCTGCCTGTTAAATGTTTTACTCAATGTTCAACATGTCACACAATAACACAAAGGTTGTCTTCCTGTGTATTTGTACATATCAGATCATGAAATGATAAATAATGAAAATAAACATTCCAATTATACATTATTCAAGCAACAAAATTGATATAAGTTCTGCCATTTGATCAGCCATTATGTAACTCTTTTCAATTTCAACAACAAAGTGCTTTACTTATTGCTCCTTGCAGTTATCTCATGACACCTTTCAAATAGAGTAAGTCTAGACCTTACTCCTTATAGCATTATTTACAGAGAGCCAACAGTTCCCACCATGAGGTAGCACTTGGCGATGGCGGCAAGGGACAACTTTATTTTAAGAGGCAGAAACCTCGGACAGACCCCGGAGATAGGTGGGTGGCCGTCTGCCTCGACCAGTTGGGGTTAAGAGAGAGAGAGAGAGGGAGGGAAATAATCCTGATAATGTTTTCCACTGTTTATTGATTTGTGGCTGAATATATGATCTCACTGGAACTAGAATGATGAAGCCAATATGAAACTAATAAGATATTAAGACAATTTAATTATCAATTAATAAATAAGTACATTTCTGCTCTAGAATTTAACTGGATGAATTATGTTTGTGATTCTTTAATGAAATTTTGTGGTGCCTTAGCATGTCAGAGGATACTCTCTGTGCTTAAATCTTAAAGACTCACGAAAAGGATTTACTAGTCATTTGTTGCTGTCATTTATCACTATGAAGAACTGTTAGTGACACGCTGAAGAGTATGTTGCTCTTATTTTCTTATACAGACAGCTGACATTTAAATACAAGTTTTCACTTATTCAGACTTGCTTCTCGTGCTATACATTATGTTGTGTGATTGCATTGTGAGACCTACAAATGCCGATCTCTTTCCTGGCCAGAAGAAAAACCTCAGTTAGACCGGTTGGCAGCTACTCAAGAACATCTAGGTTTCTTTGGGCCTACTTAGTATAATTATTTCTAATTGCATTGTTAAGTAATTAGCTGTTAAGCTCTAATAAGACAATGTGTTGGGAGACCTTAGAGTACTCAGTCTTTGACTGGCTACAGAAGTGGATTTGTCCACATAAGAGCTGGCAACGGCTCAAACATATCTGAAGAGTCTTGTTTATGCTACACATATTTTTAAGACATCAGTGAGAGAGAATTATAGTCTCTGCTACAGCCAGTTAATAGAAAAACTCCCCCGCTCCCTATTCCTCTTACCATCTCTCTTTCACTGATCCCCTACACTTCCCTCCTTCTCTCCTTCAATCCATATACCCCTCCTCCACACATCCCCCTTTCTCTCTCTCACTCACACTATCTCCCTCTCCCTTACCAATGCAGCTTGGAGGGCTGGGTTGCCAGTAGTATCTATTTTCCACTTGGATGCAGGTGATTCTGCTCTCTCCCTGCAATTCATATCCCGGATCACAAGAGAAGGTCACAGAGTCGCCGGGCTCCCGCCCTTCCCCATTGCGGCTACCATTCATGGGAATACCTGGATCTCTGCAAGCTGTCGCAAGCGAACCTGAAGGGCAAACACACACACACATTACACACATACATAAATGCACGTGCATGTAAAGTACAGGGAATCAATGAGCACAAGAGAGAACCCACACACACACAAGGAGTTTCATATCATACGGTAGACAGCTGTCAAGCTGAAACTGTAGCTCAAATAGAGTTAGAGCACAGAGCAGATTACAGACTGATATCAGTCAAAATCCTGCCATGTTTTCCTAATCTGTTTTACTAAACCACAGCTGTGGAGCAGCCTAGAGCCACCAGAATGATTTGGTAAAATCTGATTGATTTTTCAAGTATTCTCATCTTGACAGACTTTATTGAAAGACTTAACACAGTTAAGTATATTGCAGTTTGGTGGTGTTGTCTCTTTTTTTCCTCTAAAATACAAATACATCTAGCAAAAATACTTCAAGTAAAAATGTTGGTAGTCATAGTATGAATGATGTGATAAATAGATTACATCCTCAGCACAATCCATTTTATTATCTGTTTCAAAGTTTAGGTGCAACATAATCACTCAATAAGATTGAAAGTCAAGGGTGTGAAACAAAGGATCATAATAATCAGCACTGCAGTAAAGAGACACTTAATATCAATTCTACATAGATAATGAATAAAAGTGCAAATTTAGAAATATGTTTTATTAAATTATTTTCAAAAAAGGTTAGTTGCACTGCAAACTGCTTCCAACCTGAAAATACACTGATATACAGTGATGCCAAAATTATTAGAACACTTTAAGAGGTTTCAGTTGTTTTTGTTGAATTGGCCATCAAAATACCCATAAAATGAATAAAATATCTACAAAGTCATCATTATGCTATATAAAGCATAGAATAGAGACATCATAAGGAGATTTAAGTCATAGACCTATTTCACTGTCAATGTCACACAATCATGTTCCTTCACAGAAGAAGAAGTCAAAGTACTTGTGCAATCATCGTCATTTGTGATTGTTGTTAAATTGATGGTGATGCAAGAGTCTTAGGACACAGCTGTGTGATTCTTTTGAATGTGTTAGGACCAGGCTCGACAACTAGACAGGTTCTGGGTAAAGTCAGGTGTTTAATTAACCAACAAGAGGAAATGTAACAAAAAGAGGCTATACAGGTGCTGACAAATAACCAATACACAAAATGAAACAAAAGATGGTCTTGTCCACTCAGACAGGCAACAGCCAGGCAATACAAACGCTCTAAATACTCTCTAGACTAACACAAATAGTATGCAACCAACAGAAAGCGAACTATCACCTGGTTCACACCACCTGAACTGTGGACACACAAGCTATTTAAAGTGCAGCGGGGGGTTGATTGAAGACCCGTCCTGATTGGTAGGTTCGGGTCCGAATCACCAGCCACCACCAAGATCACAGACGCCAGCGAACAGCAACCAGGAAGTAGGCGGTCTCAGCTCCAGAAGGACCGAATACTCGGACAGGGAATCACACAGCTGGATTTGCATAACCGGCAGAATCACTCATGGAAACAATATAATTAATACACGCTAAACGACAGCCAGCGGCGGCCGTAACAAATGTACAAGGCCTATCCTGCTCATTAACTGATTGGTAACATGAGGGTTTGGTCACTGAGGCCACACCATCAATTGGTATAAAGTCAAAGCCTTTAGAAGTAGTCTTGAAGCACATCTTGCTCTTTGAACATGGCTAAGGTGAAGAAGGAGCTAGCGAGTGAACAACGTGTTCGAATAAAAGTCCTTTTTGATGCTCGCTGGAGTTACCGCCGCATAGCCAAGGACTTGAGATGCAGTCCAAACACTGTAAAGTACACTTTAGACCACCATGATGCCACCAAGAGGTAGAAAAATGAACTTTCAGACAAACAAGTAAAGCATCTCAAAACTCTCACGAGAACTGCGTGACAAGATCAACACAACAATGACTTATGGTGCAACAGTGTCTTCAAGAACTGTGCGTGGCAAACTGGGAGAAGAAGGACTTGTTGGCAGAATAGCAACAAAGAAACCATTAGTGAAAGAGAAAAATAAACGCCTGAAATTTGCAAAAGAACACAAGAAATGGACAAAGGAAGATTGGTAGAGAGTGTTGTGGACTGATGAGTCCAAGTTGGAACAGTTTGACAACAAGAGAAGAGTGTATGTTCAACGGAGGGAGGGGGAGATGTATAAAAATTTGTGTCTCTTGCCAACAGTTAAACACAAAGGGGGTAGTATTATGGTATGGGGTGCCATTTCAGCCTCAGGAACAGGTGACTTAGTGAAAAGTGATCACTAATCACGGGTAAGAAAGTATACCACAACCTTCTGGTGAGGCACGGAGTAACATGTGGGAGTCGTTTTATTGGGCCTGGATTTATTTTCCAAGAGGAAAATGACCCTAAACATTCTTCTTACTACTGCCTGCGACAGAAGGAATCTGCTGGAACATTGAAAATGATGCACTGGCCCCCTTAAAATCAGGACTTCAATCCCATCGAGCAAATTTGGGGCTTGAGTTGCAGAAAGCATGGGATAACATTAGTGTTGAAGTTCTTAGGAAATATATTGACTCTATGCCAGAAGGATGTGCTGCTGTAATTTCTGCAAAAGGTGGACATACCAAATATTAAATTAAAAGTGGATAAAAACAGTAGGACTCACTTCATCTGATATTTGTTGTGCTCAGAGCAACCATCTGCATGTTTCATGAACATTATGACATAAAATCATGTTTTGGAGGCAAAAAAAAGGTAGAGGTACTATCCTCAAGACACTGTCACTCACTGATGAAAATTTGCAGTTTACTTAACACAACTCGGTTTTTGGTTCTGTAAACCACTAGCCTTAGGCAAACCGAGTATTTAAGTACAGAATGCATCTCCAGAATCGATTCCAGCTTCAAACACGTGCAGTGATGTAATAGATATATTAGGCTGCCATGTCTGAATACTAAAGAAAATGAAAACATTTCCAAACTCATCATGTATGGCATACAGGAGGTGCACACTCATGTACTGCTCAGAAGAACATGTAGACTGCATTAGTATTATAGCAGCAAACGTTTCACAGCAGACTGTAAGAATGCAGGGAAATACCTGGGGCTTTCACTGCTCATCAGGACATGGTTAAATATTACATACCATACTGAGAGATGCACATGGCAAGCTCCACTATACTTCAGTTTGAGAACATTCTGATTAGAAATAAATATGGTAAAAATTAAACATAGTCCACACATACCTGTACATTTACATACATATAAACTGACTGAAATCTCTGATGTTTTTAAACTCCTCAGAGTGACTCTCACAAAACAGCAAAATTACAGTACACATCTACAGTACATCAACTACTTGGTAGGAAATACTTACTGGAGAAGTCGATAGCAAAGCCAGACTTGGTGATATAAAAGTCAGTCTCAAATTGAATGGTGACAATGTTCAGAGTAGAGTGGATCCCCTCAGGCAGCAGTGAGCCGCTAACCTCCTTCAGAGACATCTCATTCTCAGGAGGCCCGTCCCACACCTTTAGGATGTCGTGGGATGCTTCTGTGTCGAAAGCAAGAAACTGGAGACTGGGAGAGGTGGACACAAAAGATTGTTACTTTGGCTGTAAGTGTTTGCATTTAACATATGATCAGACTGAAAAGAATTCAGCTTCAGTCAATTCACTCACATTTAGTTGAATTAATGATGGTTGTGTCGTTGCATCTCAAATAAAATCAAAACAAATGTTCCCAAGAAGGCAAGAAAAATAACTGCTGAATTTGGCAGGATTAAATTGAATTCAAAGGAGAGCTTAATCTAGAGACAGTGCCCCCATGCTTTTGGGCATTTCTGTTGAGATTTGGTATCATCAATCAATTTCAGCCAAAGTTAGAAATACGAGAGCACAGACTTATCTGCAATCTCATCAAGCGATGGCCTCGAGGAAGTCTTTTCACAAAAAATGTGTGGCTGAATTTATGAAATCATACCATGTTTACTTCGACCTCTAAGCCCAAATGGGTTTTATTTCACAGTAATACTTGGAGCTCTCAACCAAAAAAAATGCTTCCATGTCCCGGGAAAATTCCCCTGGGTGCTGTCACAGTGTCTACAAAGTCCCCCCTCCCAATCATTGTTAATGGAGCTGCTGCAGGCTGTTTCTCTTGATGACATCTAGCTTTAGAGGAGAGTTTTTCATGTTTAAAATCTTATCTAAACTTTATCATATCTTATGAAAAGATTTTAGGATGTTTTCATCTTTAAGTCTTTTAATGTCCGGTCAAGTAAGAATGACCTCAGTTAATTTAAGATGTATTTGAATCAACTCCCATCAGTTCAGTTCTAGGCAATTTCATTGTGTATAAACTGCAGTGACATGATAACGTCAATCAAATTCCTTTTAGTTTTATCACACAAATCCACGGGTTTTTTACTTTGCCTTTGTTGATTTAAACTTATTATTAGATTCTTTATAAGACTACTAATTTATGGCCCAAATGCATCACTACCATACTTCATGAGTAATGATGCTCAATACAATTAGCCTATTTTGATAAATTATTGCACAACTTAAAATATGCTAAATTATAATGATTTTTCTAAAATGTTATAAATGGCTTAGAGTTAAACAAAGAGAAAAGCAAACAATTTTCATTAATAAGGGATATATGGATATATATGCATGTATTACATTACTACGTAATTAGCAACTTGAGTTACCTGACGATGTTGCCAGAGTTGACCTCAATTGTCCAGGTACACCTCAGGTTGTTGTCGTAGGGGAAGGGATATCCAGGAGAGAGGATACGCCCTGTAGACTCACCCTTGAAACTGCCACCACACTCGGCTGCATGCGCGCGCACACACGCACACACACAAACACACACACACACAAAGAAATTAATACAAAATACATGAAAACCTCTAAAAATGCAAACTCCCACAAGAGTGAATGGAGACACATGCACACACAAGCGAAAGCTTGTGTAGTATGTTGAAACCAAATTCAGTAAAAATGCTGTCAGAGTCCAAACTCGCTTACAGTCTACAACGAGAATTAATGAGCACCAGTTTAAGCTCTGCTGAAAATAAACAATTTTCTTTTTCAAACAGGTAATGGAACTATAACAAGGACTTCCAGCCTGGGCAGAGATACTCACAGATGCAAAACGTTTTGTCTCTAAGTATGCCTACTAATGATGCCATTAATTAACTTTAAAAAGACTGTGTCCAGAGAATATATAGGCTGGGCCTTGCACTGCAGGGAGGACACTGCAACAAATGTTAATGACTGAAGGAATATCTTATCATCCAATCTATGTTGTCTCTCCCCTGGTTATCGTCTTGGTATCTATAACACAGAACAACAGGCACTTAATTAATAGGAAAATTGCATTAGATTGCCACAGTGGTAGGCTATAATCAGTATCATAACTCCGGGCAAATGTAAAAGTCCTTGACAGGAGCCAGGATGTGGCCCCGGAGAAATTGCTGGAAATCTCATTTCACATTCAGTCCACAAATGCAAAGCTCACTATCAATATTGACCATTCAGTGATCCAGCACTGTTAACAGTTAATCAATAGACTGATTTCGCTTTTTTGTGATTGTATTGAACATGCCACAATGCCAGACTGAAGTCCTTTTACCGAAAAAGGAACAAATACATGTTTCATTGGAAAAGGCAGTAGGACATGGTGGCATTTAAAGTTCAATTCTGCACACGTCCGGAAATTTGTAAATCATTTTTTACCCTAATCCATCACTGCTAGACATTAAGAAACAGACATTGGCTCACAACACCTTCCAGACTCTAGCAGCATGCAGGTAATAGCTTTATCATTTCTCTGCCTCTCAGTCTCAGCATGTTCTGAATATGAAAGTACAGCCAAGACTGTACATCATGCCCATAACTCAATCTGATATGAATGCTCTGATAATTATGCCTTTACTTCTCGAAAAATGCTGATCAATTGCTTGTGGATTAAAACATCTAAATGACACACCCTATGAATGAAACAAAGTCAGAGCAACACCGTGAAAGCTCAATAGCAATTAAGATTGCTCCACTATAGTGTTCTTAAAGACTCTGTACAGACAGTTCTGCATCAAGGAGACACAGAGGGATCAATGATTCACAATAAAACATCAGAGCTGTTTATATTCTTTCACAAAATAACAAGCAACCTATTTTCTTTCATACAGCTCTATTAAATAGAAATCATCTTGGGATAAATCATCAGAATTAACACCTAGCTGAGCAATGTTGACAGTGTGCCTGGCCTGAATAATAATATAACCTACTACAGAAGGAGAGAGATGGACAGAGAGACAGACAGCGACAGGGAGACAGAATGTCTAGGACCAAAAAGTGACACAGAGACAAAGACAGCATTGGGCAGAAAGGATTACCTATACATGACGGCAGGTGGTTGTCCCATGCCCTTCTCTCCCCAGTCATGCACTTGAGTATGCCACTGCCGTGCAGGGTGTAACCTTGGTCGCAGCCGAACGTGATGGCACTTCCAGCAAAGTGACCCTGGTCACTGACTTTAAAGCCAAACTGTGGCACACCTGGATCATCACAGTGGGACAGCTCAAAGCCTGGACAAGTAAGATTGAGAGTGCAGAAGAAGGAGAGGAGGATAGAGAAAAATCTGAGTGTAAGAGCGACATAACATCAAGACTATGAACACATACGAAGACAGAACTGCTCGTCAGCATTTAAAACCAAACCCACTGGAGAGAAGCCATTCTGTAAACCAATGCCATATTCCCATTTATCTGCATTGTAAAGAGGTATTGACTGAGCTTTGAGAATTAATTTTCAGTTGAGCATAGATGAGAGCTGGGCTTACAGTCCCAATATATTACTTCGCAGTAAAAGATTCCTTTTGGACAAAGAGAACAATTAGATGTTCACAATTAAGTGTTCAATTGAGTGTGGACATTTACCACGACTGAGAAACAGCCCATCCACTCGTAACGCTTGGGGTAATACAAAAGGAATAAAATAAACAGGCCACAAACGAGAGAAAGAAAATGTTGCAATAACTCTTTCGCTCACCATGTTTGAACTTGACCATGTGTTCCCTCTCTTTCAGGTACTAAATGTAAGTGTTCTGCTATGCAGCAACAGTGGCCGCACATAAACCCAGCAGTGCTGATTTATGATCTCTTCTCACAGCAAGGTCCATGCCCATGCCAGATGTTATGGTAGTATTACAAGTGTCATGCCCAGTATAAATCTCCAACAGTTACTGCTCACATTTAGAAAATGGTACAAGAGTCATGAAAACATGATCAGATTTCATGTTCACACAAGATGTAAGGTGCCCAATATCCCACCTTCTCCTTGCCCTTGTGCTGTTCATACATCAGTCAGTCCTCTCCAGGTTGTAAAAGGCTATTCATTCTGGCTGAAAAGACTGAGTAAAGGCTGCACTTTGAGGTGGGTAAAGGGTGCTTCTTCTATTTACCTTGTGCACATCCGTGGAAAAATCAGGAATGAAATGAAATTATGTGACTTAATTATAGGTAATTCTGTAACTCAAAAGGTAGCTACTAATTAACACATAATTTTTTCTGAACTAATTGTAGTTACATTTAGATGCTGATGGCAATGTATTTCTAGTAAATGAGTACATATTCCTGATTAATGTACATTTCATTATTCTTTTTGTATTTCTTTCAAAACCGAGTAATGCTGAAATGCATTCTATTGAAAAACAGTTATTCTATTTAAGCTATAGTATAACTGTTTGTATCTCACATATTTGGTGCATTTATCACAGGCGTAAAATTGCCAGTGTGGGCATAGTAACTGCAAGTTAGGTGAAAACTTTTTTTGCTTTCATACTGTTCAAGTCAGTTCTTGGCCTGCTGCCATTCTTACTAACTATGTTGAATTCTACCTTAGAAAACCCACTGGTAGACAAAATGAATTCAGAGAGCTCAATTGCAGGTGTAACACAAAAACATTTTAAATTGGACTGCAAAATGCAGTGTCACCAAAACATTCTCGCGACACAGTAATAAATTAGAAACGGTTAGCAACAGTACACAGTCAGCAAGCCAATTAGGGGGAGAAACAAAACCCATCTATTACTGGCCCACTTACAGCAATGACCCAAACTTTCAATACACACACTCATACATACTGTATGTAAAGGCACACACCAATACTAATGCACACAAAAAAAAAACACTGATTTCAAACAATCCTAGCAATAATTCACCTGTTTTAACAAGGTACAGTTAGGCAGGCATGGACACTAATTGCAGGAGTGGAGAGCAAAGGAAAAGGGGGGGAATAGATTCAAAGAGAGAGAGACTGAGAGAGGAAAAAGCTAATTTTCCTGCTGGAATGGCGCAGAAACACCATGCTGTGTTTAATGGATACCCTGACAGTGAAAGACACAGTGAAGCAGGGTGAGGGTCAATTAAAATTTTCTTTTAAATTCAGGTACTTGAAATGCCTGGCTCCTGAAGTGAGGCTAAATTCAGTCATTTGGAAAAGCTTTAGGGCCCTCCTCCCCCAGGGAAATGAAATGTGACTTACTGTGGTATATGAGCCGGAACCCCGCTGCTGTCGCCTCCTGGTCAGAGTAAAATTCAAGCCACAGATAGTTGGAGGTGCTGGTGAGGGACAGACCTTGCATCAACGTGCCTGTGTATGTGCCAAGGAGTGGCGCTGCACCATCCTTACCGTCATACACCTGATCAGATAGAAGAACACAATGAAGAGTTTTGCTGCTTATGGTGAATTAAATACACAATACAGTGCTAATATTAAGAATTAAATATTAATGCTGAAGAACAAGAGCCACAATTAAAAACAAGCTATTAGTACTGTATATCCTGTTTTATATGGCACTTCTATTGCAAAACCAATGTCCTAAGCGAGAGATGTGAAAATTAGATTGGAGTGACAATAATTCTTCCCATTGCTTTGCTACTGTGTATCTGTAGAGATGAACTAACAAGGCAGATGGTAAGATTCATGATAACAAACAAAAAGAGAAAGACTATCATTGACCAAATATTAGATTCTCTTCAATATTTAAGTCCAATCACAGTTTAAAAGAAGTGCAATCCTCAAATAAATAGAAAGGTATACTGTTTTTCAAACCTCCCTTAAAAATGTACTGAAAACAAATCAACTTTTGTATCTGAATATTCTACGGCATCTAGGAAAGATCATAAACAAAAATTGGAATATTCTAGAATTTGACCCAAGTTTGAATCATTTGTCATCCTTTAAACCTTGTTTTTGCTTCAAGAGAGGCATACATGTCATATATACTGCTGTCAGTTCTATGAATAAGGATCCCATACAAACTAATTAGCTTTCTCAACAAGTTTATGGAAACTATATGTGGAAAATGGGCACTCAAAAACACATTCAATTACACTCTTTCAGTAAGGAAATATGACAAACGAATTAATTAATTGCCTCTCTATACATGTTAAATGTTTCTTGAAATACCCATGTGCCATAATGTATGTGAGCCAAACAAAACACATTCTCAAACTGAAAGTTGCTGAGCTTAAGGCTGCGATTAGAAATAGAAACAGACAAATAGGATTATGCCATTTCTAGGAAAGACAAAGAGAAAAGCAATGGGTCAGCCAAATTTATTGGCATTGAAAGACTGTGATCCAGTTCAAGAGGGGGTCATTTGATAACCCTGCTCTTAAGAAGGGAGGCATTTTGGATTTATGAATTGAACACAATTGAACCTTATTGACATAATGAACTTAACTTTGTATATTCCTCTCCACAGGAAATATGAACACTGATGAGACACTAAGTCGCCTGGAACTCACCTTTCCTATTTAGTGGTGTAGAGGGATAGCATAGCATATCCTATTCAGTCAGATAGTGTAATTCTTGTAATTTTGTGCAATATTAATCATGCAGGGTTTAATTTTGAAGAATATTATTGTCATGTTTTTGATAAATGTTCACTTTTGAAAAAATGGACTAATTAGTCCTGTGACCCAGATGTACTTATCACACCTGTGAGTGCTCATGTAATTTTACTAAGTGAACATGAAGAAGCTACAGGCGAAACGCATTGTTCGTTCCTAATAAAGTCTAGTCATTGGAGTGTGCGGCAGTTCATCTTGTTCTTTTACATTGTTCTTCTGTTTTGTGGATTTTTTCAAAACACACCGTTAATTGCATTTTTTATATTTATTTGTTATTCATTTTTATCGCAGATATTTTTTGATCCACACGCCTAATGGAATTTATTTGTTGAAGAAGTACCATTTTAAATTTGCCTGTACACATTTTCAGAAGTATACCTAATCTTTCCTGATTGACATCTGTGAAATAACAAGAAATTAAATACAGTCTCTGAGCTCTTACTTTAAAATACTACTGGGGCCCTCACTGATTTGTTTTTCCCTTTCTTCAAATCAATTTCTCTAAGCATGTCTTTCCACATTTCAGATGTTCACAAAATGAAAAGTACAAGAGATCACCATCTACACAACTCCATTACTAGAAACACAGATAGCAGGCTATAGTGCTCTGTTAATTGAAGCATTATACTCATCTGCATCCCAAAAAAAGTGCGTTCCAGCTGTGAAGTGGGGACTACATAGTCATTTGCATCACATCTGTGGTGCTTACCAAAACTGTTAAAATGCCCTTGAGCCTTCCCAAAGGTATGATGCTGGTACTGCTGTTTGACCTTTGCTCTGGCTTCCAAGGCAAAACAATTCTATATTCTGCCTGGTGCACAATCCTTTTTCTAGTTCCCCATGTTGTACATAATAAAAAGCACCAGGACCTGCCTCATATCTTTAAACATTTATTTAAAAAAATGACACAAATTGATTTGAATTCGTTCTTAACCTTGTGTGTTCATCTGTTGGTTATATATTTTCTGTCTACAAAGAGAAGGAACAGCGTCTTTACCTTGACGACATCACCTTGTGCAAGTTGAAAGGAGCTGGCAGTGATGTTGATGCCTTTGCCTGTTTGAACCTGAATGCTGTACACACATTCGTGGCTGTTGTCATAGTGCAGTGGATAGTTTGGTGACAAAAGAACTCCATCGTTGTTGGAGACTGTCGATCCACACTCCGCTGCACACACAGACAGACATAATCAGTTACACAACAACAGACAGAGCAAACACTGTACTAGATTTACAATAAATACACTTAATTTAATATACATTATATAACTGGTTCATTATCATGCTACTAAAGAGATAAAGGTATAATTCACATGTCTTATTTGGATGATCGTAATTACTGATTCATCCATGTGTCCCTCCCTTTTATTACTTTAGTATCATAATAATCATTATCAACTGGCACTGACACATTGTGAAACGTTGAGTAGACTATTAAACACTCAGTGTAAAAACATTACAGGCGTCATTTCTTAAGATTTACCCTGCTGGCTTTCTTGCACCATGCCAAGACAAAACAGTAGTGCATTACTTTCTAGAATGAACTGTTCTGAATTAACATGAGCAAATTACAGACTGAAAAGGTAGGACGTCGCTGTGCTTTGCATTTCTCTGCATGTATAGCAAGCAACACATGACACAGCTTTTAAATGGATTTATTTTCCTTGAAGAAAAGAACATGCCTAAAATCCATGACCAATTAGAAAGAAGTCACTACAAGCCCCAGATAAACATTTGTGAAATTTGTTGCCAAGCACTACTGTCATGTAGGATTCATGTCATCATAGCTGTCCTTTCCTAACACAGGGCTAAACTGGTGTGCCAGAGGCGGGGTTGTGCAAAAACATGTTAAGCACTCCATCACAGGATGTGATGGAAAGACACAATCCCGTCTGCTATGAAACAACTAGATGCCTGGAGTCAGCTCTTAAAATGCGCAAGTAATGTAATTGAGCTTCTCTGGGGGCAAAAGAAAATCAGTAGTATTGTCCATGAACTCCTTTCCCTTGACCTGCCCATGGAGCACCCTTCAGTGGAGAAGAGATTTCCCAGGATGGTTTTAACCTAGCAGCTCGATCAGTATTAATCACAGGTCTGAGCTTTTAATTGTAATCTAGTTAAGTAAATCCAGTTCTACTGAGTTCTTAAATGTCTAATAAAAAGTTTATATCAAATACATTTTAAACCTGACTAACAGCATGAATTCTGCATTACACATACACAGACAGGAAAGAAAACGGAATAAAAGCAGCTGACCACGTACCCACACACCTTGGCAGAGGGGCACTCCACATGCGCCGGCCACCTCCCAAGCATACAATCTCCTTCGGCCCCTGTAGACGATAGCCCGTATTGCAGAAGAAAGACAGTGAGTCACCAATGCCAAACCTGGAGCCGGTGTGCCAGCCGAACTGAGGGGTTCCAGGGTCCTGACAGGGTTCGAGATTGTACTCTGGAAACAAGAAATCCCCAAAATTAGTTCTAAATAATAAAAATGCTGTCTTACCCACAAAATAAAACTCTATTACTATAAACAGAATACTAATTATCAGCTTTAATGATTTGTTACTTATACTTGTTATTGATAATAATCCCCTCTTGCTCCCTTCAAAGAAACTGCATGTTCAGTCAAAGAAAGCAATATCGAAGCTTGTGGGGATTAACAGTCTTGCTCAAGGACACTTCATCAGGTTGGGATAAATGCCAAAAGCTTGAACCCTGCATGTCTGGATGAAGAATGAGCTCTCCAAAAACTAGGCCACCCTGTGTGCAAAATTATTTTACATGGGCTGTTGTTGGCCTTATCATTTGATAAGCAGATTCAATTCAAGCTGCAAGAATAAGGCCTAATACCCAGCAGCATTTCTCTGATGGTCTGCACTTGGCAGTATGCTGAACTACGTAGGTCTTTTGATTTCAACACAGCAAAATGTTACAGTAGAAACATACTGTAGGATGTGGTCTGACAGCATTGGCAAATTTTTATCACAAAGGTCATAAAAGGTTAAAAAACGAATTCTAAATCAGGAAATCTATAGATGCTAATTACAGAGCATGCAAGGACTTACACACACACACTCACAAACTAAAGTTCATGAATATTCATGGCTACGTAAGTTATGCTTCACTTCAGCGAACAGCAGGCAAACATTTAGCCAGAATGCTCATAAGCAGACCCTCTCTCTCCCTTTTTTCTACTTTACTCTCTCTCTCTCCCTCACTCACTCACTCCCTCTCTCTCTCTCTCCGCCCTCTCCATCAACCCTGCTCACTCAGCATCACCATCTGTCTCATCTCCCCGCTCCCTCTCTCTCTCTTTCTCTCACCCCCTAAGCTTCTCATCTCCACCTCTCTTTCTATTTCTCCATCCCTTAGTCTCTACATTGGGGGGCCCATTATTCTTGTACACCCATCCCACCCTCCCATCCCCACCATCTCCTCAGTCCTGAGGATACTGACCCACATGGCATGCTTTGATGATCATTCCCATCACGGCCAGACACCCTCTACCTGTGTGACCTCATTGTCTCTTAATTATCCTCCTCTGATCGGCGCACCCTGAGGCATCGTCTACCTTAAGCCTGCTCCCATTCTGACCGACAAATCACTCCTCACATGTTACTTTATGCACGCTTTAGAGAGGCTTAGCACTTTTGATCTCATCATTGAGCAAGCTGTCTTTCTCTTTCTGTCTGTCAGTCACGGTGTCTTTCACTTCTGCTTTCTACCCCTCCTGCTTAACAACTCCACCCACCACATTTTCAGCATCCTCACTCCTCTCTCCTCTGCCTCGTCCACACAATTCATCCCCCGTCCTCCTTTTTCCTTACCCATCATGTCTACACATCTGCCAACACTTCCCCCTCCCTGCCTCCAACAGACAGAACCCTCATATGCCTTCATACCCGAGAAGGAGATGTTGAATCCCTGCAGCGATATGGAGAAGTCAGAAATGAAGCGTAGCTGGGCCTTGAAGTTCCCATACAGGCCAGCGTTAACTGTTGCAGGCCTCTCTGAGCCAGTGAGTCGAGCCAGTGGCTGGGCAAAGCTGCCGTTTTCTGTTATCAGGAGATAGTCATGGTGATCCTCCAAGTGGAAGGAATGAAAAGTGAATTGGACACCTTGAAGGAGAAAATAGGAAAGGCTTTCAGGAAAATACGAAGAATCATTGATAGAGATATAAAACAAGCTCTGAACATAATACTGCATGTGATGCATACATTTGTTGGTTTCATGTCAATACTGACCCATATGGTTAAGGAACTGATTTGCTGTTTACTTTGTAGGTCACAGACTGAAATGACCTCAAACTAAATGTGACTTGAATTTAAGCTATAATTTTAAATGTCATTATCATGAATAATAATGGATGTATAAATTTGAGTTTAGTTGGCTACAACATCCATTTATATGTGCTTTGATAACATATAGCAGCAATAGGAATGACTATACTACAATGAATCCTACTAAATTAATTATACTAAGTTGAAAAAAGAAAAGTTTTACAATTAAAATCAGTATACCCATGCGAAGAGACAACATAATCGATGACAGAAAAAAATGCTGCAGAAGTTAATCTATAAACTGTGTTCAGGTTGGTCAAAAAGTTTCAAAATTTTCGATAAACACACTATTTTTGACTTGACGTTGGAAACAAGATCTAGGTCTGTAAACCCTGCTTCAATTTTCACGCTATAAATCAGACCCAATAACATCTTCATTCCATCCATGATGGCCAGTTGGCAATAAAATGGCAGTGCTTATTGTACTGAAAAGCAGCCATCTGTTGAATCTGTTTGAATATGACTCTATAATGTCCTCCACAATGTTTGGCTCACTTGATAAAAACAGTCCCAAATGGCCATAAAATAGATGCCCAAAAAAATGATTGATTGTGCTCTATAAAACAGCAATTATATTACAGAGAGTAAAGGCAAATGATCAATTAATCAAGAGCTGTCCCGTGAGGGGACATCTCAAGATTTTAATATAGTAGGTACGGGATGTTGGTAATTACTGAGTGGAATAGTTATATAGCTATGATCCCTAAAGATGGATTTGTCTTGCAGTCAGTAGCCATAGGATGAAATATAAAATCAGTGTTGATGAAGGATAAAAAGATCCATAATCTGTTTACATATAAAGCAAGACCTTTATATATTTCTCCATGCAAGGAAGCACTTCCTTAAAGTGCAGATGTATAATGGCTATAGTATAGTTTAGTTAATTTATTGCCAGCCGAGGAGGAGAGGGAATACAGGCAGAGGCAGATATTTCTCAAATGTTCTATTGCACGAGCAAGAAACAAATTGCCACACATTGTTGTTTGCCATGGTGTTTTGCCCTATTAAAGAGTTAGTTGTGGGTTATTAATTGTTGTGTTATAAAGTTATAACTTGGGATGTCAAAGATAATCTTTTAGACTCCCTCCAGACTGCAACACGACACAAGATTGCAGACGGGTTGTTATTTTATCATTTATTTTGTAAAGAAAAAAAAACCATTAAGGAACAGTTCCAATGTAAGTTCCAAAGTTTCGGATCAGGGCTCTGTATTGGTAGATACTCAAAATTAAACAACTCAGATCGGGAGCCAAAAAAAAAAACTGTTAGTAAGAAAGGTACACAGTTAAAAGGGCTCCTCTCTTAATACCTGACACACAGCTTGCCCTGACCGCAGCAGTCTTCAAAGCAAACACGCAGTTTGTTCAGCTATGCAACAGTATGACGGTATATGAGAATATCATTTGCGAAATTAAAAGCAGTATGCTGGTTCATCCGGTATATCGTCCAGCACTACTTCACTGCTGTGAAGATTATTTTAAACCCTCATACAGATATACCTATTCATAAAAGTCAATTTCAGCATTTTAATGGTGATCCTTTTTGTTTTTCCACAGCTACACTCTTGTGAGACCCTGTCTCTTATTCATATTCAATCAACTGAATTTGCCACATGATCAAAAAATGTGATGTGTAATAGCTATTTTTATATTTATAATTAATTACATTTATTTAGGGTTTGAGGTTTTATGTGAGGTCTATGTAAAAGTTCTTATCTTTCCAAATGTATGTATACACAGTTTGATGCTAATTGCCCACACTAAATTCATTTGGCATTTTGAATAACTGCCATAATAGGCCTGTGTCAAATTTGACTATAATTAGTCAATTAGTTGGAAGTTTTCATAATTTAGGTATTCAGTTATGGGTGCAATTGGGTTTCATGCCTCAATTAAGACAAGACAAGGATAATGCTGTAAGGTTATTGTTATCAACAACTAAAAAGACATAAGACAGGGAAAAGGAACAATACAGTGCAGTTAAAACAAGTATTAAGTTGTTGGTGTGAGTCATTTAGTGATGTCATTGGGTACTATACTACATACACATAACCACTAAATTGGAATTTAAATTTTTGGATCAGTTGGTAATTGAGTACCATCAAAGAGTACAATATGGCATTCCAATGGGCCTTTTGGAAGAGGGTAAGAAACACTCAAATATAGGGATAATACATGCAAGTGCTAAGGCACGGAGATAAGCTCAGTGTACTGTTTAGATGAATAAAAATGTCTTGAGAACTGGTCACTGATCACATAACTGGTGGTAGGTGTTAAGGTGATAACAGAATGAAACAAATTAATTACAGAATTATATGTGAATAAAACTGAGATACCAGAATTATCTTACCGGGTGAACAACTGACATGTCAAAGCTGTTAAATAAGCTAGGTGAACAATGGACAGACTGCAATACTAGATATCTAATGATATATATAACAGTGTAAAATGCTATCTAACTGAGGAAAAACAAATCAGCCTACTGTACAACATTGGTTGAAATAACTATAATAAGAGGAAGAACTGCTGATAAAAAAAACTGAATTTTAAGATAGCAGAACATGCTTTAAAAAAGAGTTAATTGCTGAATAAGTGAACAACTTAGAGTGTGATATTATCCTGGGCAGTTGCCAAAGATGAAAAAAACTGAGTGCATTTAAATTATCTTTGCACAAGTAAAATACACGCTCTTACTCTATAATAATAAATCCTTGTAATGTTCCTAGAAGCTGTAGAGGGGGTGCTGTTTTAATTCATAGTTTTATAATTTGCCCATTGTAGGACTACTGAGTGTCACTGTGGTAAGCATTATAAAAATAAATGTGCTGTTACTGAGGTATAGTATGATTCTTGAAATAAAAAAATAAATTATAATTATTATAAGTTCCTAAATTAAAATAAAATGTATTTTATCATCACGCATTATATGCATTATATGTATTCTCACATGTTGAAAAATGAATCATCCTAAATTAGTGGTGTTTTCCTACCTTTTCCATGGCTGACTTCTACAGTCCAGGTACAGTTCAGAGAGTTAGGGTATAGCTCCGGGTAGCCTGGTGATAGAATGATCCCTCCGGGTCCTCTGATATCCCCACCACATGATGCTGAATAGAAAGTGGAGATAATGAATGATAACTGTTGCTGAAAAAAAAAGAAAATTGCAAATGAACCAATAAATCCTTCACCTGAAGACAGAGGAGCGATTTAGATGAATAATGCATTTGAGTCATATCACCTCCTGTCCAGCTATTTTTATGAGTACCTGTAATTCTGCCAACACAATGGTTTTTTTTTATCCCCCTCTCTCTCTCTCCAAACCTGTCTTACTGCCAGGACAATAAATTATTCATTAATTCAGCCATCCATCCATATTTTCTTATCTCCTATGTTTATCTTAAACTGAAAGACATTGTCAGAAAATGATAATCCATTAAATTTACTTCCAATTCACAACAACTGACACAGGCATATTCAGCGGATTAGAGCTTATGGCTTTTATTTTTGATTGTTACTTTAAAGTGATTTCGAATTTCTTCCTAATACAAACAATGGCCGCAGTGACACGTCCAACCACTTTTCAGTCAGGTTGTGAGGATAATCCAGTTGTAACCTACCATGTAGAGTAGTTACAGTTGAGTTGATAGAGTGCTGTCTAATGGAGCAACACTTACTGTCACCTAAGTAATATGACTCTAAGGCGCGTTGACAATTGACAAATACTTTACTGCCACAAAACTCTTTATCTCATTAAAGGAAATTAATGAGATGAATCTGTACCCTCATTGGCTGATGAGGACTGGGAGGTTAATGCTAGATCCATCTGAAGGTTAACTGGTCTAATTGGATATTGTTCAAACCTGCAACCGTTTTCTCATGCTGTCATTGCATTTCAGCTAAAAGGTCATTTCACATAAAGGGCAATGCTTTTTAAACATAGCATTTATGAAGTTTGACAAGCTTTGTTGTTTTCCATTTCTTGTTTCCTTTCGTCCATGTGTCTAGTTTTGTACGTGTGTGTACTTTGGCCTGAAGAATGGTGTTACAGCCAAATGCCCGGATGCCTTCCTCAAAACAGCGATTGTTGACAAATATTAGAAGTAGAACTCTTGTGCATGCACATATTTTGAAAGTAATGAATGTCAGATGATGTTTTGGAGGATCACTGAGATGCCTGAGGCTCCACAGCTGCACACACCCACCCCCCTTCTTATCCTCTCTCCTTCTACCCTTGGGCCCTCTAGCGAGCACAACACATCAAGGCCTGAATCCTTACCCACCAACAAAATTATATCAAATATTTTATTAATGAGCCAAAATTACATAAAGTCATTAAAAGTGGATGAGTACGCTTGGCAAACGATCTAGTTTCGAGGCTCCATAGGCAGAGAGCCAAGGCATTTGGCACCAGACTGGCACACACCTAGGCAAGAAAATGCTTTAAGATATAAAAGGACAACCACTGGACTGAAGCTGTATAACACAGCACTGTATCATATAAACGGTATGGTTCTCCCCGCCGACCCTAGCATGTATTTTGTTCATTATGTTCTTTCAGCTGTGATTCATGATCCAAGAGACAACATTTGCATTTTATGCACTGCAACAATAATCGCCACAATTGTCCTTTAGTGTGCTTCTAAACAGTACAAAGAGCCAAACTGCACAAACACACCTGAGAAATATAGATTTATCTGAGATATCACAACTATTAAGATTATGCCAAACTTCATGCTTTGAAGTTGAGCATAATTTTTCTTACGTATTACATGATTCATAACACCCCAAGTACGTTGTTCAAACAAGGACTGGGTCTATTTGTTGAATAAAAATAATTGTGATAAGCGTCGGTTTGGTTAAGACCTGCTATGGGCTACTCATGGTCACTTATGATTGTGTCGCTACCTCTTGCCAACAAGGCCATGTATTGCATTTATTAGTTAGTTTGAGAAAAATAGAAGCAGTTGCTGTAGGAACCCAGTTACCTTTTACAAAAATTAATTTAAAAACCTCTTACCAGTTACTAGTGGCAGCAACCCATATAGTACTTGTGGCTAAAAGACTTGGCCAGAAAATACATACTGTATGTACAAATGGACTCTTTATGTGTCTCAAAATAATGCTGACATCCTAATGGGCTGAATGGTGCTGAATAAAATTCAACCAATACTTATTAGATGGCTTTCAATGACTATTAACATTCACGCTAAAATGTTTCAAGACCAAGAAGGGCGGTCCTTGTATTTTGTGGTCATTCAGGACTAAGATGTTTAAAAGAACCATGTCGTGTCATATGGTGTCATCCAAGAACATAAAAAAGTATAAAACATCCATCATAAATTTGATTTGCATTCACTCGAAAGAAAATTGTCATTCATCACTGAGACTGATGTGTTGGAAAACAATATGAAAATTTAACATTTCGTATACATACCGTCACAAGTGGGCAGTGGGTGGCTCCAAAAGTGGTTCTTCTCACAAACCAGAGGTTCTTCGTGACTCAGCCTGTAACCTGGGTCACACAGGAAGGACACCGTGGAGCCGATGGACAGGTCATGGCTTAACCGTACGCCATTCACTGGGATACCAGGATCCATACAGGAGTATGTGTCCAATGTGACCACTAGAGAAATTAATAATAAACAGTTACTTCTTGAATATGTCTTGATACAACTGAATTGTGGTACTGTTGTATTAGATTTTTTAAAGCAAGTCCTCTTAGTTTACAAACTGAGCATAGTGTCTAGTTTTTGTGTTAATCTATGGGCTTGTTATCTGCTGCTATGACTGGTGATGATAATTACCAAGTCACACATCTTCACTGTGATGTGTCATGTAGACTAACTACAGCAATACTGTGCAAGTGCCAGTACGTTTTTCCAGTCTGTCACACAGTATGTCAGATTCTGTTCAACTATTTATACGGTCTTCTCTTGTTTATGCAAATAAAATATGACTGTTGAGCTTCAGAGGTAAATTCTAGTAATACAGCATTCATGAAACAGGAAAAGGCAATTCTATTTTTGCAATCATTACATTTTCTTCATACAGAAAAAAGTGCTGACGGTACATTTATTATATTATTACATTCATTACAACAAAGGTAGGTTTTGGGGTCATATACATAATAGAGAACGTTTTTTAAAGTAAGAGATGTAGTTTGACTTTTACCTTTAAAAATAAGTGCTCGCTCATGCAAACTCAAAAGTGGGAACAAACATATTACATGACGAATAAAAGACTGTAGTGAAAGAGTGACACATTTCAGACAATAGGAAAGGTTGTTTTATAACATGACGTAGTTAAGACTTTGAAGAAAAATGCAGTATTGCATTGACTGTGGCACAGTTTTCTTTTTTTCCTCTGAATAACCTTGATATAGTTGTCGGTTCTTCTGGTGTTAAAGAAAACAAGGTTTTATTTTCATGCCGTAGACAAACTTCTACAGGTCAGATCAAATAGAAAACTAAAGGTAAGAATCTGAGAAAAGATCCAAACACTGTACTAATAGCTCCCAGAAATTTTAATGAAGCAACGTTTCGATTGAGCATTGTCAAATCACAGTCACAAAACAGAGGAGGCCATATATAGACACAAACACATTCATCTTCATGGCTTTTCTGTTACATTTAAGCAAGTCGCCCACTGAGAGAAGGTCAGATGGTAAAAGGATTTGGGTGGTGAGGAGCAGTACAGGGCAGTAGTTTAATGGGAAGAGAGAATTGGGGTCATGACCTTGGTTCTATGCATGAGTTGGACCACCACTTCTGGGTCTCATAAAAATATTTTTGTCTATCGGGTTTTGCTCCTAGAATGAGCTGGTTGCGCAGTAGTGCCAGCTCTTTCTTAATCATCAGAGATGCAAGCTGCAAAGAGATGCCCCCGTTTTTCCCAGTGATTTCCAGGACTGTCGTTTGGATATCTTCCAAGTAGGGCTGCTTTTGATGCACTAAAAATATGCTGATTTTAGGCAATGAATGGCAACAGTTGTGTAAGTAGTTATCAGGTCATCGCTGGGTAGGCTATTCTAAGCTAGGATGATCAGAACCTATATTTTTATCTCTTGCTTTTGCTGTTTAGTAAACAATTTAATCAAACATGCAAACATTACTTTGAGGGAGGAAAATGGCTAAGGTCTTTCTGTCTGTCAGTCTATCAATTGATCTATCCATAAATATTTCTAGATATACCAAAAGTGGCTTGAGCAACATGAATCAAACTGTGGCCGTACAAATATTTTGTATATATATATAGTATGATTGATAATATCAGTAGTAGTGAGTATTATATGATAGTATTTATATAGCTAATTCAGAACAGGCATTAACAAACTGCCATGTGTAACTAGGTATCACCTTCAGTCCTCTTTCAGAAATGTCCTGGTTCAAGTCCAATTTCTGGTGCTGCAGTAGTTTAGGTGATTGACCCCATCAAAAGACTTAGATGTCAGCAAATAGTATCTTATTCATTGTGGGATGTCTGGCATCAGTGACTGTGAGCCCAGAATGAAGTGCATTTAAAGGTACAGCACTGGATACACACACTCTCAGCGAATCAAACAAATATTGTTGATCTGAACAGGATCAGTAGTTCTACTGCATGGCCAGCAGAAGTTACTTTTGGCCATGTGGCGTAGCATTATCAACAAGAAATGACACAGTTAACAGTGTAACACAGTTATACTACAGTATATTGTTTGTGAGCTATATCATACAGCCATAAACATTAATAACCTTTGTAACAGCTCAGAGTGGCTGATTATTCATGTGTGATAACAGGGCTCTTACTTTGCACTGCTAGGCCTCTAAAGAAAACTTGTCTTGCTCTTCTTGAGTAATACTTGATATTTTTAGTAAGGAAACACATGGATTTTGCTTGAACATGTTAGAGAAGTAGAGCATTCATTGATCACAGCAGGTACTGGCCTGGTTAGAGTGCAGGAATTTGGTCCAAAAAAATAATAATAATTATAGAAAACATATATGGAACATTTGGGCCTATATATGATTTGATAACATTTTGTAGTAGTTTTTGTAACTGAATGTACGTACATATGTTATCCATTACATATGAAGGATACAATGTAATGTTTCTGCGCCACATTTTTTTCACAGCATAATTCACAGCGGCTCTACTTTGTAAGATCAATTTTACAAATGAACTAGGCTGGGTTTCCCTAAAGCATTTCAGCAATAAGATATGTCCTAAATTGCATGGAAGAAGCTAATATGATCTTACTGTTATTGCTTCTCAATAGCCTCATCAACAAAAGAGAAATGCACTTGAGAGTGAAACATAATAAGACAAAGGCACTTGTGGTCTGCTTTCAGTCAATAATACAGACATAATAACCAACTCTGTCTTATGAATCACATCTGAGTGACAAGGGTAATGGTGCTAGTGCAAACAATCGTGAAAATAGATCACACTATGTTCAGAGTATTTTTTTATTTGATTTTTCAAAGGCTACTGCTCCATGCATAATCATGTGGAAACAAAGAAAATGTTTACAACACAAACCCCTCAGAGTGGAAGATTTTACCCAGGCGGTAGTTATTCAGAGTATTCGATTATGTACCTCCGAGAGCTGATAGTTCTTTTCCCTTGCTCACATTTTCTCTCTGTGCATCTTCGAATTTGGGGCTACTGTTGCACCTGACAAGCAGCATTAAGGTGCAAGAACAAATTTGGAAGGAAGAACAGTGAATCTGGGGACTGGGACTCAGGGCAGATCACTTCAAGCCCCTTGTTGACAGAAATCCCACAATTCCATTAAACTCTCTGCTACTTACTTTCAGTGTTTTCTTACATTTACAGTTTGCAGCACTTATTCAAAAAGCAGCACTGATTAAGAACCACAGACAACTGTGTCCATCTTACACACTCTTACACAGTGTTCAGCCTAATTTACAATTGTTTAAGGCATCCTTAAGAATTAACATTAATGGTGACATAGGACTTACAATAGTACCATTGACGTTGGTCTCCCTCAAAAATAAGAAACGTTTAAAATTCTGTAGCCTCACTCTTAACTTTTTATGCCCGTACTAAAACTGAATCAATTTTTTTTCATCCTGAGAACTGAAGCTCATTGAGCCAAGTTGTTATGGTAATACTGGTACATTTTATGTGAAATCCACCTGAAACACATCCACAACACAATTTGGTTTCAGAAACTTTATAAAAGTGTTACAAGAAAAGGCAGGCCAATTTAAATTTCTACCTTCTACTGCCATTAACCACCACGTACTTGGACTTTTGTATTTTTTCTTTCCTTTATTTGACATATCTAATTTTAAATTGATTAAATATTTAAGTGTTTGGAATGACACTGAACAACTATCTTTCTTGCCTTTCAGCAAATATGACTTTTACATAAAAGTTACCTACTTGCAGCTTTAAATTGATGAGTAACATCCAGTTTAATTTTTTTCTGTGCATGCAGGCAATAGTAGCGTCTTCTCACCTTCGTAGAATATCTTGAAGCCACTGTTTGATCGACTGTTATCGGTGGTGAAAAGCAGATACAGAAAGTTACTGCTACTGAACAGGAACTGAGGGACCTGGGTTCCATTAAACGATCCAATCAGAGGAGAAAGCAGGTTGGGACCGTCGTGTATTTCCAGGAAGTCATAACTGAGCTCAGTTTGAAACCTTAAAAATAAAGAAAGCAGAGAGAGACAATTTTTGTATTCAAAAAATACTTCTGTTTTGACAGATTGTAGAGTTTGAAGCTATTTAAGCCTGTTGTGTCAGTAGAGAAAACTGTCTAATTTTGAGGGGATGAATGATAAGAAACAGCTTTTGCAGCAAGTATTCCAATTATTGCAATAGTATAAGATCAATGAGCTTCTCGGAAATCTAACATGGTATGGATCTGTGGTCACCCTCAGGTCTCTACATCATCACACAAGTGAAATCAGCTATCAATATTGGAGTAAAATACTTTCAGAAAGAGAAAATCCATGTCTAGATGCAAAGCGTTTATATTACCTCCAGTATAAAGCCACTATCTACTGCATAGTAAAACTTTGGCTTATTTTAAGTAAAGAGGAGCAAAAAAGGGTCATCCAGTTAGCTCAGTTGGTAGAGCTGACGCGTCCCATGTACCGAGGCTAAGTCCTTGCTGCAGCGGCCCAGGGTTCGAATCCAACCTGCGGCCAACCTGCGACTACCCTGTTTTGAAACTCTGCTTTGCATAATAATTTGGAACACTGCATTTTGAGTTATTTGCCAAAAAAGCCATTGTCATCATTGGGTAATGGTTTAATAAAAGCCAGATTACTGAATAATTGTCTGAGGAATAAAAAATCCTATGACCTGCCAATATATCGACTATTAGTAAGAACAAAAACAGTATATGCATAATAAATTGGAACACACTATAGGTCCAGGACTGCATTCCACCTCCTCGGACTTTCTATTTCTAACTCAGAGGCTTCCAGGGCTAAGAGTGCACCTTCTGTGTTTGTGCACATATACGGTATGTGCATAAATTCACATTTTGCCTGTGGGCATACTGTATACACAGGTTTGTGTTTTGGAAGTATAGTAGTACTCACATGCAGTAGAGTATGTGGATGTACATACAGGGGGATTGTGTGTTTTTGTCTTTGTGCGAGTGTGTGCAAGTGTGTATATTTGTTTCCATGGTTGAGTTGTTGTGCCACTGTCATACAAACCTGTCAAAGCTGATCTTGATGGAGCTTCCCGGCTCGGCCTCAATGACCCACTCACAACTCAGGGAGTCTTTGTAGTAGCCGGGCCACCCCGGGGAAAGGATGACACCAGACGGTCCTGAGTAGTGGCCACCACAAGGAGCTGGAGAAGCAGGGAGGCGGAAGAATGGTGGGAAAGATTGAAAGGATAAAAATATAAATGTAAGATATAAATAGATTGAAGATTCGGGGTGAGGAGAGGAGAGGAGAGGAGGAAAATAGATGGAGAAAGTTGTTTAAGACAATACCATCTTTTTGTACCCACATGAAAAACCTTGAAAGAAAATAAACATGAGTCATCAAAAGGGCTGGAGTTACAAAAATACCTGAAAATAAGACAAGATAAATGTAGCCCAGTTTGGGTGGACTGCATGTTCCACATCACCCACTCACTCTTTTATCAAAGTTTCCCCTGTTCTTTCTTTCTCTTCTTAACTCAATATTAGCTATTCCATTTCAGTACCTTCACATTTGGGAATGAGTCCGCTCCACATCACCTTGCCTTCCTCCAGATGGCATGTGATGGTGTCAGCACCCTGAGTCTTGATGAAGCCCTCCTCACATACCACAGAGATGGAGCTTCCCAGCTGGAAACTGTCCCCAAAGCGCCTGGCATTCAACGGTATGCCTGGGTCAGGGCACTCATTACGCCCGAAAGCTTGTAATGAGAAGAAAGAGAACAAGATCTAGTGACAACGCTCTTGTGGGAATGAGAAATGGGGTCTTTGAGGAGTAAGGAGATAAGGGAAATGGATGTAGCTGTCCATAGTAAAAACAAAAAAGAGGTCTGCTCTGTACACCTGAAGGTGACAATAGCCTCTGCCTTGAGAGCTTGTTGTGACTTCGGCATGACAAAAAGAATTACAGTGGCGTTGTTTTAGGCAATGAAGCACAGTCAGGAACAGTATGCACTCTTCTAAATGCTGCTTTTTGTTAAGGCAGTTTAACTCTATTTGGGGTGCAATGAAGTAGCATGTCTCCTTAAAGCTTAAGCAAGAGTATGCTTTGTGACTGAGAATATGCAAATTCACACAAATTACGGCAGAACTCCATCCCATCCTTTATTATTAAAAAGATATGTAAGAGATGTTTGCGCTTTACTCTAGATAATTCAAATTGTTTTGATTAGTTGTAAGTTTAGAAAAAGTTAGCTTAGATAGTTAGTCACAATATGTATATATAACTATATCTTCATATAAATGCATCACTATTGTACATATATACAGTATATGCAGTTGGCAATGGCTGCGCATGTGGATGCAGCGACAGGTAGCTCCTTCTAACTTCCAATCATTTATTTAGTTATTTTTTCCACTGTTTTTCCATCATTGAATTATGTCTAACTAGAATTGATTTTAAAGGGGTTAGCCAAAATTGTTTAAAGTGTCTGGATCAGGAGATTTTGACTATGGCAATGGCTGTGGCAGAAATAACCTACAGTCATCGGAATAGGAATTGTGGGGTTTTAATTAAAGAGATGTACACTTTGATACAATCCACCCAACCAGATCAGCCTTACCAGCCTCTTTTCATCACTATCAGTTACTGCTGTGTATATATATAGTTTTATTTTATTATATTTTATTCTACTATAAATGTAATTATAATTTTGTCTATGTATATGTATAGCATGAAGAAACTTTTATTTTGTTGTACAACCTTGTGCTGTACATAATGATAAATACATTTCCTTGATTGATGATGTGATTATTTGAATTAAATTGATCAAAGACTCCCTTACTGCTGTAGGTGATGTTGAACCCTCTCCCAGACATAGAGTGATCCGCCTGAAACTCCAGCTGCAGCACGTTGCTGTTGGATGTCAGGTGGGAGGGAACTTCGGCCCCAGAGAAGCGTCCTAGTATTGTGGTTCCTGACTGGTCCCCATCTTTGATAGTGAGAAAGTCATAGGGAGGCTCCAGGTCAAAGTCATTGAAGGCCAGGTGGATTCTGGTGCCAGGCTCAGAGATAATCAGCCATACACAGTTAAGGTTGTTTCCATAGCCCTCTGGGTAGTCAGGCGACAACACTGTCCCCATGGGAGCGGTGAAGTTGGAGAAACAGGGGACTGTATGATAGAGGGGGAGAAATATATTAATAATGATTGAAAAACTTAAATATCCCAGGTGTGGCAATTTGTTGCACAGCAACTCTCACTGGTCACATGAACATCTATACTGTGTACTGTGCCATGACAGGATCGGACACAAAGTTCAGTATAGAACAAAGTCAGTACTGTATAACTAGCTCAGCAATCAGGAGACAGCACTGCTCCCATGGGTGCTGAGTAGTTTCATAGAAACATGAAACTGTATGGGGGATGGAGCTGAGGAGTTGGTGTACAAAAATACAGACATACGGCAATATAGGCACACAGGAATATTGCACAGTGTCCCAAGTTAACTTGAAAAAACAGAAGACTAGATTTTTTGTTATGGATATGGGTTAGGTATAGTGAAACTCACAGGACGGGTTTAGGTTGTGTTGAGAAAGAACAATGTACAGTATAATGCAGGTTTCCCTTCTCAAGAGTATTTGTATAATGTGACAATGTGTACCCTACTTTCTTCTCTTTTAAAATCAACCCCAAATAACAAGGAAACTGTGTTCTATCAATTTCTAATTATACATTCTCTACGTTGCTTTTTACACATAATGCACTGCATGGGCATTTAACGACACTGTGATTAATCCGCCAATAGCTTACTGTCATTGTAAACTTTCCAGTAATTGCTTCATTTTCTGTCATGAAAAAGAGCATATATTGGACTCACATATGCAGATGGGGATATTAGCCGACCACTGATTGTTGTTCTGGCAAGTTATCATCCTTTCCCCGATGAGCTCGAATCCAAACTGGCATTCAAACCGCAGGACATTTCCATTTAGAAAACCACTACCCTCTTGGTAGCCATACAGGGGTGTACCAGGGTCACCACAACTCTCTTTATCAATTTCTGTGGGGGGAGGAATGAAAAGAGAGAGAAGCAGAGGATTAAGTCAAGCCAGGTACTTTGAGGTACTTTTATTGCTTTAAAATTATCTATAAAGGTCCAGGTGAAGAGTCCAAGAGCCTGGTTAAGGAAGTTTTTTTAAGAAGGAGATAGAGAGTGAGAGACAGGTCGACAGACAGAAAGAAGGACGGACGGAAAGGCAGACGGAGAAATGAACTCATTGCTTTACTCAACAGTCACAGACATGAATACAGACAATAAGAGATGATATCAGGACTTAAGGTCTGTGTACCTTTGTAATTGATCTTGAAGCCGATTGAGCCTACACTCTCATCAGACTGGAGATGAAGCCACATCTGATGGGACATGCTGACAATCAGGTCAGGGACAAAGCTCCCAGTCAGCCTGCAGATCGGGTAACAAACAAAGTCCCTATGGTATCAAATCCCACTTCTCAAACATCATCTCATCACACTATGTTATTTAAAAACGCATGTAAAATGCACTAAAACAAAAGGACAATGTAAACCTTTTATAATGTCATGCATCATAAAGTTGCATTATAAAGTTCACTTCAAAAATGCAAGCCTTCATTTAAATGTCACTGAATTCATTTAAAGTTATATGCATATCATGGCTTCCCAACATTATCTAAAAATGTAGATCTAACCAGGTCTGCAACATATTGGACTACATAAGCAATATTATAGAATACAACAAATTAAGTATTTTAAGTAGTACTCACACTTGTATTATTGTTTTAGAATCGCCTACTTCCCCTCCATCTCCGATTGTGAGCGAATCATACCCAATTTCGAGGTCGAACTCTTCGAAGTTGATCTGAATGACCTGTAATAAATATAAATTAGGTTCATAATCTGTCCCTTTAAGCGTAGACATGCAGCACAGCAGTGCGTACATGCATTTGCAATACTGAGAAACAAATATTGAAACATTTATATTCAAGTCTGTCAACATAGAGTGCAGATAGTTTGTGTACATATTGACATGTTAAACAATTTGTATGTCAACAATGTTTTATAGATTTTGATGAACACAAACAAAGCTACGAGTCTGAAATCTATTCTGTACCCAAGTGGTTCATACCAACAGCTCTACCAACCGACATATTCTGAGAGTTTATCTTATTCATGGCACATGTTATATAAGCCCTCTATATCACATGAGCAGTAATTCCAAATGATTCTCAAGTTTTATTATCAAATAAACCACCATCTTATTTATATGATATGATGATGATTCATAATATGGCTCCTCAGTCAGCTTGTCTTTAGAGAGTGAGTTTCTGGAGACAGTTAAACTGAAAGAGGCAAGCCTATGTAGATAAAAGCCTATGTAATGCCTTCTACATTTTTGCAAGCAGACAGCAACATGTTTGATCAAACAATGCTGTAAAAACTTAAGACTTCCTCCTATTTCATAAATCAGATAGCTGAATAATATAGCTTATATGCTGGAACTTCTATGATTTATTCAGAAACTAAACTCAACTCAACTCAATCAACAACTGCATCAAGAGAAAATGGAAGGCAAACATAAAACTCAAGTCACGTCAAATTATTGACTGTTTATAGAATAAGGTTTTGATAAACAGTGCCCATGTCCATGCCATACACCCCTGCAAAACTGAGGACACCCCAAACATCCTTCAAAGCGATATAGAAACTGACAGCAGCATCTCTTCACATTACTTTAGAGCACAAATCAAAGTCTAAGAACCAATCATGGCAAGGCAAATTTAAGTCCAAGATTTTTGATTGCCTGTCCACATTCACCCTTGAGACATATTTGTCAGCTGTCACTGGTATATCTTTAATTCTCTAAACAAATGTACATAGCAACACAAAACTGACATTCACAGATCAAACTGGCAAGAGCCGCTTACATTAATAATAATCATGTAAAATTGAGTCCACTGCAGAGACACTACACGATAAAGCCACATTATCTCAGTCTATACTTTGCCTACATGGATTAGTGATGAAAGAAAGGATGCTGTAATGACATGAGTGTCACGTCTGTTGATGACAAACATATGATGGCTGCTTGCTCATCCTTAGCATCCCTTTCTCTGGCCAACGGGAGGACAGTGCCTGTACAATGTCCATGTATAACAGCCTCATCACACTGCACACGTAAGCATAATTACCATAATAACACTAATGGACCAAGTTTCAGTGCCAAGTCAATGGCTTGTTGTCCTAGGAGAGGCCACGGTGGCACAAAGCTACGGCACTTGCCAGTCCTAGTGAGTTCTGAATGAGTGTTAGTTGGTTAGTTATTGTTTATTAGCAGGATAGCACTTAGTTGACACCCCTGTGTATATGACTCACTGGAATACCAACAGATAGAGCAGAGAGCCAGATTTGATGTAGGAAAGCAGTATGACCATTAGGAAAACAGCTTTGACCTCTTCACTTCGGGGAAAAGCTGGTCTCATTCAATTATTATTTCTCTCCATTTCTGTTATCCCGGATGAATGAAGCAAATCGCTCACTTGCCAACAGCTGCGGTCAAACTGGGAGTCTAGTGAGAACCGAAAGGCAACCCACTGCAGCTATGTACATTAATGAGGGATGGTAACAACGAACTAAAGTCAAAATACATGCATATTCTATGTAACCTTTTACCACCCTGCGAAGCCCTTTGGAAAATAGATGCATACATAATTACATATCCAGGAAGGGAATGCCTGGACAAATGCTCAAGGGTAAAGAGGTGAAGATTTACTCAACTATTTGTGTTTATTATTATAACTAATGAGCGGCTGTTGCACTTGTTTATGAAAAACATAAGTGGGACATTAAACCATATGACTCTACCTTAAATTCTTTCTGGGATTTCTTCAATGAATTAATCAAGAACATGAAAGCCATTATTTCATCCTTATATACCACTTATACAGTGGAAAGAGACTACTCTGAGGTAATCAAGTAATTATTACTTAATGGGATTACAGTTCATGATAAGATAAAATAAGATTAGGATTTACTTTATTAATCCCCTATTGGAGAAATGATGGCAAACACTTTTTCAACACAAATTGAGACAAGTGAAGATGAGAAAAATGGTATAAAGGCTGGTTATTGCTGGGTCCCCACATGACAACAGTGGCAGTGGGTTTTCATTAGACTTGGTCCAAGAGTAAGAATACTACAAACTGAAAGAAGATCCCCGACTTGATTTTACTACCTTGTTTGGATCGCTGGCCGTGATGATCCACACACATTGGGAGTTACTCTCATACTGGATAGGAAAGTTAGGAGATGTAAAAGTCCCTGAGGGTCCCTGCAGATTCGACCCACACGTTTTCACTGCAACGGTATAAGATAAACATGAAGACACAGACGATATATACATTAAGGTAAAAGATAGATTCAAAATATTGTTGATAATTTAAAATATATATACAATATACATAGTATAAATCATCACTACAAAATCTAAAAGTCATACCTAGGGAATTTACAATTATTATACTCAAAAGGCAAAGTAATAACTCCTGCATTGTAATATGACAGAAAGGTAATATATTGTTTGCACAAGTAGGGAGCAGGTCTATTAGCTGCATTTCCATTAATCAAATTCTAAAAGGTGCTCCAGGTATTATGAAACATAGAAAAACAGGCAGAGGATTTTAGAATGGAAAATCAGAGTGCTGCAGCAGAGGCTTTCATACATAATTAACAAAAATGAACTTTCCTCTATCTGCATAGCGCCTATATCCAGAGGCACTGCCTTAATCAAACTGTTTTATTAGCTCTTCAGCAGCCTCGCTCACCCTTGCAGACGGGTCTGTGGTCGCTCCAAGCAGCGAAGACTTCGGCTACGCGCTGGCAGGTAATCGTTTTGGAACCCTGCAGCACATGGTCTTCATCACAGGTAAATTGAGCAGTTGCTCCGATGCTGAGAAGATAACAAACACCATAAACGCCTGAAAAAGCAATCAATTCCCCTAAAATGACTCCTGATGAAATTTTAAATTCATTATTTATTTCATGTCATTCATAACAGGTATACATTGCACTGTGCATCGATATATCAAATTCAGTGGCTAGATCAGGGAATGTATTAATTCATTTATTATTGTCCTCAGTCTCCATACTTAGAATACAAATAACCCAGTTACAAAAAAGAAACAATGATGCCCTTTAGTGCAGCGAGCATTTTTCCTACAACTGATAAACACCTCAATTATGTTGTACATATGAATGGTAGACATGAAATATTTTGCAAATTACAGCTACAGAGTCCAGTGGAGAGTGATCCTAGGGTGTATATACACATGGACTTCAAAACATAGGCTCAGTTGTGCAGGGACCTGACAGTGAACTCATGGAAGTCTGCTACATGTCAAAGTAAATTGTCTGAAACGTTTGTTTTTTCGGACCTGAAAGCTGAATGGGTCTGGTTCATTACAGATAGACAATACAGAAAAATATTAGCTAAAATATTCCCCATGACTCTTTAAAACTGATGCAGGTGAACATAAGAACACTAAAACTGTGATCGAGTGCACATAGATTTTGTTGACTTAATAGAATGTGACAGTGATACTTAGAATACGCTGCATGTCAAAATACTGAAATGGCATGGAGAGCATGTTGACTCACTCCGTAACTCTCCACTACAAAAATCTCCGTCACTTCAGCTTCTGAACTATAAACTCACCTGTAGTCGGAGCCGAACCGTTTGCCATTCTCTGGCTCCCCTGGGTCAGGGCAGTAATTAGACACCTGTTTGATTCCTCCTTCATTCACTGAGTGAGAAACAGAATGACCAAGAATGCTGTGAGCAAGATACTTTAATTGTCAAAGCTCTTTACTTTCAGAAAACACCCACTGCTGTGAAAAGCACTTGAATAGTAGATACCTCTGTCCGTTCGAATATTTAGTAGTTGTGTTTGTAACAGAATTTGGTTCTAGGAATCACGTAGTTAGACAAATTGACCTCGTCTCTCAGTGTCAGACTTTCAACTGCCGGTTATTTGGTAGCACTGTTGTGAATACGCACTCATGTTTTTTTATATCAAAATGACTACCACGGGTAAATGCAACTCTCTTACCTGAGCTAGACAGTAGAAGTAGAGGGAAATATCTGGGCCCAACAGGGACTAAGAGGATTAAAAAACCTTCAACTATCAATTGCAAGAGCTACAATAATCACTCAGTGAGACTCTCCATACATAATAATATTTTAAGTACCCTCGATAAAGCCTCGTAGATATGGTTTAATTTAGAGCATAGCCTTTACTATCATATGAATGTGAAGAGGTTGGAAGTAATAAGATAGTTCTGTGGTTTTCTGTGTTCTGACTTTTAACAAGGTCATCTCCCCCCTCACATTATGATCAGTAAATCAGAGACTGCATGCACTGGAAATGAAATTCATGACATATGTAGTATCATAATTAAGGTCTGCTGTAATATTTACAATAAGGCATCCCCTCCACACACACATACAAAGACCCTTCCATTTTAACGTGAAAAGCTTTACTGGTGTGTCTTCTCCTCCTCTCCTCTCTTGACTTTTTTCAGGAAGTTCATTAGCTTTGAAGTTAATTGTTGTGGGTTATAATACAGTTATGGGTTCAATTATATACAATGATCCACAAGGCATATGAAGCATCTCTTCATAGACTTTTTAATGATATACAGTATTGTTTCGTAGAAAAGATTACAGCCCACTGCATTATTCATGTCTCCATGCAATGCCGAATCCACGACACATAAGGTAATAAAGATTACAACCTGTTATCATTGAAGTGTTTAGCACACTGTGGAGTTAGAAGGAATTGTGTTCCAGATTTATGTTAATGACAAGAGCTCCGCAAGCAATTAGAATGCATTCACTTCGGTCTGAAGTGTACACAAATCATCTGACAAGTGAGTGGTCACTAAACCTTGACTGCTGCTGTGTGTGTAGATCACACAGTGCATGAACATAAGTCAACCTGATGAACTGCTTAAATAGTACAGAATGAGACAGAGGGGGTTTTGGCCGACTGAAACTGATCAAATTTAGGATTTTGCTGCAATATACATAACTAGGCCTGGTCTAGCTGAGTTCATGTCTGTCAGGACAGGAAGTCCAGGACAGCAGGCGAAATAGGTCATTAGAAAGAAAAAGAGACTGCACTTCTGCAAAATCTAGTACTGTAGCTTAATTCCTTCACCAAATGATGCAGCAAAAAAAGAGACAAGAAAGAAACAGAGACCCAGAACGCAAGCCCTACATAAACAAAAAAAAACAATGAAAACAGTTGCATAAGAAAAATAAAAGACTTACTCAAAGACAGTTTGTTAGTGTTGTCCTTTCCTGGTAATAATTTTACCCCTCTGGATTTAAGCTCTCCAGAGCTTTTCACTGGTCGAGAGCAATAGAAAGAGTTCATTAGATAAAAGAAGTTACAGTATTAGATGTGAGAAGATACAGTACAAGTGTTTCTTTCTCTGGATAATACTTAGTCCTATGAAGAACATCAAAATGTAATTGCTACTGCTGTGCATCCTTTTTCAAAAGAAATGAGTCCAACGGCTCTGATGCATTCTGAAGGGTTGCCCTGACAATTCTATAAAACCAAAATGAGTTTCTCATTCTCGTTTGTTTGCTCTTATAACTCAGACATATTAAACAGTGGATGGAAATTGATTGGTCAGAACAGATTTAATGGTTATATCTTTTGTAGGGTGGGGGTGGGGGGTACCACACAGAATAATAGAGCAGCCCAAGGACGGCAATGCTACATCTTAAGACAGTCTAATTAACCACAGCAGGGGCCAGATTGCACACAAAAGCCAGGTGATGCAAGCGGCTGTCATAATTTTGAAGTATTAACAGAATAGCCAAAAGCAATGAATGATGTATCAATCACAAACAAGGCTATTTGAATTTGAAAACATTGGTACAATGCTTCTCCTCTGAACTATTCTGTAGGTCAGCTGGTTAATTCAGTCTGTTGTAAACATAATTAGGATGTGAATCCATTTAGTGACCCGATAAGGCTTGTTATATGTTCAAAAGCATACTGCGTAATAAAACCCCTCAGTGCCTGTCTTTGCTTAAAAAACATCTAGCCTTCACATCATAAATAACAAATGCATATGAAAATTGCTTTACCGCTGCACAACAATGCACTGCAATAGATGAGAAATGCAATTCAATTGATTTTATGTCTTCCTTAACAGTGAGTTGTTATACATGCATGTTACTGAAAGTTTTTTTATAGAGCTGTTTATGGTGAAGTTGCAGGTTGGCTCGGGGCCAGACTTTAAGCTTCTATGGTAAATGCAGCCCATACTCTGACTTTAAAGTCATGCCAAAGAACAATGTCAGGGTAATGGATTATTGAGCTGCCAGAGCGGAGTTTTTATAAGGGGGGTGAAGTATATACAGTATTTATCTCTAAAGTTTTTGATAACAAGGCTCTTTGAAGTCAATGGTTTGAAGCAGAAACAGCCTTCATGCCCTCTACAGAGGGGGTATTAATCAAACTGTTTAATATTCAGTTAACAAAGATCAAAAACATGTTTTGTAATTACTGTGCGTTTTTCCTACGATGATCCCTTCTTGTTCAAGTAGGGGGCCCTCTATTACGATGTGCAAATTAAGTAATCATGTCTTACCTTGATACTGAGCCCTGAAGCCTTTGTGGCGGTGGTTGCTCTCTGTCACAAAATGCAGCCGTAGCCAGTTTTTGTTGCTGATGATGGGCGCTGGAATATTCATACCAGTTAGCCTGTGAAGTGTCACAAATAAAAGAAAACACATGTAATCTGTTTTGACTTTAATACAACTACATGCTTTCTGGTCACTAGCATCCTTGTGCTGCCAACATTCACCAAGAAAAAGGAAAAACTGGAAAATTGAGTAAAATGAATAATGACTGAAAGCCCTGGAGAAAATTATTAAGATTTCACAAGAATTGAGAGAATGTACACCAGCTAATAGAGATGGACACCCAACCAAATGTATTCATCCATTTCTACAGTATGTCAGGACTGGAAAGAAAATAATGCACCTAAAATGAAGACCAGCCATAAGGCTTTTTTTATAGCCTTTAATTGATAGAGACAGCTGAAGGTAGACAGGAAAGGGGGGAAGAGAGAGGGAATGACACGCAGCAAAGGGCCGCAGGTCGGACTTGTGACCTGGACCGCTGCAGCAAGGAGTCGGCCTCGGTACATGAGACGCCAGCGCTACCGACTGAGCTAACCGGGCGCCCCAACGCCACATAAATTTAACCTGAGAATCCACAGTAACTGAAAACACATAGCTGTGGGTCCTACTCATGTAGTCTCAATCTGTGCCACATATATTACCAATATAGAGCGTAGGATAAACTCTTAGTTTTGTTTCTTCTTTATACAATTTCTACAACAGTGATTTATGTGCACATGCACTTCTTGCCAACAGATGGAGCCAAAGTAACGTGTTGTTTGCAGTGGATGCGTTAGACAGTAAAAGAGAAGAGTGTATCAGTGGATTTATTTTTCGTGCAATTTAACAGAGTTTGTGCATTTGCCTCTGAATAATCTGGAAGAATGTAGATGCATGTTCCAGGAGGCCATACAGACATTTGTATGGAGAGAGATCAGTTCAGATAAATGAATCAAACTGTCATGTGTCTATTTTCTGTTTTATGGTTGTCATGGTGTTGGTTTCTTGTGAGGTTTCTTCTCTTAAATCCTTGAAATTATCATTAGCGAGCTTGGGCTAAACTGTTAATACATTGGAGGCCCCCTAACGAGGAGGAAATGTACCTTCTAGGACACGGTGTTTTCGCTCAATTTGATATTAATAAATTACTGTTGCTAATTACAGCAGAGATTCTGCATTGATGACTTGAAATGTCATTTTTTTGCTTGAGAACGAGGCTTTACGTCCTTCACGTCTGAGAGGTCCAGAGTCTGAAATCTTCTCAGCACGTGCTGAAACAAACGTTGGACTCACTGTGCTGATCAACGAGTCTGTCAGACCCTCACAGATATGGCATTTGTCATTTTTTGTATGTGGCAGAAAATGAAAATGGAATATTCCTTTAAAATCTAGCTCAGTTGTTTTACTGCAAATTTAAAAAGCAATAAATACAGTTTGTTCAATGATGCCATACAATCACATCTGTTGATGGTGACAGAAGCAATACTACATTGATCAAGAGAACTTTAAATACAGATTAAAGCTGCAAGCAGCGATGAACGGGCCCTCGCACTCCACGCAACTCGGGGTGTGCTGCGTGCTGTCGTAACACGTGCGGACCACAACATGAAACTTTCACGTAAATCAGATCAAAATCGTCTTACTTCCTGTTGCCAGTAGGTAGCGCTATCGCTATATCTGAATATTATTACATAGACGTGTTCAGGG
>NW_023339807.1:8629609-8643838 GCF_004916995.1 Morone saxatilis | reverse complement strand
CTGAGCTAACCGGGCGCCCTGGTTTTACCTATATGTGTGACCGTCTCTGTCTAACATTGCCTGCATGACTCAAGTCTGTGTGTTCCAACTTCATCCGTCTAACTGTTTTAGAGCAGAAGTTTTATTCAGCCCATGGCCGCAGTATCAGGGACATTCTATAATTGTAGAGATTTAAAGCTGCCAGGGGTCTTCTCATTTGTCTGGATGACCAGCTCTGGCTTTTTCTATTTCCTTGCAATCCCTGTCATACCACAATAGCGCACAATGCCATTCCAGCTATTAAACAGAGGCTGGGGACAGGCTGAAAAAGAGCATGGTGCAGTTGAGCCCTGTGTTCCCAAATTGGCTCAGTGGATAAAAAAAACAATATGTTAACTTATTATTTTGTCGTTGTGAGTGTGCCTGCACCCGTTCATGTCTGTTCTGTGTGTGTAAGGGTGTGTTCAGTCGTGTTTAAGATTTGTTTTTCTATGTAATTTCTTTGGCATTTACCGCAGAGCCACCTAAGGGGCAGATAGACAAAAGCAAAATCAAGAGAACGAAAGTAGGCAGTGAGGAGCGAGAGAGAGAGAAGCAGAGAGAGAGAGAGACAGAAGAGAGAGAGAGAGAGAGAGAGAGAGAGAGAGGGGAACAGGCAGGATGAGAGTGATGAGGAAAAACAAAGAGGAAAGAGTGACTTTTTCCCTTGGTGGCCATTGCAGGTATAAGAAAAGCATAAGTAAGTCTACTTGACAGATGATTTCTCCTTATTTTCATTAAACCAGTTGTTGCTGCTGTTGTATTTGTATTATTTCAGAGAGTATAATACATCTGTCAGACAGATTATATGTGGTTTCATTTTTAATTGATCTGCAAACTAAATGAGGGTTTAAATTACTGATATTTTTAATCCAAATTATCCATCACAAGGGGGATGATGACAGCTCCTAGAGAATAGTTAAAAGGTAATTGATTTCCACACAAAAGTTGACCTTTTTAGGTCATGTGGCATTGATAAAATGCTAATGGAACCAATATACAGGCAGAATAAAAAAGAGCAGTCTTCAGGTAGCTGAACTATTTAGAAGGACCTGCCTTCATGTTTCCTGTAGTGAAAGCTGCAAATTATCACAAGAAGCCTAAAAGAAAATGGATAGTGACAATAAAGCTGTACCCATCCAGAAGTTGCAAAGATGCTCCAGGCAGCATAGGAGTGATGTTACAAATTTAAGACCAGCAAAGCTGAATATACTGTTGTCACAACGCCAAAGTATGGCAGAGGAAGTGAAACATGATAGGCCATCAACAGTAAATAAAGGCTTAATGACACCTTACAGAGGACTTAGTCTAATGGGTGCATTTGTATCTATGTGTGGTAAACCATTCTATTAATTTTTGCAGTAACGGTCTGCATGCTAAAATCTCCCTGCTACATAAGGCAATGGCAGTACAAGGTGAAAAAATATGCAGTGATATCGCCTGGTCTGCACAGAGGAAATGCACTCCATCGCCACTCTCTCCAGCTGCTGTGCTCCCCGTAAGCGCAGATGCCCAAATGAACACAAATGTGCTCAGTGGCAGGAAGCCGGCAAAGAAAGAAGACTTACAGCTTCTGATGTGATCTGAGGAACTAATGACTATGACTAATGCCAACATTTTTCTCACGATTTCTTTGATGAAGATGTGTTGTATGTAACTGAGTGCTAAAGTGATAAGCAATCATGTCCAGGAATATCACTGATAACAGAAAATGACCTGTTATATTATTCCTTTCATATTATTTTGTTACTCAGGTTATCCTTATATGTCCAGATTGTGATAAAAATTTTAACAGCAGCCAAGTGGTTATGCAAAATAACTCAGGTCTACTTCACAAAACGTTTATGTACGTAGCTGGTACTTGTCTATGTAACTCATGAAAACAAATAAATTACTTGTGGAAAGTGGGCTGCCCAGTCTCCTTAAAACAGATAAGTGTGTTGTCTGCTATTTTCTTATTGCATCTCCTCTAGTGCATATTGAGTGACAAAAGATGAGGAAGTCCAATTGAAAAAATGGATTCCTCACATAATGCACTGCCATACCATCTCTGCAGACTCACTCTGGCTGTCTATTTGTTCCTTCATAGATATGCAATATGGCTTTTCGGAGATTACTTCTTGGCATGAGTACAGTGTTTTATGTGCTTGGTTTCATCAAAGTTTCAGTATGCTTCATATCATCGATTTGGGGTGTCTCAAGGACTAATGGTAGATTCTGACTTAGGTTTGCAAGGCATATTAGAGAGTTCTCAAGAAGAGTAAAATGAGCCTGATTTGATAGCATGAGGGGTTGAAGGGTGCATGGCAATCTCATCAAAATACAAACGTAACGAGTCCCAATGTGCAGGTACTATGGCCAAATGTGGCCTTGAGGGCAGAGCGATCAGTTGAAATCTCTGGTGTCTCTACTTAGTTTCACAGATGCAAGGTATACCTATCTCCTTACATTAATTGCCCTGGTGGAATACCTGGGTCAACTGTCAATTCACATTCCTTCACTTAAACACTGCACTCTTCCCAGTTTGAACACATTAAAGTAAAGCTTTTGGAAACATTTTGAATGGTTATATTTTGCCTGGGAAGATCAATATTAAATCCCAGAAAGAAGAAATTGAATCTAATACACATGGTAATTTTACCAAAGTTGGTAATTAAGCTGCAGGACACCTCTTACTCTTAACCTGATTTGAATATTGTAATCTTCCTCTGACAACCATTTAGCCACTCTGTTGGAATATGATTGTTCATATTTAGTGAACCAAATAAAATATTGCCAGATTGCTCTGCAAAGTAGCAATCTATTCTAAAATCTATATTTTCTTAGTATGTTTACAACACAGAGTCAATGCTTCAGAAAAATCTGCAAAAACACAGGATGATAGGAAGGTAGAAAATGAGGTAGACGTGGAGAGAAAAGTATGAAAAAATAAAAGAGAACATTTCCTGATCAAATTTCATAGTATATGAGCACAAAAAGTGTATCTAATATCCACAAAGCCTTTCAGGTTTTATGTTCTGTGTCCATAACTGAAATAATGAGTGACATGTAATCTACAGCTTGTTGTTTTTGCCCTTTGTGAACAGGGCTGTACAATCATATTAAAGGTCAGAAGAATAACAAAGAACTGTTTTTCTGGTCCACCCAGACTCCAATGTTAGCTTTTGCCAAAGGAAGCTGATTTTGTTTTGTCTATTTTCACAGTGATTGATGTGTAGCCTCACATCAACCTTGCCCAGCGTGACTACGATGGAATCAATAAACTCATTTGTGGAGATCTGATAGAAATCTTCATTGATAAAAGGATAAAAGCTGCTAAGAGGTGTCAGCAAAACATATTTCTTGCCCTATTGTCCTGGATTTTGTGTACCTTCAATCAGGAATTGCTTTTTAGCATTAGTCATCATCTATCAACCACTTTCAGGAAACAAGCAAATTATTACTACATTTTCCATCAAAATTAATTCAATATTCAGTCATTCTATTTTCAGTAATGACATTTATATAGAATATATGTGTTGATCTCATTAATTGTATAAAGAATACATTTCTGTTAAAACCGTACTGTCTAGTAGGGAAGTTAATTATTCTGTCTCTTAATATGCAACTCCTTTTTTGGCATTCATATTTTTACTCATGTTTATCACTTGATAAATTGTAATACCACAGGTTGTGAGAGGATAACAAGTTAAGCTGGGTCACGCTTTAAGTCTATTTGCCTGAAAAAGGCTAAGAGGAGATGATAAATCTGGCTGACTTTGAGGTTCCAGCCTGTCAATCATCGTTAAGCAGCTCTAAATCTCAAGGGTAAATTGACAGTTTGCTTGTCTCTGCCTGCAGCTGATGCTATATGTTGGGAAGCTTGAGAGTTTAGCTGTCCAATGGCCTTGTATGCAGTCAGAGACACTCATAAAAAGAGAAGGAGCGAGAGCAATGAATTTTATGGGCATAAGAATTACTTGCATTGAATCCTGTTTGTTTGCTTGTCTGTTTGTTTACCTGGTCGAGTTCAAGCCATCTCTCTAAGATTCTGGCCCCACTGCACCCAAGCTCACTGGGTCCCACTTGGATTGTAGGGCTTAAAACAAGAACTTTGCCTGACAGCCACTGACATTTGGTGGCATACAATAACATCATCCTTGAGTTTCAAAGCATTTAAGTCAGGCGTGGTGACTGCTCAGTACATACATAAGTAAAACTCACATAAATAAAAGGTGCTGGTTGGTAAACTACTTTACCTGATAAATAAAGATACCTATATTTATCAGACCTGAGATACCTGATAAAAGAACAGTGGGTATCTTTTTAACCTCTCCTTGAACACTGGACTGCAAAAAAATGTATGTCACTTGACCCATAAGCGGTCTGATATACTGATATATTTGTATATACATTTTTAATAGTAAAAAAATGTAATTCAATGATCTTAAATACAAATATAAGTATGGCTTCCTTAAAATGACCTGATAACTTTCTAATTGCTAGGACCTTAAGATAAGGTAATAGATAGGGAAGCATAATAAACCCTGCTGTAGAGAAATGTGATAAAGTATTCTCTGAATGTATTCATATATTGTAACATATATTGCATGTTTGATGCCAGAGACATTTCTCCAAACACTCAACATTTGTGTTTCTACGCAATTTCCTATAATCCATTCATTCAATTCATTTGTAATTCATATGTTATTTAAAATTTTAGAAATGTGAAAGGTTATAACATATTATGCTTTTTAAAGTTCATAGGTACAAGAATTTATATGAAACCTGCAAAGGGACAAATCATTACTTTTATGGTCGTATTTAAAAAAAAAAATAAAAAATGTTTGAGCTGAGTATTTATATATAGATGTTTTTATTTTTAAGTTGCAATGAAGTAACTTGCCCAGTATACCTCGTTTTTCATCCCTATGTTTAATAATAAGTGAACAGGGGATTACAGTGCATCTGTTCTTTGCTTCTTCTCTTTTGAAACAGCAGCCAGTAAAATGTTTGAAAAAAAACTTTTTTGATATTATTCGAGGAAACAGTCTCCTCCAATGTGTGAAGATATTTTATGATCAGGGACTAAATTAATAAAATAGCATTAGAATGTATGTAAATAATTAAAACTACTTAGACCCATTTTTCTTAAATCCTGAAAAGCAGGAGACACAAGATAACACAAAGCATTTGCCACCGGGGCTCTGAGGGATTAAAACCAAGAGGCATTTCTGTCAGTGAAAGAGTTAATTTGGGAGCTTTTATACCTAAGAGAAGAGGGTTACCTGACGGTCTGTCAAAACAAATCAGTGTCATCCCATATCAGCTCCGTGTCACACACTCTTTAGCTACTTCAACATACAATACTTAGCAGTCATCGCCACACTCAGGGCACCTCTCCTTTTGACTCTCTCTGTCTTTCACTGACACAGTGTCTGCCTCTCTCTCTCCCTCTGACTCTGGATGACAACTCTCAGGGACAACAAAGCTCGTAGCTCAGTGATTGATAAGAGCTTCTTTTAGCCAATTATAATTAATGCCCGGCAGGATCACATAAACCTGGCGGATGCTCCCATTCATGCGGGACGCAGAAGAAATGGATTACCTAAGCCTCAAGGTTGGAGGTCAAAACCATTTCATATTTCCTTGTTTCATTTGGGAGTAACTTCTACATCAAGCCTATACGGAAAGCCATAAACCAAAGTGTGTGAAGGCTGCTTTTTAAACAAATTTCTGTCAAAGATTTGGAATTCATGTGCACTTCAATTTGAATTATGCAATAGGGAATCATGTGCCCTCTCTGTGAATTGATTTAATTCAAACAGAACCACAAGGCGTATTTAAAACATTTTCTGCACACAACTGGCCATGAAAATTCATTAAAAGCACATTTGCATGCCAGTCAGCCGGTTCTTTCTCTTAAGTTTCCAATACATGCTGGTAATTTTAAAGTGCCGCTCCCATAAAATATCAGATGGTCATGCTCAACTGTACATGTAGAACCTTTGTTACTTTGTATGCCTTAAGATCTCAGCAGGAAGGCAATCTTGTTATCCCAAGAACTAAGACAGAAGCCTAAGGCAAGAGAGCCTTGCTTTAGCAAGCGGACACTTCTCTTTGGAATGAACTTAGAGCTGGCAATACAGTAACCAGCTTTCTTACGATTTGTAACTCTCAAAATATATTTATTCTAAATATAGTGCCCACAATATTCTGTTTTTCTTCTGATTGAATATCCAGTTATTATCTCTGCCAGGCATAAACCTGGGGAGGTTATGAGTTTAGCAGTGTTTGTGCGTGTGTCCGTGTGTGTATCTGTCTGCAGCTAATGTCACACTACTGGATCAGTCAGCCTCTCGCAGTTGCAGTGATTCACAATATGTGGGAAAAAAACCTTATTGACTGCTGTGTTTTATATCAGCTGCTGACTCCTCTCAACTAGCTGGTAGGGGCCACAACTCATCAAAAACTGCTCGGCTAAAAACAAGCCTTTGTCGTGTCTCAAAAAATGACATCCATAGAAAAGTTTGGTCTTGAAGCATCTGCAGATTAATTCCATACCCAATGTATTATATATTAGACACGAATACAAGACAAGATACATCATAGATCCTGCTGCCATCGTGACTGTTGGAGCCAGAGAAATAGGAAAACTGCTATGCGTCTGCGAGGTTGCTATATTGGAGAAATCAAAATCTGCAATTAAAATTACAATGTGTACTAAGAGATGCAAAATTGACTGCAACTCCCTTAATTGGAATTAAACATATTTATAGTTATAGTCATTGTTATAGCTTATTATACTGTCTACTATAACTTCCTGATAATTTTTTTGTAATTGCCGTCTCCAACCTACAGTTCTTTGTTGCAACCCTAGCCATCAAAGTAATGGGAATCTTCCGTTGTATTTCTTCCATTTTTTCTTATACATTAAGGAATTTGAGGGAGTTGTTCCTTATGTTCTTGAATAGTTTGGTCTTGCTTTGAATTGTCTGTGATATTGAGCTAAACATGACTTTACTTCAATCAAAAACTGATTTACAAAACACACTTATTGGGATAAAAGTGCTAGCATCTCTGGATTTCCAAACGCTGATTTAACAGATTTAACAGACTTTAGGACACGTTATCTTTCTCCAACTCAAAAACAGTCAAAAGTCAAAAACAAACCAAACCTGCATACTCACTAACACAGCCTCATCTTACACAAATCACAAACATTATTTTAACACCTTGTCAACACCATACGACACATGCACCCAAACACACACATACACACCTCCTGTCACAGTAAAACTCTTAGTAATGTAACAGGTAAATGCCCATCTGATGAAGTGCAAGCACTACACACTCTCACTCTTCCGCACAGCTCAACTCACCAGATGGTTGGAAGTTCAGATCCCTCAACTTCCAGATAATCCGACTTCTCCTCCATCTGAAATTCAGTGAAAACCAGGGAGATGGTGTCCCCTGGATCTGCCAAGATGGTCCACTTACACTCCCCACTGCTGCCCAGGCCTGCAGCACCTCCACCTCCGCCAGCGACAGGGGAGTCACCGCTGGGGAAATCGAAACTGGAGATGAGCCCGCTAGAGCCCCTCAGGGTGCCACCACACGTGTCCTCCGCTGTCAATCACCAAAGAGAAAAAGCGGGTGGGCAGGGTGAGGGGAGAACAGACACATGATCTCTGGGTTATTTCAGAGCTATTACTCAAAGTTCAAAATGGGGAAAAGAGTGGCTTCGGGCATAAAATGTCTACACCTGTCCCTTCAAATGCATGCAAACCAGAAAAAGACCAGCGTGGAAGCCGATGCTAGAGCTGCACAGGCACATTTACACACATTTTATTTGTTTTGTTATCTGCAGGTTGTCAAGTCCAGTATCTACAGCTAATTCCAGCACAATCATGGATTGCTAACAACATGAAATGTGAAATAAAAAGGTTGCTTGTGTTTTCTTTACACTGGCAAAAATTGTGACAAAGGACAGAGCTGTTTACCAATTAATTCTGTGCGGATTCTATGTGGGAGGAAAACTCCTAACTATCTCTTTTGTGCTTTTTCTCTGTTTTTCCCCATCTTGTCTCCTCCCTCCATCCAAGAGTCAGTAATTCATCATTGTGTCCTACGAGCCCCCTCATCTTTCAGGAAATAAACAAATGGTGATAAACAGGGCTTATAATGCTGTGAAATTGTATTTTTTATTTTTTCTAATGCTGGGAGCACAACACATCAGTTGAATCTTAATGCACTCTACCATAACAGCGGCTTGCTCTCTTTCATTCTACATCCCTTTTCTCTTCTTTACCCCACCCTTTCTCATATATATCTCTCTCCCTCCCTCTCTCACCATTCCTCTCCTCTGAGTCCTCTCAGATCTTTCTACTATTACTCACCACTCTCCCCTCTATCCCTGTATCTGTTTTTTTTCTCTCTAAAGAATTCTAATGATGGCAGGGCTTTCACAGTTTTCACATCATTTAAGACTAATATGTGACACTCAACTGTGCCAGCTGAAACCTTTGATGGCTCAGCACTCCACTCAGGGCTGTCAGAGCTGCCAGCCTTGGAACATTCCTGTATGCTGCATTACACGATTGGTCAAGGAACAAGGAAGCGAATGTATGAAATTCAAAAGATGATAAAGAAAAAAGGGGGAAAGATGGAAGAGCAGTGGCTGCTAGTTAGCTTGATCCATGTCTTTTGACACATTAGCTGAAGCATAGCGATTGATCAAAGTCTTCATAGAAAGGGTGGAGATCGGATTGTTACTGTGTGATACACTGATGATGTCCACACATATATGATTCATATCAAGGGCAGACTCTCATTTGAAGACAACACCAAGGGCAGGCTTTCATTTGTTGCAGCCTTGTAACAACAAAAGCATGTGGAGTCATGATTTTTTTCTGGTTTAAATCATCATACGCTCACCAAATAACACTTATCCTAAGTGACAAAATATACATCCACTCAATACATTTAAGATGACACTCCAAAGAGTGCCCAGTAGATTTGTAGAGTAATTGGCTAAAGGCTGAAATTAACTGATATTAAAGCACTGTAAGTCTGACCAAAGGAGCCATAACACTTTTTAACCTTGATGACAGACAGGAGAGCAGCAGAAAATGTCCTCATGGCCATCAGGGCAAAGAGAGGAAGAAAGAAGTGGTGAAGTTGCTTTGGATAATGAGAGGGGGTTTAGTGTAGGAGAAGAGATAGAAAAAGAAAAAAAGAGCACAGGAAAAAGACAAAGGATACCAAGAAGAGAGAGAGAAAGAATTTTGCAAGAGACAAAGGCGGGAAAGAAAGATAAACAGGATGGAAAAGGAAAACTAAGTCAAATGTCAGGAATGACTTTAAATGGAATTCCAGTTTGCAGAACAAATGGTTATGATAATAAGTTATGTTGGCAATGTTTTAATGTATTCAATATTAAACCTAACAGTTTATAAATGGTATCAAATAAATATTAGAGTTTTTGTGAGGTTTAAAACTTCCTCCACTGGTTATCAGTAGCTGCTCCAATCAAACAGTGTCACAATTCTTCATTATCTTCACCAGGTGCAAGCCGGGAGGGGATTATGAGTTTTGTGTGAGTGTGTGTGCGTCCCTGTGTGTGTGTATCTGTCCTAATCTTGCAAACTACTGGACCAATCGGCCTCATATTTTTTTGTGTACATTTTTGATTGTTTGCCTAAGGACCTCTTTTGGTTGCAGGGATCCGCATTGTTAAAAAAACCTTGAAAAACCCATTATATGGACTTCTCTGTTTTAAACATAATGCCTCATTCCTCTTAACCAGCCGTTTATCAAGTTATCGGCAAAACCTGCTAGACTAAAAACAAGTCTTACCTACTTTGTTGCAGGCCACCTGTTTGCCTTTGTTGTGGCTCAAAAAACTGACATCCACAGAAAAGTTTGGTAAATTACTAAGAATTTCAGCTTTTGTGAATTTTCTCTAAAAATGTTTATATTGTTATAAAGCCACTGTGGTTGCTTTTGTTCCAAATAAATAACAAAAGGGATTTTTATGTAACGGTTTGACAAGGAGCCCGGGTGCCAGTCAGACTTAAAGTCGGACAAAGATAGTATTTTTAGTTATGTGCCTGTCAACCCTACAAAGGACCCATGTCTATTAGTCGTGGCCCCTTAACAATCGCTAACAACCAGGTATTTCAAAAAGCATGTTATGTTGTATTAGAAATGTATATATGTTTTGGGTTTTTTTTTTTTTTGTTTTATTATTTTGGGGGGCTTTATTGCCTTTAGTAGACAGGAGCAGCTGAAGATAAGACAGGAAAATGGGCAGTAAGAGGGGATGACATGCAGCAAGGGGCCACAGGTTGGAATTGAACCATGGACTCAGCTTTTGTACATCAGGCCTGCGCTCTACCAGGTGAGCTACCAGCTCCCCCCCTCAAATTTAAATAAAATAAATAAAAAAATTTCCACATTGTTTCAAAAATTTAAATAAAACTGTATAAAATATGTTTGTCTAACAAAATAGCTACCTAAAACTAATACAACATCTATATCATAAACCCTACCTTCATGAAAGTTATAATGTTTAGTTGAAGGTAGGATTTATTTGAGATCACATTAGTTTTAGCTAGAAGTAGAAATCTGAAAACTTTACAGTACCTATTTGCTGATTTTTTGTCTCACAAGTTAACTACTAGACAACCATGTTTAACTATTAAAGACACTGAACTGTAATTTGCTGAAATCACATATGAATATTGAATATAAATGTGGTCTATTAAACTTATATTTATTTTTTTTACTGATATATAATTATTTTAGTTATAGTTCGTTTTTTAATTAGCATTTAACAAAAAAACTGTACTCTAAAGCATCCCTAGGGGTATGCGTACCCCTATTTGAAACCTGATGTATAAATCAATCAAATATCAACACATAGAAGTTTGACTCTAAGTACTGTAGATAAGAATGTATTAAGTTAGGCCTTGAAGGTGCATGCAGACATGGAGCAGAAACAGCAGGCTGTCATCCAGCACAGTTTATGTTCTAGGTTTTGACTGAGGACACAACGTTGCCAGCACGGAAAATAATACCACTGACATTATCATAGAAAAGAAAAAGAGACAATGAAAAGGCTCTTTCACGAACCATAACAAAAAATAAAATCTCTTTTTTTGTTTTCAGGCCTTTTTACAGCAGTAGGATGCTAAAACAAATTTAAAAAATAGGTCCTTTATGGTTTTCATGATAACAAACATGCTGTGTAATCATTGCTGAACATCATTCATGCTGGTGGCAGCAAGAATCCATGTGCAAAGGTGTGTGACTAAAGCACTGTTGTGTGTAGACTGAAAATAGTAGACATGGTAGTGGTAACTATCTGCAAGCAACTTTACAACGATGTTTTGGTAAAACAGAAAAAAAAATTGCAAGTCATTGTCTGGTTTGTGTGCTCATATCATCAATATTTCAGCAGAGGGCTTCCTCAATGCAATTAGATAGATTTCCACAACTACATTTAATGATAATCACCACTACAGTTGTAGCCAATTCAATTGCACAGGGAATTGGGTATATGCTTGGGAGAAATTCTTTATTGTACAGAAGTACTATGACAGGTTTCGTAGCTGTTTCTTTGAGAAGCATCCATGCATGGTACTGTAAATCATGAACTGACAAACTGCTGTCTGAGGCTCAAAAAATGCTTTGTAGCTTGAGAATTTAAAAATGGCATCAACTAGATAATGCCTTGCAGGGTCCATATATTCACATGCAGTGTTTCATTGGGATGCATGGCAGCATTTGAGGTACTGTTTGCCAACGAGGTTTAGTGACATAAAAGAGGCACTGAAGGCTGGGCAACGTGCTCCTTAGCAAATCATTAGAGCATGCTCTGGATTTAAAGACGAAGAAGGATCTGTCTCTTTTAAAAACGGTGGCAGTGTCAAAAAAAAAAAAAAAAAGATGGTGGTGAGGATTAGGACTGCTTTAGCTGAGCTCATTTACATCCCCAGCATCAGCAATCTAATGCTACTTGAGGAGGGATTAAGCCTCTCTCCCCTTGACTTTGATCAGATATACAACACTTGTCTTTCTACTTAGAAATATTCACCCCCAAGGATAGCAAGGAAGGAACTCATGTATAATTTTCTACACTACCTCAGGTTTTTCCTTTGTAATAATCCCTGTGTTAATGCAAAGGCAGTGACTACGCCTACAGTAAGTCCCTCATTTGCTCAGCTGCAAGTCATGTTAAACATTGATAGGGTTGATGAATAGTAAAGAGATCTGCAGTGGGTCCAGAAATGTAATTCATATTACACCATGCATACTGCTGGGGGTCATTTCATCATAGTGACCATCTCTCTGTAATTTCAGATTTTAAATGAAATATCACAGAAGAGGGCAATTCAGTGAGCAATATGGTACCACAGCACCAATAACACACATTTTCCTGACCTTACTCCTACAGAGTAAGGTCATGTAATGATGATCACATCATTCTTGTGAAATCAATGGATATTGAATATAGGAGGTACTTGCTGGTAACATCATTCTTAACCTGAACAGTACTAAAATGGTCACCTATATTATCCTTATGGATTTATATAAGGATTTCTGTTAGTAGCTTGGTGAAGATATTGAACTATTTTAATATGGTCAGCTTCATTCACATGAACTGAAAATCCTGATATGGGCACATCAATTTTTTAGAGAGAGAGTTGAGTTGAGCAGAGTTGGAAAGGCATTGCAGAGTGTGCTTAGTCCAGTCCCATTACCAGATATGGAAATGTTTTGAAGGAGCAAGGGTTTTCTGCAGCCTAATTCTCTTGTTCTGTTGGACAGTGGCTGGCAGCAAGAATGACAGTGTATCAATAGACCATATTCTCATGTTACCAGGCTGTCCCTGTTTGCTTTCTCACTGCCTGGTTTAATGAATGTCCAGAGACAGTTTAGATGGAAGGAATTGTAATGGGCTCCTGGGAGGAGCAGAAGCATTAGAATAGCCATTAATTCTCCATCTCACTGCCTTTCTGCTTAGAGTTCATTCTCTCTGTTTTTTTATGTCAGTCTTTCAGTGTCTTTGACTCTACGCTTATGCCATCCCTACATTTACCACTACTTTTACACTCTCTGTCTTTCTGTCAACCTTTCAAGCTCTAGTGTCAGCATTTCAGAGATAGTGACACAGGATAACCGCACATTATGGATAATCTTAAAGTGATGACACCATTAAGATGGCTTCACACAAACTACAATAAATGGTTAATAGAGAATTATCATAAAGCCCAAGCCACTGTAAGCCATAATTAATATAAATAAATTCTGCTTCTATCAATAACTGAGATATATAAACATGGTGGCTGAGTGTGGGTTGTTTCATAAGGAGACAAACTAAGGAAAAGAAATCACTTTATCCATACTGACTTCCATGTTGTGCCACCAGGGTAAACACTGCAGTGACCACTTTTAATTAATTGAAAGTTGACAACTCTGTCCAGCAAATGTACTTACATCTGATAATTCCACAGTTTAGTAAAGATGTTTAATATTGGTCAATTTGGGTTCTGCTGCTTCATTATCCTGCAGTTTTTCTATTGAAAATGTGTATGTCTCCCTGCACTTTTCTCTTTCTCTCTTTCCTTCTCCGTCCCCTCTGTGTTTCTGCCAGCTGTACACACACAAATGTTTGAGAAACATGGTGGACTTTGGAAGTTGGACAAGGATTGAGAAGAGAACTTGGAGAAAGATGAAAGAGAGAGAAATAGTAACAAAAGGAGGTGAGTGGTTGAAAGACTGAGGTGTTGGGAGACGGTGGGGGGTAGATGGTGGATTGGGGAGAGATTTTGTGTTGCTGTGTGTTTAGTGTGAAACAATTGGTGATGAGCAGAAAGGGCAGGATCTCGGAGGAAATAAGATCAAAGGACCATCTGCCCACATACAGGAGCGGGGCCGGATTTAGACTAGAGAGAGAGAGTGGCTCAAGCAGTGCCCAAGCCTGTAAAGGAGTGATGTTTCTGGCCCGTGGCAATACAGGCTAACACCATCCTTAAATGGAAAGGAACCCTCCATCTGCAGCTTTTTGTTCCCTCCAAGCTTGCCATTTCTCAAACATATGCTGAACTATTTTCTTTTTGCTGTGTCTTGCACTGTAGAATGAGTTGGCATGAGCACATTTGCTCTGCTGTGTTGGAATCGGTTAGGACTGTATATTAGGATCTTTTTTGTATATTGTCTCTGTCC
>NW_023339807.1:8620405-8629584 GCF_004916995.1 Morone saxatilis | reverse complement strand
CCAAAGTGCAAAACGTGAGAGGTTACATATGGCCCTTAATGTATCACTTAATTTTTTTCTGCCTATTCTTTCATAGAGTCACATGACTTTCAAGATTCCGGCCGTGAGAACAAAAAAATGGCGGACATCTTCTCTCATTTTTAGTGAAAAAAAATCATAGTTTTTGGAGTTCGTTTCTGTAAAATATATTTTATTTCATAATATTCCACACACAACACTTGAAGCACTTAAAGTGCTCCTTGACCTGAGCCTGTTAGGCACACATGGTCCAAAATGTGAAAAAATTAAAACTTTGTCATAGAGCTAACCAAAATACATCACTGGAAAGGTCTTGGTCTCTGGGGGGGCCACTGTAGGAATATGGTGTAAAAATAAAAAATCCCCATTGAACAAGACAATTTTAAAGTCTGATGCCAAAAATGTGTTTGAATCCCTCAACCCCTGGAATGCACAATTAAGTATTTACAACTTTCAATTTTTGGTATATTTTTGATTTTGATTTTTTTTTTTTTAAACACAACTCCCTAGACCCTCTTCAGTACTTGTGTTGACATCAGCACCCCAGTTTGTAGTTCCTCCGTTTTTGGTTTTGAAAACGTAAGTCTACCCAATATATCAATAATATCAACATTCACCTTTGTTCTACATAATATTATACTGCATGTATATGATCTATGCTAAGAAAAAGACAACAATGTTTGTTTAATGAAGATACTTTAACTAAAACAGGAGACCAGCGCGCCCCAACTGCTCTGCTCACGTGACGCAAAAGGGGACGGTCCTTAGATCCATTATAACGGCCAATGTAGAACATAAAATAACTTCATAACTGAAGGCGTGATTATTAAAACCGACATATTTGACGTCGATCTACTGTAGTGCTGCGTTAATAAAACACAAATTCTTTAAGACAAGAGATATTTAATTTTTCCACTATGTGGAATCTGGGGCCACAGCCTATGCTCGGCGATAGCAGCGTCCCATAGCAACCAAAACGTTTCAGTTTCACAATTATTCTGGCGAGATCTGAAAATCTTTTCAACAACGAGCAGCGAGTGATTATGCTACATTACTGAGTGATTTATGAAAATAAGAATATATTTCTCGCTAGAAATGTTAATAAAACACATTTTTATGCAGAAACTAACTCAACAATATTGATTTTTCCCTAGAAAAAGAGAGGAAATACAGCCATGTTTTTTGTTCTCACGGCCGGGTCTTGAAAGTCATTGGACTTGGACGCAAAACATATGAAAAGAAATAGGCACAAAAAATGTACAGTCATACAATTAAGAAAAGAAGACTCAGTAGATAATTTTGATACCGTGTGGTTGTTGTATTTTTACTCCAGACTGCTTTTTCAACAAGGGCCGGGTGGACAGTTCAAACCAAGGGATGGATCATTATTGGCTGTCCGTGACTCGACTTAGACCTTGGTGTTTATTTTGTAGGCCTAACCTGGCTTAACTTGGCTTAGCATGTTTTGTGGCTAATGTGGCTAGTGTACTCCTACATAAGGCTGGGGCGATGTTTGACTGAATGTAATATTGAGAAGGGAAGAGAGAACTGTGTGACATATAAGCCTTGTTCAAAGCCAATCTAAATAACCGAGACAGTAGTTTGGATGTAACAGTTTCTTTCATTCAGTGGTTTGTGCGAACGTCAAACTGCAGCACTTTATAGTGCATAAGCCCATTCAGTCAACTCTTAGGCTCAGTCGGGCTTATGCATCTTGTCTTCAACCAAACTTGTTGTCGGTTTGATGGTTGACTACAGCCCTAAAAACATAATATACACATAATATGTTGGCTAAGTGTTTAAAGATTCTGGCGGGAAAAACTGATAGAGCACCATCATACCAAAGGACAAACATGTAGAGGCTTGGTAACGTAATAGCATACTACCTAAGAATAGTTGTTTTAAATTGTATGCGTGTATATGTTGTGGACCTCCCAAGCTAGAATTTATTATAATCATAAGAAACTGAGCTATACATGTTATGGTCACGCATCACAATACCAACAGCTTAGCAGCTTTTTTGTACACGTTATTGAGACATATTGTCCACCTGTCCTTATTACTCGTCTCAGCATTGAGGTATGGAAATATCTTGTGCCCTCACATGTAACCAAAATGTGATAAAACACAAAATCAGCAATGAAATTCTGTTGAAGATTACCAAGCCAAAAAGGTGGAGGCAGAAGATACGAGAAATCTAATCAACGAAGCCACCACTGGACCCACCCACCCAAGGAGGACAGATGAGGGAGAAAACAGACAGGAGACAGGAGAAAGACGAGCACAACATGGGGCAGATGGAGGGAGGGGAAGGTCCTCCGCCCCTGCCTAGGTCTGGGGGCAGGGTGAGATGGAGGTGGTAAAGGGGATGGGAAAAGGATGTTCGAAAGTAAGGTAGGAGTGAGGCTGGAGGATGGGGTGCAGGGCCTCTTTCGTGCAAGGGAGAATGGTAAGGGGAGATAGAACAGAAAGTGAAGGAATAGTAGTGAAGGTATTTGGGACTAGTAGGCAGGAAGAGACAATGAAGACAACACAGAAGAAGCAAAGTGGGCAGGGAAGGGTAGTTAAGGAGAAGGGTTGCAAGAAGAGGACAAGGTAGGAAAGGTAGGGTATGGAGGTCTGAAATGAGGAGACAAAAGTAAGAACTTAAGACTGTAAGACAAAACGCAACAAATACTATAAAGAACAGAGAAAAAAAATACTCATAGAGAACCAACGTAGCTAGGGTACGTTTTCATATGAGACTGGGTTGCCTCGGAGGCTGGGGACCAATGCAGTAATTTTGGCTAATTCTTTGACATGGTGTCAATTAGTTTGGAGCAGATTCAAGTTAGCTAGTTAGCCGTCCTATTAGCTATCTAGCTATTAGCTAGGAGTAGGGGGACCCAGCGGGGAATGCAGTCTCCTTGATGGTTGTTCTGACACAGTTGGAATCATTATTGCTTTAAAATATATATATATATATTCAAATAATTAAATAACTAATAACTTTAACTAATAATAAAGTCAATTATTGACTTTACCTAACAACTACTAGTCGACCAGGAAAGTCTTTAGTCGGGGACAGCCCTAATAAAAATGTGAATGTAACACCCTATTTTGGTTGTGAAATAATTACAGTTGATTATGATTGTGCAATTCAGTCTCAAATCTCTATTAGAAAGTTAATTGGTATCATCATCATTATCATCATCATCATCATCTGCATTGAAAGCCCTTTCATCATAAATTTCCATTATTTAAAGCTATAGACCCTTATAACTGACACATATAAAACACAAATATTCAATGTACTCATTCATAATGTATTAATGTACATGCAATAGTAACTCCCTGCCTGTCACCGCTGTATACATTTCCTCCTGATGCTGTCATGGCTAGCTACGTCTTACACATAAATATGTATGTGCTGTTCATTCTTTTGACTGAAAATATGCGATGCTTGTGGACCCTCTGAGATGATTGAATCATGACTGCAATTAAGTGGATTTGAATCTGCATGCAGTGCATACAAAGGACATAGTGAAGGACATAGCCAGAAGGAATCTAATTTCGCAACAGACTGTCAGTCTTTTGTCAAGTATGGTGGAATGCAAACCACCTCTAACCTCGACTATCACCTCTCTGTCAGTGTGATCCTGTAACCTTAACACTTTGGAATGGCCTGAAAGGGTCAAGCTGCATTTATTAAGGAATAGAGAAATTGGGGCTTTTCTACAACCTAGCCAAACAATGGCCCTTTAGTGCTTGTAGCTTTCCAAGGGATAGAGATAGGCTGCAGCCGTGCAGGGTACATGTGCTGAGCTGGGAGCTGCCCTTTGTTGAAAGTTGTGTATTTGCAAAGAAAACATTGCTGTGCCTATCTAAAACCTGTATCCATGCCATTTCAACCTGCCCCCCATTTCTTGTAAAAGACAGCTGACCCATAAAACCTAATTTCAACTTTTCTTCCCAAATCATTTCATTTTTCCCTCTGTGGCCATATAGATTGTCCACTGAGTTGGAAAAGTATCCATGTGTGCGTGCGTGCGTGCGTACGTACGTGCATGTATGAGCATGTGTTTTTTTAACAGCTTTGCCCTGTGATCCAACATGGGGTCAGTCAATACTCTTTTACCCGCCTGCATGAATTCAGCTCAGCAGCCACTCAAGCAGCCAGCTAGAAAGCCAGGCAGGCAGTCTACATGCGGCTCCTGTGGGGAAAGTTTGCTGCTTGTGTGCTCACAAACACTGCCACTCCATCAAACTCCCATCTTCTTCAAAGGGCTACGGAGTCATTAGATATACAGGCGAAATAAATAGCTCAGCCCCAGAGAAATCTCGCACCCAACTACCTCATTTACCAGTTCACATAACTCACTCGTTACCACTGTGATGAGGGATAATACAAGCCTGTCTCACTCCCACTGTCTGTGAATGCAACTATAGGTAAAAATGGGAGAGGAGTGTTACTGTGGTATTTTCTCTGTAATTGTGCAAGTTGGTTTACGAGGCTGTAGATCATATTTTATACATTGTTGCTCTCTTCTCCTATTGACACATTTTGGTTAACATTTAAAACACAGCACTGTTTTCTCCTCTTTTTAGTTTGCAGATAGGCCAGAGAGATTTATCTGGGTTAAAAACACTCTGCAGCATCATATTAATGTTGTTTGTATTTGGTTTTCTCTGGCATCACAAATAATATTTGCTGTGTATTATGTTGTTAAGCACCATATGCACTGTTTTTAACCAGGCTTTATTTTGGAGATTGGGTTGTGCTTTGGGAGGTTAAAAGAACTCCATCTGCATTGTGTTTGCATTGTTCATGTTTATTTCCCCCACCTTGAAATTAAGTTTGTAATGGTTTTCATGAGGTTTTGCACCAGCCCCTGGTGTTTAGGAACAGCTGTTTTCCCAAGGGTTAGTTATATCAACAATTTATTTAGGTTCCTCCAGACAACAGCACTTGTTAGCTCAGGGCTAACACTGTTTCTAAAACACTTAATTTCTTTAGGGGGTTCTTCAAACCCTCATAAAAGTACAAATCCTGATTCTATGTTGCGTGCAGGTTATTATTCAAAGTACTTTAGTTGTTTCTCTTTTACATTGAGATATGCAGCAACTGTGGCTGCAGCTGAGGCTGTTTTATTTTGTTTATATGAGAGGCATACACATTATCCAAACATAAACTGGAGCAAGAGCCATGTCTGTCTGAGACATTAGTAAGGACTTCCCATACACCAAAGGCCAATGAGTCAGTGTTGGTAAAATTACAGCCGGGATGCATCTATTACTTTTTAATTAGTGACCTCGGGTGAGTTCCTCCACATACTTACTTGCGAGAGCGTGTCTTTTGTTTCCCTATATAGTTATTTCAGATACAGCAGCTAAAAAGTAATCATTATAGCAATGAATTTCTGAAAGTTTGTGTAGGTCTGTTTTAAATAAAATATAACCAGTGAATCTATATATCAGACATACTGTACACCTGCTACATAATTATAGTAGTGGGTTGAAATTTTAAGCATGGCATAGGAAAATGCAGTGTCATCCTGTAAAATTATTTATATTCCATCACATTTTTATTTGGCAGAGTGCAATCTGTCCGATGTCCCAGCAACATATGGCAGCTGAAATTAGGGATCTGTTCAGGGTTCACAGGGTACAGGCTGTTTTTGATTTGTAACACTCAATAGTCCACAAACTTCTAAGTTTTTGATTTTACTCATAGCCACATCTGGTTAGTCAAGATACTTGTCTTGGGTTAAAAAAATGCATAGAATGAATTGCAAATAAAGTATGGAGAGACGGTTCAAAGAATGTATTTTGACGTATTATTGCAAATATTCACTGAAGAAGGTGGTACCAATAGTTTAACGTCAAAGTCACCTAATAAGTACACACAATGTCACTTTTCTCTCTGCTAATTTTGCATTTTTAACAGTTACACAGTGAAGAGTCTTGCCAGACCTCCATGTTACATTTTTGCTGTGACAGTGCAGAAAAAAGGCATTAATCTTGGTAAAGAAGTGTTCACTTGTGTACGCTTTGTGTACTGCTGGGTTTTCGATTGCAGGATCTCATATTTACCATAATATTTCTTTTCCCTCTCTAGTTCCCTGTAGAATTGAAAACAGTGGCAAGCATTTTTGTGGTCTTTAAAGATCACCTCCGCTCATATTGCAAAACATCCTGCCATCCTTATATTATGTTATGAAAGAATTGGATATTCAACCTCTTTAGAGCTTGCAAATTATGGATTCAGATTATTTTTCAAAGGTGTAAACATGCTGTTGTACAGTATAATGTAGGTGCTTCTATACAGAGCATGAGGGGTCACTGAATGGTTTTAGTATGAATAATATATTAATTATATATTATGGCCTTTGCAATTAACAGATCTCAACTCAGACTTGTTAAGGTGCCAGTATACTCCATTAGCCCCTTTAACCAGTCATGTAATATACTTTATGATATTTACACAGCTTTTAATAACAAGTTTTATTTGTATTAAAGGCAATGGCAAAAAGTTTTTGTAGCGTGCTAGAGCGGTCTTAAGAGCAGTGATTTGACCAACATAATAAAATATTCTGTTTCAAGATATAAGTGAACTACGCATCTCTGTGTGTGTCTTAATTTATTTTCTCTAATCCCAAACCAAGCCATTTCAGCTGGCTGAGTATCTGCTGACAGTATATAGGTGCAGATTGCAGACCAACATTACATTACATTATCCACCCAATACATCAAAACTGAGTGATGGATCAGTTACAATCAACCCCCATATCATTGCAAGCTCATACACACCATGTACAGTACAATATATGATGCCCACACATGCACCTAACCTTATTAGTTAGTTTATAGTTATTCTTTCTACACCAGTAAGTCATCCAAAATATGCTTGGCAGCCTGGTTCAGCAGCCAGGATCTAGCTGATCAGGTTTTTTTTTTTTTTTTTGGGCTGATGAGTGTTAAATAGCTAAAGCACAGTGTGCCTTCAGTATTCTCCAGTGACCATCACCATCCTTGATTGGTAAATATCTAGTTACTGGTGTGATGGAAGGTTTGTGGGAAAGCGTTGTGAATAACATCTGGTTGCACACAGCACCCGTCCCTGACCAGTTGATTGTCTTTCTTGTTTCGATTTTTTTTTTATGCAAATGTTTTTGGCTCAGCACTGAGCTGAATTTTAATCTGACATTCTCTGCATCACACTGTAAAGGGTTGTTGTGGTGAGTTTTTAGATATTTAGATTGCCTTTGATGTGCTTAGTCCCGCTTTGCTGAACTTCACAAATTATATGATATTTTAAACAAATACATTTAAATTTCAGTGGCTCTCCATAAGTCCAATGGAGACATATTTGCTGTCTGTTGCCAGGGAACATGATGTGCTGCAGATGCATACATTCATTACAACCTTCTGTAAATAGCTGCATTTGATAATAGTGAAGCAACAACAAAACAGCAGATAAATAACACTGGAATTATTACAAAGTGACCATACAATGTGCCACATAGAATTTGTTTATAACACCACGGGTTATTTATCAGAGGTGTACCTTGTCCGTCAACCTCAGACATGTCACATAAAACAGTCTGCCATGGTTAAACTTTACTAAACCTTGTGCAAACAATCGTTTAAATATTTAGTAATGCAAAATAGTTGCATATGAATTCTGCTTCTCAGTCCCCATCCCTACAGTCAGTCAGGTATCATTAGTGCAGCACTAATGTATGACTCAATCTTCCATCGTCCCTCAGTTTCACAAAAACGTCACTCAAACAGGCTCTCAATCATAAATGTCCATTTGTATATTCTTTTTCACCTAACTTTGTGAGTTACTTGTGGAAGTTGTTACAACTTAAATTAAAATAAATTGCAAGGGTCATACATAAATATATTAAAAACCCATTATACATATTTTACTCTTCTTCAGACTGATTAATGTGCAGTTTTTTGTCTATATATGGATGTTTTATTTTTCTTTACTATTTTTGTGGTTAGAAATTGTATACCCTTAGGTAATCTTTGGATTGTTGGGGTAATATTTTCACTCCAGTGTTAGGTGTGTTAGATGTTAGTATTTTACCTGTGTTAGTCAAAACTTTCAGTAGTTGATTAATAAAGAAATCACACATTCTCTGAGGTCTTCCTGCTTTATTCCCATCACAGCCTGTTGGTATTTAATTTTCCTCATAAACATAAACAGACAGCAATTGATGAGGATGTATACTGCATTTATTAGCAATCATATGTATGAGGGATGTTTGTATGGGCATCTGGAGTCTAAAATGTATTAATAATTGGATTTCAGAAATTATACCTCGAAATTAACATTAGAAAACGCTTCAAAGTTGTGTATCACTGAAATCAATTTCAGGATCAGGGTCTCAAATGTACTCCTCCTTATCTCTTTCTGTCTATCTACCCATAGATCCTTCTAACACACAGTTTGTAGAAGCTGTAAAAATGACTCTTGGTTCCCTGGCTTAGTTGCCAGTTATAATAATTAGCTACCAACAGATGGCACATATCAAAAACAATTATTTAACTTGACTGCATGATCAGTCACAAGCTGTAGAAGGAAATTTTATATTCCCATCAACAGGAATGCTCTGGATCTGATCAGACTAATTGGGTTGTATTGATCATTACCCACAAATTCAGTTATGTAGTGTTCTTCATTATAAAGCTGAGCCAAATGTGTTCTTAAAATGCAGTCACAAGATCGATACTAGTAGAGGTAAAACCTATACATAAGGAAATTAGTGATGACACAAATTATGTTATTGCTTGCACTGGAATCAAGAAACTGAACTATAGAACACCATTAAAACAACTATCTATATATATATATATATAGTATATGTATAATAGTAGCCCAACAACATTATACTACTATATGATATACCTAACCCCCGTATAAAGTCAATGAGTCATTATACTAATATAGCGCCTATATACATATACCTACATACTGATTATGACTACTAGTACCTATACATACATAGTAATATACTACTCACGGTACGCCTACTGACTAGTAATACCCCTGAAGTTACACCATATACCTGCCAGACGTATTATATACTAATAACTACTGACGTACGATACCCTAGATATGATATGTTGTGATATGTGGTATAGGCCGGGTACCTAACGCCTAGTAGTTA
>NW_023339807.1:8610330-8620305 GCF_004916995.1 Morone saxatilis | reverse complement strand
CCCCCCCCCCCATCTCAATAAAGAAAACTATGAGATCGATCTACTTTTAAAAAATATGTGTATTACTTATTATAATAATTATAATCTTTATAGAGCAATTTCAAAACCAATGTTATAAAGTGCTTCACAAAAAAATATAGTTATAAAATCACCAATTTAAAGAGAATTTAAACCTGTAAATCATTGTGGGGTCAGTTCTTTAAGTTAGATAAGGCTTTTTAGTATACAGCAATGCGAAAACACAACAGCACGCTATTCTGTTAGATTGGAAGGAAATTATCTGTATATGTGAATGGCTTTCAATCCTTCTCTTTACGAGCTATTGCCTAATGCTGTTTTTTGTCCTTGCAGTACACTGTATAAAGTGGTGACTGTGTCTAAAAATAATAACAAGATTAACTGTCAATGTTTCCCCTGCCTCAAAATGAGACTACAGCAGCACTTGCTGATGGTGGTTTGGGGTAAAGGGAGGCTGACGAAGCAAAAGGCATAGTGTTGCCTACCTGGAATATGTGCGTCACAGGTTTGAGGTTCACCCAAACCGCAATAAATACTTAAATCTCTACACTTGAACAGCTCTTGTGTTAAACAGATGCAGCACAAAAAAATTGCTGTAATGTCCAAATGGAGACTTAGACAAGCTTGTTAGATTAATTTTTCCTAAACTTTCCTATATGCTCAGCTGCTCCCAGAGAGTGCAGCCCAAAATGTTTCTACGTCTGCGACACAATCACCGCTCTAAGTAAGCCCTCACAGTATCTGGGATGCCTTATCTCGTTTTCAATCCATCATGCAAAATGATTGCACTCAGTCCTAATTACCTACTAAAGGATATCTTCTACTTTGAGTCCCTACCTACTGTGCACACTCATCAAAAATTGCAAGAGATCACACTCTTAGTAGTACAATGCAACAGTTCTACATATGTTATGGATCATTTGTGTCTGTGTGATGACAGGTCTCATTTAAGCACAGAAAGTGATAAACAGCACGGTATGAAGAGCACTAGTCAGTCATCCATCAACCAGCTGTCACAAAGAATACATGATTATGCTATAGCGTCTTCTTCACCCTTATTCAATTATATCTATGTATCTATCTATATATCATATTCACAGCATCTTCAAGGGTTCAAGTGCTGGGCAACAAAGTATTTTTGAATACAGACAGATTATGAGTAGAAAATGAAGCAAAAACCATTATGAAGCTATCCAAGTGTGAGAAAAGAAGATCTGTTTCACCTCAAGCAGACTCTTTTTGAAATATCTTAATACTATGTACTGATCTTGGCTCTAGCTGTACGTTCATACCCTATATGTCTGGACTTATATGGTATGAACTGGACTTTTGGATTATTTAAGTAGTCTGAACTGCCATGTGCATGATAAATGAGACAAACATTCCATTCATAATGTAGAAAAGTTGAGACTGCTAGCTGAAGTGCTTTCTCCTACTGTTTGGGGTGTTAAAAGTTGGTGCAATATTAGCGGATTTGCAATGTGAAACCCAAAGCATTTTAAATGGATGGACCTGTAAAAGGCTCCATCTCGTCTCTTCTACAGAGACTTTTCACCAGTGGTCACATATAACGGACTGCCATATTCGTGTATCAGCAGTCTCAGCTTATTCAAGCAGCTAGGCAAAATAAAAGGCATATAGTAAATATTGCAGTTTCACAGGTTCCAGGTGCGACTGAATAATGTGACATTTTCATTTCAAATCCTCCAGACTGTGGCCTTAGAACAGTCTTTTTCCTCTGCTAGACCTACTGTGTATGTTTAAGTTGCTGCTAGTCCATCTCATGGACACTGGTTCTGGAGTTAGGGTGGTAATCACAATATACAAAAAAAGTGGAGCTTTCAGATACAAATAACAGACTTGGTGTGGCTTTAATTGCTTGCTTTGTAGTTTATGTAATCTGGTGCTGCTACCAATGCAGAGAGTAAAGCAGTAAAGCTGCAGAAGCAAACACCTCATCGATAATTAAAAAAAACATCAAATCAGAAAAAACTAAGAGGAGAGCCCAAACCTAAATATATAGTCAAAGTACAACCTAAATGAAGATATAAAAATCTAGTAGCTGTACCACTCCTCCTTACATCATTCATGTTTTTAGGCTACCTTCTCTACAGGAATCAAATATTTAATTAACCTTTTGAGCCACCAATGCTCTAAATCAACTAATATAATTACAATCATTCCAACCTATCAGATCACAAATAAATGTATAGATCTAATGAGGACTTGTTGCGGATTTTCAAACATCTGTGGTGAGACATTTCACCCAATCACACAGCCATCAAGCTGTCAATCATTAAAATGCAATTAACTTTAAGCAACTCGTGGAAATAAAACAGCAAGAGGTCAAAGCGAACTAATCACCTGCTCATTTTAAATTTCTTAAGGGAAATACAATACATAGATAACATCATGTATTTTCCATGATACCCTACAGTCACATTGTACAGTTGTGAGAAGTTGGCAGTAGCCAGTCCTCACATGCAGTTAAAATAATTAGTAACTCATTTTCAGTGACAAAACATCCTCACCTCTGCAGATTGGCACAGGGAAGTCCCACACTGACACACTGGCTGCGTTGGTAACACAGGTGAGAAGTGAATGTCCGTCCAGGACATAGCCGGTGACGCACCGGTAGCGGATCTTGTCACCTACGTTAAACTGAGTTCCATTCAGTATGCCTTTGGGTGGAATCCCTGGGTTTCCACATGAAGTGCTTCTTAGCTCTGGAAATAGAAAGAGAGGACAGTATTGTTAAGAATAACAATGTGTTGTAGCTTATGTAACAGTGTGTTTCCTTCATTTTGTCTCCAGTCATGTATGCAAAGCCGTCAAAATGTTATTTTTATAGTTTTGGCAACCTAAAAGATTTCCATATTATATTGTTGGACATTGTTAGTAATCTTGACTTGTAAGACTCTACATACCCTGTTAATTGCTAGCAAATGTCAACACTGAGTCTGAATTTTATGCCACTGGTACTCAGATGCTTAGTTATGTCTCAAGAGCTGACATTAATATAGAAAGATGGTAAAATGTACTGCCCAGGGACTGCTGAAGTACAGCACGGTGTCTAAGCCATCTCTTTACATTAGGAGTTCACTAAATAACATAAATCTATAGCTGGAAGCAGCAATGTGGGGCAGAGACAAATAAGTACATTATCACAATGAACAAGTAAAGAAAAAACAAGGAAATAAAAAAGATGGTAGGAAGACAGAGAATATAATCAGAGTATAATCATTTTCCTGTACGCTCCTGAATGGCCGCTTTGCTTAATAGTAGGGGCAGAACTCAAATTATTTTCAGAAATTCAAGGGTGAAAAAATAGTCATCACAAGAAACATCACAGCACTGACTGTGCACTAGACTTTAAATTTTTAATGAATACCTATTATCTGATACCCACTGCAGGGCCTATTGACAGTCCAAAACATAATCTAATATGAGTACTGGGCTGCCATAGGAATGCTCACCCAACTTTTGATTAAACTCTCAATGAGACATGACAAATGAAGTCTGTTGACATGGATCTCCTTTATGTTACTTACTGATTTGTCTTTTATTGTGTTCATAAAAAAAAAAACATATTTTTGCTAAACACATTTTCTTTTAATGTGTAAGATATGGACAACAAGTTTATTTTTGAAAATAAATGGGATTTATACTATTCCCAACCTGTCTGCAGCGACAGCCTGCCACAGAGCCAATCTCAACTGTTGTTATTGTAGCCATCTGCGGGCACCCAGAGCTCTATGATACTACTTAATATTTATACAGACAAAAAAAGGTGACTGCTTAGAGAAAAGTAAGCAAGGAAGTTGGACTACCAGGTAGGTTCTGAAAATATGTGTGTCTGTTACTTGATTCCTGCTATCAGTTGTACTTTACTATGAACTAAGTTAGCAGAGCACTGATTGATCTGAACTTCTTGCAGTCTACGTCATTGCACCCTCTATTCTGTTGTGTATCTATCGTTCACTGATGGTACTGCTCATGGTACAAACACAGATATTAGAGGTAAATAACTGCATGTGACAGAACAACCATAACAATGAAAAATAACATTATGTGTACAAAATTGCATTAATATTATTTTAAATCCCTAGGCAGACACATTTCTGAAGATGGCATATTGAAGTTATACATCTTCCACAAGAAAGCAATTTCCTAGAAATTACTAGCACCCTCTTTATGTGCTGACAGAGCCAAAGTGCTTATGATCAATGTACTCCTTGGCAAACTATTGAAGGGGAATTTTGATAAAGATCCACTGTAAGTTGTGATAAACAGGCCTGGAGGGCTGTTCAAATCTGTGTTCTTTTGGTTGAACACAATCTTCCAGTACATTTCTCCCCTCTATTAGAACACCATAACTCAATCTCTGTCAAAACACGCATGTCCAGACTGCACAAAAAGCTTTTATTTCAAGCCACAGTGCAGGACAATAACCCATCATTGGCTTCTTTTTGCCCCAGCAGTTACATGTTTGTTTCTAAATTGACTAGTCTGCTTGAAGGCTGGACTGGGTGTGACCTGAGTTCATGTCACTACATTTTTAACACCTGTGTGAGTTCGACTGCGACAGAACCCGTAAGCGGACAAAGGGGGAGAAAAAAAAAATATGGGAAACTGATGCATTCTCTCAAAAAAACGTTTTAAAAGTACCTTGCTGGAGATAAAATAGTGGACCGTGGCAAGATCATGCGCAACAATCTGATTACTACTGATTTTGGTATAACAAGTGATATGGGGCTCTGAATTTAATGAATTTAAGGATGATCAGAACACAAATTACAAAAGAATTAGGTTGGAAAAATGTTAAATGTCACTCGAGTGGATTGTGTCTGGAGGCCAGGCCTCACAGATAACTGAACAAAAACATGCAACTTTTATAACTTTATTTGTATTTCTAACTGTATACGTACTCAAGCTTGGCGGCCCTAACTTATTTCATTGGCAACTAACTGCTGTGTTCCGGACAACTTCACAGTTAAGATGGATGTATGCCAAATGCAGAGAAATCAACTAGGTCCACCAAGCTCAAGTTTGTTTTCAGTCAAGAATATCCCCTTGCACTAAATATTCGCTTCAGCTGTCTCCGTTATTTGAAAACCACGGCTAAAACTGAGTACTTTGGTTTGCTGTTTCCTGAACAACATACACAAAGCAAAGACTCGGACGTGCTTTGTCCCTTGGGTTTTGACCAAGTGTGAACTTATCGTGAAGTCACCAGCTGGTTTGTGGAGTACTGTTTAGAAGCCTTGAGTTTGGCATTATGGTCGTCACCATCACAGTTTGACAGAGTCAGGGGGAGGTGATGTACTGCGAGTTGAGCTGTGCTCATTGGCTGTGCAGTTTCGACTCCTCCGTAGCAGGGAACAATGGTGGCTTACCTGGTCACACACAATCTCATATTCCAGATAAACAGTACACTTAAATATGTTTCTGAAATGATTTTAGGTAATAAATAGGCAACCCAATAACAGAATCTTGATTCATATTTGCCCGGTTTGACAGTTTGATATGAGTTGAATGACTGAATGACCACAAGGTAGGCCCGGGAACTCTTTCCATTAAATATACTGTCAATGGTTTTGACTTGCTCAAAATAAAAAAAGTAAACACAAAAGTTTTGCAAGGGAATGCAAAAATCTTTTAGGGGAATGCTAACTATACTATACTATATATATATATATTATATATATATACATAATATTTCACCCTATTAAATTTATATATCTTATAATATATATATATACTAGTGTGTATATAATATATAATATTATAAATATATACTATATATAGTATACATATATATATATATATATAATATATATTATATATATATAATATACATTATATATATATATATATATTATATATACACAAACTATACTATATAAACACCTATAATATATATATATATATATATATATATAATATATATATATAGATATATATATATATATATATATGATATATATATAGATATTGTACATTTTACAAAAATTCTATCAAAAAATGACTTGTAGATAAAATATCCATATTAGAATGTCTGTTTCTGGCTAATGCAGTAAATTGAATTCCTCTCACAATTAAAAGTGCTTTATGATCTTAAATATCATCATAAATAATTCACTTTAATGGCTTTCCCTGTCCAATCTGGCCACAAAAGTTCTTCTTTTTTTATTTTTAAATTTCACTGTAAGTAATGGGGGCAAAATCCACTCATTCGGTTGAAAAATAATTTCAAAGTTGAATATGATATGAGGCTTCAACAGTCTTTGTTGGAGAAACAGAGTGGCTCCTCCAAAGTTACAGTCTTTTTAGAACATATTTCCCTCTTTTTGTTACTATCCCTTCACTGCAGGAAAGATTGTCTGGGGAAACACAAAGAAGACATTTTGTATTGAAAAAACATTGGAAGATACTCATTTGATTTGCCTAATTCAGGCTTTTGCTTTAGAAAGGAATCTCTTTTCAGCCAGTGTGGATAAGAGGAATAATTACAACAACCAGTAACACCCGATGTACATATGAGCTATTCTAAGACAGACTTTGCTTTAAAGTTTGGAAATGATGGTGGCTATGGATAATAACCTGCAGTTAAGTTCTAACTAACCAAAGAACTTGCATTACATTTACTGCACTACATGCCCTTAACTCACTTTTTTTTTTAAATCAATTGTATTTGTTATTATTTCCTCTGTTATATCTGGATAAACCACAGATTAGCCCCCAGTTGTGAATGTGTCAAAATATAATAATGTCAGATTGGAATAAGAATGAAACGACCATGAAAAACATTAAATTCTATTAGGAGAGGGACATAAAGCAAATGTAGCTGCACGCTATTTGACTGCATGTCACAAACTAAAATAACAAAAACATCTCTACTGAGTGTGAAAAATGAACATCTTGATCTTATTATATTTAATTTAATTCTACTTAATGAATTGTATTCTTTCTTTTTTCATCTTATGAATCTTATTAATGCTTTGGCAATATTGTTTCTGACATTCATGCCATTAAAGCATATTAAATTGAAATTGAATTGAAAAATGAAGAGAGCGAGAGAGAGAGAGAGAATATATGTAAGCAAGACTTATTTCAATGTATAATACTTTTTTGTGTCTTTTTTTATTTCAGTGTAACAATAATATTTATTCCATCATATTGTATTAGTAGTATTTATTCTATATGCGACTTTTTGCTTTGGCAACATAAAAATGACACTAGTAAAACCAATTAAGTTAAAATTGAAACTGAGAGAAAACCAATTTCTCACTTGTTTGTATTTGTGTTTTTTAACAACAAGTTTACTTTTCATTCTTTTCTACTTTATTTTAAGTTATTATTATATTATTTTAATAATACAATGTTTGAACCATACATGGTCTTCTTCAGGTAAGGGTTAAGAAGTGAACACAATTCATTATGACACTTCACATCATTATCTCCTAATTAGCCTCAACTAACCATTAGATATAAGACATTTTCTTTATAAATGTCAGGTTTATTCTTGGCCTTACATTTTTATTTGCATAAGAAATGTTCTGCTATTGTCACACCTCTTATAGTACATATATATTTAAGGGTTATGTGACCCAGAAAAGTCGTAACCCTTATAAATCTTGTTTTATTCAGTTTTATGAATATACATAGATACCGTGTTAGTTTCTAACATAGTTAATAATTTAACAACTGTTTTAAAAATAAAATTTGAAACAGATGTTCTCTTAGTGTCTTTATTCAACTGGAGACCTGAATGTAGTGGTCTTACACCTGATCCAAGGGTGTCCTGTTTACTTAACTGATTTGTTGATTTATTCACAGAAACACAACAACCACTACAACACTAAACACTAAAGAACACTAAACTAAACACTAAAGTATATTATATTGTAATCACACTTCAGAGATGAAGACTGGGAATATTGGCGATATATGTGTTTGACTAATTATATAATCAGGAAATAATGATATGACATTTAATCACAAATTGACAATAATGCAGGTATATTTTCACTTTTTTGTCAAAAAATGAAAATGTCAAAATAAAATAAAAGATAATATAAAAGTAAACTAATAGTTTTAACATAGACACCAAAATGCACAAACTTGTTTGGCTATTAAAGAAATACGTTTCAGATATATGTACAGGTTATTGTCCAAAAAATAAAGTCAGATCTCTCTGGGGGACAAAGTTTGACATACTGCTTCGCTTCAAATATAGTTTTTGCATTTCTGTACTGCAGTTTCTTTGTATCGGCCAATACGTTGGCTGATAATAGGTAAACATGCGATGCAAAGCCGACTAAAGGCATATAGACAGTTGCCTAGAGTGCCCCCTTCTGGTGGGCGCTGGTAGCAAAAAAATAAAAAATAAAATAAATTTTATTAAATAAAATATAAAAAATGTGCTGGTGGGTTCCCTCCCCCATTTTCTGCCATGGGGCTTTACTGACTTACCAATTTACTTAATTATTCATTTACTCCCCAAATCATTTACTTAAAGGTGTAACATTTAGGAGGCACAAATGGACTATAATATTTATAGCCAGGTTTTCATTAGTGTATAATCACGTGAAAATTAGAATTGTTGTGGTTTTGTTACCTCAGAATGAGACGTTTTTATCTAAAGAGGGAGCCATGTTAAACTGCCAGTTTAGCAGCCACTGTAGTTTCTCCTTTGCATTTAGAAGGCTGAGCTGTATTCCATTGGTTTCAATTCTGCAACTTCACCCCTAGATGCCACTAGATCCTACACATAGGTCCTTTAATTATTTGTTTACACACTCACTTACTGTCAGTCAGGTTAATAAGGTGGCGCAAAAGGTTCAGGATGAGTCTCTACAAAGATTTCAGATAAGCTGAGGTAAGATGGGTGGTCGGGCAAGCAGGAAGGAAGAGAGATTCCAACGTCAGAGAGAGAGAGACAGGTCATATATTTATACCTGTAAAGTGGATTTTCATGTTTGTCTGTAGAGTGTGCAGAAATAGTACAAAAAGAAAAAAAGGAAAAAGAAAACTCTGTTTCTCCATCCCTGAGTGCTTCTTCAAAGGTCACTATTCACAACATAATAATAAAGTGTGTTAATGGACATCTCAATGGGGTGGGTGTTGCTGTATTGTGTTTGTAAGACACAATACAGCAGTTGTTATGCTACGGATGGTATTTTAGGCGTAGTGACATCCTTTTGGGGGGTCTCCACAGTATCTTCTTTTTCAACAACACCAACAGCAATGAAGTCAAAGTTGCCTTTAATAGAAACACTGCCAGAAACAGCATAGCATACAAATGTGTGTAAATTTATTGTAGCTTTGTGTTTCTTTTTTGTTTATTAATACTCGATAGCAGTGGAGCACATGCAGATTAAAGACTAACTGTAACCTGGGAAAAGTGGAAATGGAGGTGACAAAAAAAAATATCAAAGCAGCAACAATAATGGCTCTACTGGAAAGACAAAAACAACTACAAAGGCAGCCAAGGGGACATGAAGGCTTAGAAATGTTTGATCAACAATAAAATTCATCAGACAATTGATTTAGTCAGAGTTGACCCAGAACTGACTAAAGAGATGCACACAAAAAATAGATACCAAACAGATATCAGACAGTGATCATCACATCAACAATCAAATTGCATTTGGCTGCACTGAGGTTTTGCACCAGTAAAATAGAATTAAAGCACCACCACTTTATTCAAACACACTCAGTGAGGGTATTTTCATCTGCCTGCACTTTATGGGAGTACATGATTGATCGTTGACTTGTTAGAACACTTAATGGGTATCCATGGAAACATCTCGTGCAGAGCCCATTTGTACTGGAGTACTGCAGCAAAAGACCAGGTTGGGTTTAGAACGTAGAATGTTGCTGGTCATTGTAGGACGTTTCGGATAACATGGAAACAGGCTATTCATTTTTCTTTAAGTTACTCTTTTTTTGGGG
>NW_023339807.1:8609775-8610312 GCF_004916995.1 Morone saxatilis | reverse complement strand
AGGGCCAAAGGTCAGACTCGAACCGAGGCATCTACGGTAAAGACTCAGCCTTGGTATGCAAGCTATACCAATAGGAAATCTAAAGCATTTTGCTTGCTGGACAAAATTCCACTGAGGGCTGGACATCATTTGATTTGCTCATTTAAATGGCTACCATTGCTAAATACTAGACCCTATTAAGAAAAGGGCCACAGAGGAGGAGAGGGTGATTGTATCAACATTTTGACCCATGTAAAAGTTAGACCTATCCTGGTGTTTTGCTCAGCTCTAACAAAGCTGTGGCGCTGACACGCAGTAGCGGGCTGAGGTGTGGTGCTGGCTGGGGGAACAGTGTGGTTCCTGCCTGCAGACACCCTGTGGACCTGATTGTTGATTGCAGACAGAGGTTATAAACATAAATGTTTACCCTGTCTTTAGTCAAAACCACCCATGTTATACAGAATATAAGCAGTATAAGTTGAATGTGTATTTTGATTGCTGTCAATGTATATCTTCTTAGAGGTAGGGTCATTCTGGATTGTTGAGTCTCATTCCCAG
>NW_023339807.1:8603799-8609675 GCF_004916995.1 Morone saxatilis | reverse complement strand
AAAACAATATGAAAAGAATAGGCACAAAAAATGTAACAGTCATACAATTTAAGAAGAAGAGCTCAGTAGATAATTTTGATACCGTGTGTGTGTATTTTACTCCAGACTGCTTTTTCAACAAGGGCCGGTGACAGTTCAAACACAAGGATGGATCATTATTGGCTGTCCGTGACCTGACTTAGACTTGGTGTTTATTTTGTAGGCTAACCTGCTTAACTTGGCGTTAGCATGTTTTGTGGCTAATGTGGCTAGTGTACTCCTACAGGCTGGGGCGATGTTGGACTGATGTAATATTGAGAAGGGATGGAAGAGAAACTGTGTGAACATTAAGCCTTGTTCAAAGCCAACTAAATAACGAGAGCAGTAGTTTGGATGTAACAGTTTTTTCATAGTGGTTTTTGTGGAACGTTATACTGCAGCACTTTATAGTGCATAAGCCCATTCAGTCAACTCTTAGGCTCAGTCGGGCTTATGCATCTTGTCTTCAACCAATTAGTTGGTTTGATGGTTGACTACAGCCCTAAAACATAATATACAATAATATGTTGGTAAGTGTTTTAAAGATTTCTGGGGGAAAATTGATAGCACCATCATACCAAGGACAAACATGTAGAGGCTTGAGTAAGTAATAGCATACTACTAAGATAGTTGTTTAAATATGTATGCTGTGTACTATGTTGGACCTCCAAGCTAGAATTTATTATAATCATAAGAAACTGAGCTATACATGTTATGGTCCACGCATACCATACCACAGCTTTAGCAGCTTTTTTGTACAGTTATTGAGACATATTGTCCACTGTCCTTATTACTCGTCAGCATTGAGTAGTGGGAAATATCTGTGCCTCACATGTAACAAAATGTGATAAACATCAAATCAGCATGAAATTCTGTTGAAGATTACACAAGCAAAAGGTGGAGGCAGAAGAACGAGATCTAATTCAACGAAGCCACCCACTGGACCCACCCACCCAAGGAGACAGGAGGGGGAGAAAACAGAACAGGAGACAGAGAAAGAGAGCACAAATGGGCAGATGGAGAGGGGAGAGGTCCTGGACTGGCTAGGTCTGGGGCAGGTGGGGAGATGGGGAGGGGGGGTAAAGGGGGATGGAAAAGGAAATTGCGAAAGGAAGTAGGAGTGAGGCTGGAGGATGGGGTCAGCCTCTTTGTGCAAGAGAAGGTAAGGGAATAGAACAGAAAGTAAAGAAATAGCTGAAGGTATTTGGGAGTAGCAGGAAGAGACAAGAAGACAACACAAAGAAGCAAGTGGGCAGGAGGGTAGAAGGAAAGGGTGAAGAAGAGACAGGTAGGAAAGTAGGTATGATGGTGAAATGAGGAGACAAAAGTAAGACTTAAGACAAAACGCACAAAATATCATAATAAAGGAACAGAGAAAAAAAATAACTAGAGATGGATAACTGTTTTTCATGAAGGAGCAGAGGAAAGTTAGTGGGGGTGAGCGAGATGGTCACAGAAGGATAGTTCATATTTAGACAGCTCCCCGCTGCACTCAGCTCTGCTTCAACACAGATAACTCGGTACATCCATTAGTTCAAGTAATTCCCATCGCCATCTGCCATGCAATTTCAGATGCACCTCTGGAGTCACAAAAAAGGTTCAGGACTTTGGGGGGAGGGATGTTGATTTGGAAAATATGAGATTAATTTGCTTAATTGAGGTACCTAATGTTTCCATAACTCAACGGTGGAAGTCCTAGAGGAAAATAAGGTGAGTAAGTATGATCACACGTCTCTCTTAAGAATAAATGGTGTACGCTACTCCTGGCTGATGGATTTTTCTTCTAAATGAAGACTCACTTTATGAAGAGCTGCCCTGATCGTAGTATTTCACTTAAATTCCACATTTGTTTCATTTTTCATTCAAATTTCCATTTCTAATCACAGTAAGAGACAAAAGACAAAGAGCAGAAAATGATGCTTTCCTTACCTTCATAAGCTACCTTAAATCCATGAGCGCTTACTGCGAAGTCACTGGTAAGCCTCAGTGAAAAAATGGAGCCAGAACTGGTAACAGGTGGAGGGATGGTAAATCCTGTTAACCTGCAGATAAGAGAAAGATACCTCAGTACTGAATGTATGATTTAATTCATATAAATCACATTTCTATGTGAATAACAATAGAAAGGGTTGTGCAGTTGTAGTTTGATTTTAATTAAATGTAACAACAACAAAACCTTTGATGGTAAAACATTTTTCAGCTTTCACATGCTAAAACCACACAAGTGCAAGTACAATTAACCTCCAGAAAAGGATGCTATTTGTTCCCTCTGAATGACACCTACTACTATTTAGGCGTCCCCCCCCCCGGCAAGTTGTAATGATTACAGGCAGACAAAACTGCTGTAAAGTTGTGAGGCAGAAACCAAAAACCTATAATTTTTGTATTTAAAGTAGAAAGGCCACTAGGTGAAGTAGCTAACCATATATTTATAGATAAATGTTGAGATTTGGGCACTACAATGCAATGATACACAAATAGTGTACACCACGGTAACAATCACTAAAAATAATGACTGTTCAAAGATCTAAAACCTCACAGCACCGGTGAGTTTGTGCACTGTAGCATTTTGTGTCTAATAAAACAGAACTGCTGTGAGAATTGTGATGCAATTTGTCCACCAATAATATACTGGGTACTATACAATCAAAACCCAAGCGAGAACCTAACCTATTGTTGGATAGTGTTTGAGGGCTGGCAGCTGCATTGTAACAGACTGCTTCATTACTGCATTTCAAATTAGATCCAAACAAATCCATTTACTTTCACGATGTCGTAAACAAGATGTGTTGCTGACCATTCCTCAGCGGCATTTGCTGATGTTCTATCGACCTTCCACTGATGTAAGCCAGGCTGTGCAGCATGAACAGAACTTGTGCATGAAACAAAATGTCTCCTTTCTGTATTGCCATCTCGTATACTCTTGTTATTTTCTATTGCTAGTTTTGGAGCGGTTTGTGTGACTGAACCTCTACTTGACAATAAGCCAGGTGAATTATGTGTGCAGTGGGCCAAATGTGGAAAAACAAAAATCCCCCATGTGACAGCAGAGAAGAGGGTGCTGTATTTACAGCTTCAATAGAGTTTCCAATTACAGCACTGTGAACTGTGCTGGTCCTTGCAGTAAATAATTACCCTTTGTCGCAGGTACTGCACAGCATGCCAAGATACTGCTAAAAGTCAACTGCCACATGATGCAATTTTGAATACATTTAAGAGGAACCAGAATTTAAAATGTGACTTTGTTAGAAGCTTAATCACACACACAAGAGCCCTGTACTGAGCGTGCATGCTATCATGGGTAAATTAAAGGTGGAGGCAAGCTTGTGCATTGAAAGAAAAGCCTTGTTGGAGTTCTTTAACAAAAACAGCAATCACAGGAGAGAGAGGAGTAGATTGCAGAGTGTGTCACTTTTTTTGTTTTACTTATTAATGTTTCTGGCCAACAACTGGCCACAATCAAAATATTAAAAGGCAATGTCATTCATTTTGCTGGCCCAAAATCCACTTAAGTATACGCATAGTGCAGTGTGGAGAAACATTGAGGAAAATAATTGCCAAAATGTTATATAAAAAAGGTATAGGAAACACTCCTCTCTGCCTCCTATATCTCCGGATTATTAGAAACTTGCTGGAAACATAGCTCCGGTCAGAGTTCACCTGAAAATGTCACGTCATGTATGGACATGTATTTGTTTGATCTGACTACAGTTCCGTGTTTCTGTTCACAAAAGTCACATTTAAAAGACAAGCGTGTAACCCTGGCCTGGTCACTGGTCGCACTGTTAGTTGCTGTGGCATGTAACAAACAACCCCTCAAGGTTTTTTTGCAACTCTCTCTAAGCGTGATTCCAACAGGAGTACAGGGGCTGGAGGCGTCCACAATACCATCTCCATGTGGGAGTTATATATTTTCAATAAATCACAGTTTATGTCAAGTTGGGAATCTGTAAAATTAGCCCTCCTTACCACAAGTCTGGGGATGGGGATCTATGGGGGAACTAATCATTGGCTGAGCAGAACAGAACAATCAGCGGCTGCAGAGTATATGCTCGTACAGAGATCAATGGCACCCACCAAGATGAGTGTAATGCAGTTACACAATGACGCTTGCCTTGACCTGCAATGGTAACTGAAGAAGTTGGGCACAAGATGTGCTGTTATGGCAACATGTAATACAGAAAGACAAAGACAGGAAAGAAAACAGTGTTAGGGCGACATATACAGGCCACTTTAACAATTTGGCCTAATGAGCAAAGTCTAGGTGTTTTCTTTAGTCTCCTACAACCACCAGGATATCTCAGATAAAGAAAATATATTTTCTCATGACAACAAGCAAGGTGGATAAAATGCTGTACAAAAAGCTTAGCCCTGCCAGACTGAACCCCAGACCCATGTTCCAAGTGTCAGCAGACTAAATCCTTTCTTAGATTGCACTGTTGTCATCATGGCACGAAATAGCAAGGGAATGAAGATGTCATGGGGTTAGAGTACATGAGGGGAAGACATCTTTTCTAAGGCTGTCAGTGAGAAGGATTAGGAGGTGACAGTCTAGGCAGAGTTGGTCAAAATTGTACTCTTATTTCTGATTCAGACACTTTGTATGGGTCAGGATGATGTAGGAATCATTTAAACCTGAAAACAGGACTGGACAAAAACCGGACAAGCAACGTCTTAATTATTGTCTAAAACACACTCAATCTGAATTAATCTTGGGCATATTATGGCTTGTATGTAGCATTTAGGTAGGACATTAACATATTACGTTTTCTGGTTTGTTTAAACCTAACAAAGCACATCGTGACCTAAGTGTGTCTCTCACAAAAAGCAGACCTCGATCATCTGACATTCACTGCCAACTGTTGCTTTGGCAACAGGGGCATCAGGTGAATGGTTAGAAAATGTCATTAACAAACAAACACCATGGGGCCTGCTGTCTCTCCAGAAGCAAGGAGCCTGTGACTTAGATATCAGACACAAGTCTATAAACTAAATCACGCTTCCATTTGAAATTCTACAAAGACGACATTTTAAATACCGGATTATGCCCTAATCTGATTTTGGGAGGTAGGCCAGACTCGCTAGGGACCTTTCATTTTCATTTGAACTTGAGACAGTAAATGTATAGCAGTTTAAGGCATTGTAGTCAAGATGAACTGGCAACCAGAAGAAAGTAAAAGTTTCAAGGACAGGCACTGTAGAGTTATCATTGCATCTGTAAATGTAGAAATGACCATTCATAGCCAATCAGTAACATTATTGGTTTGACCTGGGATGTTGATGGAAACTGGTAAATTAGAGGTCATACAAAGTCAGAGCTAAATTATTTGTGTGAGACGCTTTGATGGATGTGATCAAAGGCTGTTCAAGAACAAAAGCATTTGTTAAGTCTTAACAGTGGCAGAGCATGCAGTAATTACGACTTCCTTCAGGCACGAGCAAGATGGGAAGCTTTTAAAATTTGATCAATGCTTATTCACAGAAAAATCATACTAACTTTGTAGAGCATTACAAATAGAAATTGCAAAATGTTAAGTGTGAGTCGGTTACAAAAACAAAACAGTTATGCTGCATCTGTGTTGGACTACACCAGGTCAACCAAAAATGTCACAGTGGGTCTAGAGACGCCAGGTGTCTCAACAGCTATGGCGCCCCCCATTTATGGATCAAAGCAACACCAGTGGCAGCAGAATGACTATGTGTGGCTGGGAACAGTTCGCCAATGATTGCCTGGACAGATGCAGCCTTTCTTTCCACCTGAACACACTACATCAGCCCTGGAGGTAGCTGTCAGACATTCCTGCCACCTGATTAGTGTGTCACCGTAGTGGCATTACAGAGAAAGAGAGAGAGAGAGA
>NW_023339807.1:8603018-8603734 GCF_004916995.1 Morone saxatilis | reverse complement strand
AGAGAGAGAGAGAGGAGAGAGGAGTGATGTACCTCTATTTGTCTGACTTACAGTCTCTCTGCCTCCATCTGTCTTTCCCTCTGTGTCGCCCTAGCTCTTTCTGTCACACTAGCTCTCTCTCACTTCTTCTGTTTCTCGTTGCATGAGGTTGCTCTTATTCACTGTTACTTTTCCTTTTCCTGTCTTGCTGGTTCACCGTCTTTGTCGCTTTGCCGCTTTGTATCTCTTTGTTTGTCTCTGCCCACCAATCCTTGTTGCTGCACTGCTCTTAACATGACAAAAAGAGGTTGTGTCTCTTGGGAGAGAAGAAGAAAGAACAAAAACAGACAGAGGTGGGAAGAGAGGCCTGAAGTGTTCTGGCTGATCTTACCTAGTAAGCAACAATTAAAGTGAACCACTTACCTTTTTTACCTGTTTATTGTTAGAAACAGAGCAAAATAAAGCCTGCTACTAAGGTGAATAATGGCCTTACTGCTAGCCGTCTCCACCAACAACAAAAAAAAGCAGGGGATGATTAATAGACTTATTTTGCACTGACATGTCCTAACTCATTACAGCAGCCCAAGACACTGACATTTCGTTTTAATAACTGCAGTAATAAAAGGTCAAATCATTCTATCAATTAATTCATTCTTGGCTTTTCTCTGTCCAATAAGAGTGAAGAATGAAAAATATGTAATTTCTTGAATTGCAAAGGGAAATGTAATATGCTGAAA
>NW_023339807.1:8577981-8603000 GCF_004916995.1 Morone saxatilis | reverse complement strand
TCTCTCTCTCTCTCTCCATAGTTTTGCACAGTATCGCATTGTCATCTTCTACAGTATCATGCATCTGCAAGTAATTTTCCTGATGAGAATAGGCAGGGTGTCAAACGCAAAAGTGGAATGAATGTGAGCACTGATCATTTCAACTAAAAAAATACTGTAATTAGTTCACAGGTGTGCAGACAAAGGAATAATTAATCCTCACTTCCCCACCATTTATACTATTGGCAGTGTGGTTCTGGTAGACCTGGGTGAAGAGGCGAATACAGACTAAGCATAGATTTGATTTAGGTCACCCAGGTTGGAGGTGACAAAGGCTGGTGCAGATAAATAAAGCACTGCACAGCCATTAATCTCGCTTTTATTTCACAAAAACCTCATGCTTTCAATTATTTGAAAAGTGATTTTTATCGAGTTATGAGTCACAAAGCTAACAAAACTTGAGACTTCACCCATCATGAATAATGATTTTCTTGTGACTGAGGATAGATATGGTGTCAAAATAGCTTACAAGTCACATTACTTGTTTCCATGCTTGCAGTACTCGGGTGTTTATTGTTTCATTTATATTCTTCATCCTCTCACCACAACAATCCGCTCTACTCGGATTGGTTGGGGCCAATTCTGTACACTACATGACAACAAACCTCTTTCTTTATAGCATCTGATTCGATGTTAGAAAGAATTCTCTGTGTTAGAATGGACAATACAGACCTAACCACTTGGCACCACTTGTTCCATGACTAGTACTGTTCAGTCTCGAGGATTTTATCAAAGGCCATAACAGGAGAGCAGCAATATATAAAACACAGAGGTCAAGAGTCAGAGATTTACGTTCACCTAAAACTCACACAGAGGGTTCAGAATGATAAAACATGTATGGTAAATGTCAGGCTAAGTTGTTATTCTCTGTTAGTTCTGTATTAATGTCTGCTCAAAACACACTGCTATAATTCATACATGTAATGTAAGCTATGCTGGCCACTGCACTGTGAAATAAAAGGTAGTATTGTACAAAACTTGCTTTCATACTTACACTTATAACACAGGACAGTGCTGACACTATTTTCTAGACATGTTCACATTATGAGCTACAAACTCAGCTATGTGCCTAATAACAACTTTAAATGTACACTATAATAGGGTGTCACCTGGTAGAGCTGGCACCCCATATACCAAGGCTGAGTCCTTGCTGCAGCATCTGTGTTTGAATCCGACCTGTGACCCTTTGCTGCATGTCACCTTCTTGTCTATCTTCAGCTATCCTATCCAATATATATATATATATATATATCAGCTGTGAACCTTCAAACTACACTCACTACTTGCCTCTGTTACTTTTATTTTCAAACTCCATTTCTGTTGGACAGAAAACCAGTCCAACAAAAGGGGTATTGTTTTTTTCACAAGCTGCAGCAAGAACACACAGGGTATGGTTATCTTATGGTATATGATGGTATTTGTGTAAAAAGAAATACATAAAAGCTGGGCTGCTAGTTACAGAAGTCATTGTAGCCTATGATGTTGTATATATAATATATAATATGCAATGAGCCTTCTAAGTAAAATAATGAAATTTAAATACATTTAAAATGAAATAATGATATAGCGAAAGTTCAGTCAGAAACCTTCTTCTTTTACATATAGAGCTGTAGCTAATATCTCTTTCCATCCAGCATCCAATCCAGGCACACCTGCACTGTTAGCCTATCGTCTTGCTGCTGTCTTTAAATATGACTCTTTCTCCCTGCCCTCAGTTCATTCATGCTGCTGTTATATGCGCCCCTCCACCTCCCCATCACCGACCATTCTGTGCAGCTTCATTATTTCATCAGCCTATCAGCTTAAGAAGTCATCAGCCACAACCACCAGTGTCTGGACTCCATGGGGGGATTTATCTCGCTGCTGCTCAGGGTAGATTCCCCTCAATCTCAAACATCTCCCTGTAGAATCCGAGCAGCAAAGACTTTTTGTCAAGACTTAATCATCACATATCATGTTAATAATATTAACATATGTGATGTCTTCAGCGTATTGCTGTTCTTTCATGCTGCAAGGGCAATCTTCTTCTTCCTATGGCATTTAACTGTAGACAAGAACACTTATAGGCATATATGCTGCCCCCGTCAGTTGATAAACAAACAAAGCTTTAAACAGACTAAGCTTTCTATAGTAATCAAGTTACTCAAGAAATTATTTCCACCATACTATGAACTAGCACAAAAGTGACAATTACCAACATAAACCACCACGAATGAACAGACATATTCCAAAACAACAAAAGGTAACATTTACCATTGTGGAACATAGAAAGGGGAAAAGGGTTGCAACTTTTGAACTACACAGCCATAACGTTTTTTTTCTTTATTCACTTTTGCTAATTAATGGAACAGGTAGACATGCCTCTTCACCAAAAACATCTGTAAATCAACAGTAGGGCTCAAATTCTAGAGATTATTTTAATAACATCTTAGTTCTGAGAGTAAGTTTATTTAAATTGCCTTAATATCACAAGAAATCCAATCCTCAATCATCCCTTTAATAGTCGATATAAGATCCAATTGACAGCTGGCACAAGCCAAGATGCTACTCAGTTGATCAAATCTGTACATTCTGATAAGCACTGCCACTCTGCTGAGTGAGTGAGATACACACAGGGGAGACGAGACGAGAGAGTGTGATATGTGAGAAATAAGAAATGAGTGAGAAAAGTAATTTCACATGGTGTGCTCTAAAAAGAGAAAGACAGTGAAAACACTGAGAACTTTTATTCTCGAATGGACACTCATATGTGTAATCTTCCCACAGGCAGACCGTGGCCATTATTAAAAACTGCAGTGCAAAGTGCCACTAACATTACAAAACAGCACACAACATCGTTTGAGTAAAAATAACCTCTCAAATCCAAACTAAAGGGCACACATAAACAATCAAAGAGCCAATATGATTGATACATTTCTACAACATTCATTCACTGCCCAACAACGAACATTTTCTGTTATTACTATCATTTATTTACTTGATTCAGTTGTTCACTACATACAGACGTTGATACAACTAACTAGGCTACTTCAATTTATATGGCACTGAATCATAAAGCATTTATTTAGGAGGAGCATCTGTATTTTTAACAGTACTGAAAAAAACGCCTTGATACCACCCAAGCCTAAAAAAAAAAAAAAACACTGCATTCAATTTGAGCTTTTCATAGTAATTGTATAATGACAGCACAAAAAGATCACCTTAATGAGGTCACTATTTGTGCAGGGCAACACTGGAATAAAAGGCATTATTACCCTAACTCACCTCCTTTCCTCTACCATCCACCATCATTTCAATGCAATAATGAGCGCTTCAACCAGCCACTCTCAGGCACGAGGGATTGTACGTAATGTAAGTGCAGCACAGAGTCAGAGGAATGGGGGAAAACACTTCATAGAGCAAAGAGAATACATAGATCAATGGGGAGACACACTAATCAGGTCCATCAGAGGGATGTCGATTCTTTTTCATGTTAAAAAAATCATTGTCGCGTTTGTCATGTTCCCTTCTGAATTTCTGCTTCAATTAATTAATAACATTAATAAATGAAAGGCCTTTATCAAGGTTTATATTTATAATTAGCCTAGAAAAGGAAAATAGAAGCAGGAAAAGTTGGCTTTCATTATGTTCACCTTCTTATTTATAAAGTAATACCTGAGTGAACAACGCAACAACATACATTCAGAGAAGGGATGAAAAACAAGGGAAAAACAGAGAAATGAAACAACTTCAGGTGTCGCCATATGGAAATTAGCATCTTTCAGAACAAGTTGCTGGAAGAGAGGGTGGGAAAGTTTGAGCTGCATCTTTCTTGACAAAGTTAAACAAAAGGTAAGAAAACACAAGGTAAAGAAGCTTGTTTCCGTCTTCAGAGTGATTTTTGTTTTGGAGAGATTTAATTGTGTATGAGCGGGCGTTCTACTAGCGTACATTTTGGGGCCTACAGGCACAGCAAAGACTGTCATGGAATTATCATTTTCTGGCACCACACAACATAGTGAGGAAATCCACCACTTGGAAAAAACAAAAGTGTGACTAAAACACAAAGAACATCGTTTCTATTTAGGTTTGGGTCGGATCACGAAAAAAAAAACCCATCACAGTTTGAGCCCTTTGCTTTTGTCTCGTAGCAAGAATTAGTTGTGCTTTTCCTCCTTCTCTCTGAATGGCAGGATTATCTCCATGTGAATTTAAAAAGTCCCAGCAAAATGTTGTTTTGCAAATTGTTAACCCTACACTGTATTGGACACAGCTAATCAGCAATAGCCTTTAAAAGCTAATGACGTGACAAGACACCTACACTCAGTATCTACACAGTTTTTGCTGACACTGTCGTAGTAGTTAATTACATTCTATCTTTTAGCACTGAAGTCATACTTAGTGATGGGATTTTCCTGGACTGCATTACATTGAGGCGTTTCTTATATTCTCATGTATGTAAATGAAAAGGACAAAATACACATTTTTACTTTACATATTCAAAATATAAAACAAACAAACAATTAATCTGATGTAATCCAGTACAACCACAGCCACTGTGGCCTCACAAACATCTCAACCCTTCATGTCTGACAACAGTCCTGTGAAATAGCGAGTGAAAATGTTAGCAAGGAGCATGCAACTACGATGATGACGATGATAGTGCAGTATGTTCCAGTGTGGCGTGTTCAAAGGTGGTGGAGTTTTTAGATATAGGACATTACATGTAGGCTAGAGTGGATTCATTTGAGTCATTTGGATTGGATTCAAACTGACAGCTGTTGGATTATTCATATATTCATTATTTGCGATGACAGGCTTACATCCTGGCTCTGTTGTTTTTAAATAATGTTTGCTGCTGCTTTTGTTGTAGATCACAGCGTCTGCTCGGTTATTGCAGTACGGCAGGCCGCACATTGCTTGCAGACCTGTAGCCCATTTTGCTGTGATGTGTGGGGTTGATTCTGTGGCTTCACTGTGTAGGCTGTGTGGCTCTCTGCACCCAGCATCACTGAAATGCTGAATGCCCGCTAGTTTAGTTGATCTTAGTTTTTTTATCCTGTATCTGACTGACCGACCATGGTTTTGAAATAGCCCATTAGCAGTTGTGATGCTTAAGTATCAGCAGAAAATCCATGGCACTGTCCATAGTGCGGAAATAGCACACTTCATTGTAATCCGCATTTCTCTCTGTTCCGCCCTTCCAGCCAAGAGGCTGTATAAGGGCCCACTACAGGTCCTCGCCCCCTCTGCAATGAGCCATTGGCTCCGCGTCAGCTTGAACTTGAACATTTACATATATTTCTACAGTCTGGCTATCTATTAAAAATTAGCAGATAAGCATTCTGCCCACAATAAACCATTGACTCTGCACAGCCACCTCCCTGACATCAGCTTTGTGTTTTCTCTGACTACATAATATTGCAGACTCTATCTAAATGCTTGAATGATCCTTGAATCTCTGTTTACCAGCACTTTGGTGCCCTAGCTGTGGAATGCCACACTGAATTGAAAGAAATGCATTTACACTACTGACAAAAATATAGTAAGCACACACAGCATTGCACACCTAACTACCACCAGGTTTTTCTTCATCATCACTGACAACCAGTATGATGGGGACAAACAGTGCTAAGAGGCTGTGAAACAGGAGGAAAAAAACCTATTATCTTCATTTCTCCTTACAATAACACATAATATCCATAATCTTTGGCTTAAAGTAATATTAGTAATTAGTAATATTCTTCCATCCACAGAATATGTTCTAATTCTAATTAGATTCAACAGGTTGGTAGCTGCAAGCGCTGACTGCCATTTGGATGAACATCAAACCCTAACCACACCAAATCAAGACGAATATTGCCCTTTTCCTGTGTCATTCTAAGGAAGAGCTGGAAGCTAACAGCCATTCATATTCTCAAACATGTCAACAAGAATAAACAGGCCCAACACTAACACAGGCATTCACTGATGAGTTTTTTCTGTAACATGTCCCATTGTTTGAAACAGTGACCAACTGATAACATGTTTAGCTCAAGAACCTGTTTCAACCCTCCCAGGCCTCCTCCGTCCACATCACAACTGCACACGGAGCCAGGGGAAACTGCACCGCTGCAATCAAATCACCATTCAATTAAACTCTTTCTTCAATTGGTAACAAGTAAAAGAAACTCAATCATGACCAGGGCACTGAATGTAATATAATGGCAGAGATTCACTTAAAACAATTCAAGTAAAGAAAGAAAATGTAAAACCTGATGTAGTAATAGGTAGAATGGTTTAATTACAAAGGGATTGAACAGAAATAGTACACTATATTTCAAGACATGATTAAAAACTAAAACTGGACTTATGATGACTTAAGAAATATGATTTAATTTAAAAAATAAAGTTTTTAAATCCTTTAAAATACAATTCCATTATAAACATCAACCCACAAAACATTCAAAACCTCTGTGCATAACCCAATAACTGTTTTGTTTTGTTTTTTACCACAGTAGAGTCAACTGATTTTGAGGCCTAGTTTGTGCATGTAACATGTGAAAGATTACTTTGGATGAAGAAGCATGTCAACAGTCCTGGCTGCTTAACCTTAACTAATCTAAACCCCTGTCTAAACCCAAGCAGACCATCACAGACAAACCAATGATACAACCACTTCTGACAGCATGCCTGCCTATTTCTGTCTAAGAATTCACACAACAGTGCAGCTGCAGTTATTTTTCACCTATACTGTATTTACACCAAAATCTACCTTTTCAAGCTGTCACTGAATGGGCAACTTCAACTGTATAGTAGAAGAAGTGAACTTAGGCAGCTCAACGGAGATAAATATAGTAACAACACAACAAAACAAAAAAATGTGCATAGTTTGGACCTATTTTATTATCCATTTTTGCGCATTATGCCTATAAACCAATACAAAACACAACTATACCATCTACTGACTAAAAGAGGTGACCCTCTCTGACATGCTCTGGTCAGTGTTTCCTTTCTGGTTGAACCCAGTTTATTTTGCTCTAGAAGATGATATTGCTCTATATTTAAACCTGCACTAGTTCTGCTCAAGCACTCGTTTCTCTCTCTCTCTCTCCTTTTAATGCAAATCTTTCTGCGACGTCGGTATTCATGTCCCAATCGATATACTTTTGTCCAATATTCACACAAAAACACAGATTTTTCACAGACGATATTTTGACGTCACATCAAGGTAATCACAGGTGCACCTAATGACGTTAATTAAGGCTGTGGCAGGTGCCTCAGTAAGCCATGACAGTTAGCTACAGTGCTAAACCAGGGTACTGAAATGAATGGTACGTACAGCTGCTCTGAAATGAAATGAACTTTGCAGACGCGGGGATAATGCTAATCTCTCTGCCACGTTGATATTTACGTCCCTAGATATAAATAATGGTGTCCAACATTTATACAAACAAATGGCGCTCAGCTTTTCGCACTTGCAAGAAAGCCTAAGTTTGTCGTTACCTAGCGTTGGCTCGCAAACAACCTACAGCCACTAACATTGGTTTGAGCAAATGACCTAATAATGAAAACAAAGACATGAGAATAAAGTGATAACAGTGAGACAAAGCACTTACTAAAGTTACTGATACAGGCGAAGCTTCATCTCCATCCTCGTCTTTCACACAGGTGTGCAGCTCACTGTGTGATGACGGGTGGGACATTTGTGCTGCATTCATAAATAATGGGACATTTTGGCATTTAATCTTTAATGTAATATGGGGACTTCAAGGAGTACATTTCCTTCTTCATGAATGGGTTGTCTCTTTTGCTCACTCTTTTTTGAACACTTGTAAACAATAATTATGAATATATTCTGCAGCTGATACTAATGGTGATACACCATTCAGCATAAATACAGACTGTTTCATGGATTAAAATGAGCTAATTTGTAAAGAATTGTACACAAATTAAACGTATCCCTCAATTTTAAATATATAATTGGCGCTGAAGTAAAGATTCTGGCACTGTGACAACACTAGTTATACTTTTATACTTTACAACCAATACTTTTATGGAAGCAACAAGTGATGTCATAACTTGATGATGTTGATTTAGTGCCATTATATTGGCATTAAACTCAAATTACTGGCGATAAATGGCCTTTTGTTTATAACACAGGGTTTGAGCCAATGTGTTGTGGTACAATTATATAACACAGAATATTTCAGCTTGGCTCAATTTAGGGTACTTAAATAAACAATGACTGCACTGGTATAGCAACAGGCAAAAAAGATAAGACTGGCATCACTTTAACAAGCTTCTAGAGAGTACAGTATGAAAGTAAAGTCGTGGCAATGTCAGGATTTGCTCCATAATTGCTCATTGGCACACAGCGTTAGACGTTGAGGCTAACTATATTTTGTGGCAAGAGTTATATATGTGAGATCATTAAGTGACGTGTAGTCAGCATGGTGGCAAACCTCTCACAAGCCTGACCTTGAAACAGTATTATGCAACATAATCTTTTAAGTATCTAAAGAGATTCAGCTGCTAAAGTATCAACACTGATTCAGCTTTTGAATTATTCCCCTTCATTGCCACTCTTTGCTATACATCCTGCATTGTATTAGCATGTGACCTCGATCCACTTCCACGGACGTTGAGCCCCATAAATGGGCCTGGAGATATAATTTTGGCACTGTCTTTTTGAGTGTTTCACGGAGAAATGCTGGACCCCACTCTCACCTCTGATGAAGCATGCTTGTGAATAAAAGTGGATAATCGGACACTAAGATGTCCTTTAGAAGAAAAAAAAGCATGTGACAGGTTTAAAAGCTGATGTGTGTATCCTCATTCCTCTATCAGCTCAGACGAGAGATAATCTTTTTATAATACACAGCACACTTATCTGTAGAGAATGGGTTTATTTTGAGCAATTTGGTTTGACAAGGAAAATGTGAAACCTTTGTGGCTTTTTCCTTTGAAATCCAAACACAAAATGATTCTTTAAAGTGCGATTCATTTGGGAAGGCAGGAAACAGAACATCCTGAGAATGCTGCAGTACGGACTCTTTCTGAATCAGACATATAATGTGGCCAAAAGATTTATATATTTAAGGATTTTTTACAACAGGCAAGTCAATGATGATTGGCTTATGGCCTATACAATTAAACCAATTTGCAAGGTTTGATTGAGCTTGTGTCGGTAATAGTGTAAATAATAAAAAGAATCAAATTATTTATTAATCAGAATCCTTGAGCAGTGTATGTCTCACAAAATCCCTCAATAATGGTGTTCTCTTACTGAAAATGTCTGTATTTATACCTTACCCTTCTGTATTTATGTGTCTATCCATGCACTGGGAGCAGCGTCTTATGTCCATCCCTAATGATAGCTTACATGTCTGTTCAGTACAATGAGCCTCCACTTCAAAAATGAAAGACTGTCATCACACCATAAATTTTTCTTTATAAAATATTGAACAATACTTAATACGATATTGAATTTACAGTCAAAATCAAACACAGGGGAGTGCCAAATAATTCTAAAAATGAATCATAGAAAAACCTTGCCACACCAGTCAAACCTCAGGCTTTAGTGAGAATGCAGAAAGCACACAGATTAAACAGTTGTTTGCCTGTTCAGTGACTAAAGTAAACAAGGACAAATCTTTGTGTTTGATTTTCATGTTTTTCTCTACCTCTGACTCCTCCAGTGAAGCATCTGAATAAAGGATAGTGGCTACTGAGCTGACCCATGCATCACTGAAGCCAGCGCAGCATGCTCATTCAGAAATAAATGCTGGGGATTCTGCTTAGAGCTTTCAGGTTGATTGGTTTCTTTGCTGTGGAATCCAAACACATTTACAACACACTGTTTAAAGTGAATGAAATAAATTGTTTTTCTCTGACTTTTAAGTCCTGTACCTTGTGCTTGAACAGAATCCCACACTGTTTTCTTTTATTTTACTGCTGATAAGAAATAACTGTCCTGATTAATAATATTTCACACATACTTCTAATATGTTACAATTTGAAGTCTAAATTCATTTAATTTAAATTATTAATGTAAAATCCAAATCTGAATCTTTCACAGTTTTGTGAGGGCATTTCAACACTGCACAAAACCGTGTCAAGAGAGAGCAGACTCTGCAATCCACACACACTACTGCTGACATGACTGACACCTCCCTGACAGCAGTCTTTGTCATATGTACATTAAAGATGAACTTTTCCGTCAGCAGTAATCATGGAAGGCTTTTCTCCCTCTTACTTTTCTGTCCCTGCCTGCCAGCCTTCAAACACAGCCTTCAAGGTGCATGGCTTCAGGGCCGATTCCTTACCTCGTCCTGAAGTTGGCCGGGTGAGGATGCCCGTCGTACAAAGATAAAAAGTCATATTCCTCCTCCACAGCGAAAGATTGAAAAACTATATGAATCCTGTTCCCCTCCTCTGCAACAATCACCCAGGTACAGTTCGCTCCATTTGGATATCCGTATGGAAACCCGGGGCTTTCTATAGTCCCATTTCTCCCTTTTAAAGTGCCTCCGCAAGTATGGATAAAACCTGAAAAGAAAGGAAACACAAAGTTATTATCAAATGCACATAAAAAAAAAGTAAATTGCAAAAATCCTACATTCTTAATTTTGCTTAATAACTGTATGCACCCCTTAAAGCTAGGGTAGGTGATGTTCAGAAGTATTTTTGTTATATTTGTTGAAATTTTTTCTTTACATTCTCTAAGAAAAATGAAAAATCAGTATCTGTAGCAGTCAGAGGTCTGTAATAAGCCCAGCCAATCATTTCATTTGGACCCTGCACTCATTGCACATGAGTTTTCCACAAGCTGGCCAGGCAGATATTGCTTAAGCTACCGAGCTAGTCATACAAGAATTGCAGAGAAAGACCAGCCAAAATGCATAGTACCTACAAGTGTTTGCACTGCTAAACAAAGCAAAATAATGAGAAGTAGAAGTAGAAAATGCTATAAACAAACCGTTTGGATAAAGCAATAGGTCAAAACCAGACCAGTCACCATTGGTGGGACTTTTAAACAATGGCAAGAAATGAGGGACAGGTCTGATTTGATTTGTTTTGGGGGGAATTTGTTATTTTCTTCAACTATGCAGTATGTAGAACTAGTATGAATGAGACACAGGGTAGTTGGTGCTCCTCTCCCTAACACTCTCTTGTGGACTCCAGCAGTAGTCAGGCACTGCATGTTAATGTGTGTTGGGGGGAGTGGCTTTGGAGGGAAACCTGAAGAGAAGGGGTGGGATTTATTTGGGTGAAAGCTTTCAAAATCTAGCCATCTCATGCTAGTTTCTCCAACATTAACCACCCTAAGTTTTAAAGGTCAGGTGCAATATTTTGTCAACTGAGAACAAATTGTTTGAAAAATCCACACTGTTCTCAGTTGGCAGAAGCTGTGAGGAAAATCTGGCACCCAGTTGAATAAGAGCCAAGTATCTTGTTTTCCATTTATGTTTTCAGTTCCCCTTCAAATTAAAAAAATAATAGGCACCTAGTGCTGTAATAATGGAAGAAAAATACATAATTGAAGACTACAGTGATGTTTTTCAATGTTATATCGAACAAAAAGCTTGTGATGTATCATTACTGCCCACTTCTTTCCATTGGGTTAGAAATCCCCAGAGACAAGCAACAAGCAAGGTCTTCCAATTTGGTGCCACAAGCCCTTACGCTCTGTTTCACAGCCCACACAAGATATATCTTTGCACCTTGTTGCACTGGCTTGCTGGAAATCAATACCCTTGACATATTAGGTTAAGCATTATACTATCATTGTCAAACTACAATAATGTGATTGCTTGGCTAACCTTCGTGGTTGTTTGTGTAAATGAGCAAATGTGCCACAGGTACTTAAACACACATACAAACATAATCTGTGTTACTCATATACAGACATTTACAGTACACATTACCAATACAGTGTTCTTCCACACTTCCACATCCAGTTTACACCCACACTTACACAAACAATGTATGAATATGTTCTCATACACACTGTGTCAAAGAAAATAAAGAGTGTTATTTTATTTGAGGCTATCTTGTAGTCTAATGAAATGCAAACTTAATTAAGATTCATGGTTTACTCCCCACAATTTACTCCTGATGTAATTAGCTTTTCACACTCGATAGGTAAAGGATGTTTTGCATAGTGTAAGCCGTACACACGCACTGCAGTATGGGGAGAAAGCAAAACACTTGGCAGCTAAGCAACTCAAATGTCCTCTTACTAAACAAACAATAGTAATTTCCCCCAATAATATGTACGCCTTTTTATAAACGGATGTGAGCATGACAGTCAAAATGTTAAACTCTGGGACCAACTGACAATTAATTTCACTCTTGTCAAGCTGTTTCATTTTTTTTGGACAAAGCCTGGCAGCTGTTTATATTTCCCAAAAAACAACTCTGTTATCACAAACATGATAATCCTCTGGAACATTTCTCCACAATCTTTACATCTTGCAACACCTTCAGGATATTATACTTACAGGGGTCCCTGACAGTACAGTATATCTCCACCCGTTGTCCAGATAACTGACCTGCCCCCCTAGACTAATTCACTCTTCCTGTATCCAGTGATCAAGCGGCCTGACCTGTTTATAGATATAGTTATAGATACAGTAAATATTAGGCCCATACAGGTTTATGATGTTGTGTCTGGTGATGGGCTGCTGCTCTGCTCCTTCAGTGGGTAAAAATTCCTGCCAAGGTTTGTCGCATGTCTAAGTTGAAATTATTTCCACCACCATTGAGCAAACAGGGTAATCATGGCAAATTTGCTGCATTGATGCGCCACCTACAGGGTCAACATGATCCAACCTGTGACACGGTGCATTATCACTGCTTTCAAGTGCTCTCGGGAATATCCTAATTACCAGGACAGCCATCTTCTCTGATCCAACAAATTTGTGAGTATGACTGTGGTGGATTTTTGATGACAAGTGAATAATCCCAGTTTGACAGCATGTTTGACCAACAACTCCTGTGATATGTCCTATTTATTGGTGGTTTGAACATGTTTCTGTCTATTACTAATCATTTACTTAAAGTTTCCACACATTCTTGAACTCAATGAACCAAAATAGGGCCTTTCTGTTGCTTCATCCACATTACCTTCTTTTTTTAAAAGTTGCCACCAAGAGAACAACCAACATATTTTCCTTACAGCTACAATTTGTTTGTGTTTCAAACTAAAAGCAAACTAAAAGCCCTGGTTAATGCAGAACAGTTTAAAAGAAAAGTTAGCGCTAATGAAGAGCACTTGAAGGCAACACAGAATGATCCACACCCACACTGAATATTTAAAATGGCCTTGAAAAATAATTTTGAGGAGGACATGTCCATTACTGATGGTGAGCCCACCTGCAGTTGTTGTTGTAGTTACAGTTTAGATTTAATTCACTTCATTAAAAAGCAGGAGAATCGGAAAATTATGAGGGCAGAAATGCATAACAACTATTTAAAAAAAAAATCTGTCTATTATTAATCTTAGGAAGTCACCGCTTCCATTTTTATGAACATAATTATGAATACATTTTTCTAATATTCAATTTTACCTGACTGTGACCTAAGAGGATGCAATTGTACTGAATATCCAAAAGTAAAAGTGGGAGAAACAAAAACATATTCTGTTAACTTCTGCATTCTATAATCTATTTAATGGGAAAGTGGAATTTTTTTACGGACATTTAACATAATTTAACATATAATATCCTGTAGGTCTCTGGGGGGAGTTTCCAGTGTGTGAAATTAAAAACCTGAAGTCTGTGTTACTAACTGGAGTGGGCTTTTAGGAGGCAGTGGGGTTCTTATGACATATGCTATTTGGTTGCATTATGGGAAATATAGGATTCAGTGTTTTGGGACTAACAATTAAAAATAAGGGGATCTCTTTGCTCCCTGTTGCTTTGATTTTGAGCAAAATAAATCAGTTTCTTGTGAAATGCCTGATTTTATGGAATATGGCGATACTAAAACGCTGGAATACCCCTTTAAAAATTACGAAGGAAAGTTTACTACTAACACTTTTTTTGATTTGATGTGCGTGCTGCTGTTAAAACTGCCCAGTAAAATATACATGAAGCCAGAGACATGCAGTATTAATCCTTGCTAAATAACCATGAGTGCAAGTCTAGTTTACTTCACACAGTTGCGGTGAGATTACCACACAATTTTGTTACTGCAACCGCTGTAGGATAACATAAACCTGAAGCAATTCTAGCAATCCTACAGAGCACAGAGAGAAGCTCTTAAACCTTGTGTTGGGCTCAGCCGCAAGAAGACCCACACAGCTCATCCCAACTCAAGTATTATTGCTTTAATTTGAGTCACCCAGAGTTTAGAACTACAGCTAGGACAGGAGCTCTATTAGTCCCTGAAACATTTCACTATTTGTCAAGCATTAGATGACTGTTACAGTGCTGTAGCAAACGTTCAGAGTAATGTTGTGTGTGAACTGCTCTGCATTGTTTGCGTGGCTGATTGTTCTGATGTCCTGAAGATGATGGAACAGATCCTCGTTGCCAAGATATTTATGTTCCTATTTCCTCGTGTCTCTATTTGCCTCTTTCTACTTCTCAGATCTATGTATTCCTTTCATCCTTTATTATCCCTGCAACTCCCTCGCCTCTTCCTTTTCTCATCCTCTCTTCATCTCACTCACCTTTTTTATTCACTGCCTCTTCAGCCAATTGTTCCCTCCCTTTCTTTATCCCTCTCTCCCTCCCTGCTCTGCAACTCTGCCTCTCATTTTCGTTACCCTTCAAGCCCCCCCCCCCCGTCTATTGCCCTCCTTGTTTTTCTATTTTTTTCTATAAGCTATCCATTATGAATTAGAATCCCCCTTTTCAATGGTGGTTTTCATGTAAGCTTGTAATATGTTAAGCACTGTCATCTCCATAAATGCTGTATCTATAAAAAGAACATTGTAAACATTCATCTCGGTACTTCAAAGGAAAATGTGACAACATGTACTTCTACTCTTGTACAGGAGAGAGGACATTAAATCCATTCACCACTTACACCTACAGTATGTCTTCTTTGAATTCCACTGTCACTGCCTAGTAGCCGGTTCTGACCTCCACCATCACTTTAATTGTAAGACGCACTCCCCAGGGTTTTCTCCGACCCCATGTTAGAGCCACGCTACAGCAACCACCATAAATTGTGATGAGAAACCAAATTAACAGCATGCTGTGATTGCACAGTGGGGAAAATGCAGTTCAGAAATATGAATTAGTATCATAACGCACAAGTCTGGTACAAACAGGGGCTTCAGCAGGCAGCCAGGCTGGATGACAGACAGCACAAGAACGGTCCCAGCTGTTCCTCAAATAGTTACATTTACCCCTGGCCTTTTGGATATATACACACAAATAACATCTTTTCACTGCGCCACACCTTTGATGCTTATAGAAGATTGTTATACTCGCTGAGCAAAACACAGACAGAAAAATGGCAGTTGTCTCCCACACCGATGAGACTTCTGAAGGTGTTTGTCTCTTTGTCAGTTTGAATTGTATGAGTGTGTTTGCCTGTGAGTACATGCATATTTATGTGTTGTTGGCCTTGCAGAGCTTCTCGCTAATGTGAAGTGTGAAACAAGACTACTGAATGAGATTCTCTCTTCTTTGTTAATACAAAGATTTTGGGCCGAGTGAAGCAGTTAATGAACCACAGTACGGTTCCCTGTGTGGATGGCAAATAAGATTGATTTTAACAAAATACATTATGCATCATAGCGGGTATCCTATTATAGAATTTGTTGCAGGCTAAACAGGGTATTTACTGTTTACTTTAAGCTTGGAGGAAAATGAGAGACAGTTTGGCTTCCCAGTACATGGTCTGCTAGAGTTTGAAGGGATAGGTACCCTCTAAACAAGTAAGCTGCCAATACGTTGTCTTTGACCATTAATGCAGATTTGTGGTCGGGCCATAAAGAGAAATGATTATGTGCAGCAGGCAGATGGGAGGAGGAGTCATTTAGTGCCTTCCAAATTATTCTGCGTGACAAACACATCATTGTACAATGGATGATTACTGATGGGTATGAGAGATTGTCCGTCCCAATCGACTATTTTTGAACAGACTATCATTAAACAGGCTTGGAAAATAAACAATCACAGTTTGACCTACTCCTTGCAGGTAGTTGCTTCAGGATCCCGCAGGGCAGATTTAACTGATTTAACAGATTTAACAAGACAAACTATTTTTTTCCCCCGGCAGTAAATCTGTTGAATTCTGATGGAAGACTGCAGCATTTAGTTAGGCAAATTTATTGTGTGCCCTTTGCTACATTGTCTTTAAAGTGTGCTGAATTTATCTGCCATCTATTGTGCTGTATTTGTCTTTTATCGACAGTCCATTGTCCCCAGTTTATGTGGCAGCCTGTGTGTGCAAATTGGTTATTCTTATGAGACGATAAAGTTTGTCTAATCTAACAAACTCCTGTAATCAGAGTAATATTGAAATGAAATTTTTTTGTTCCTTGATTAATGGCATTCAATGTACTGGCAATTAGAGAAATGTTCTAGCGCCCTCCTTTGGCACCATTCAGTGTAATCTTCATGCATTAATGGAGCAACAGTACATATTTTCCTCAAAGTGCCTTTTTTTTTTAAACTAAAGATTTTAAAATTCAGTTAGTTGTGAAGAGTAACCATCTGGAAAGCAACACCACTGATACATTATATATCAAAGACTGTTTGTTCATGTGTTCTTCAGAAGAAACATCACTGTGATGCGTGGACAAACAAAGCAGCGAGAGGACATCAGCTGCACGTCTCTTTGTAAGGACATTAATGCTAGATCTACTAGACGCTGTTAAGGGACTCCACTTTGAAAAGTCAACAGTGTAGAAACGTATAATTACATTACATTAGTCATTTGGCAGATGCTTCAACAAGTTTACAAGGATTGAGCCACCATAGACTAATGGCCAACATGCACACCTGAATATTTCAACTTGTAAAAATAAAAGCTTGGAAACCAAAGGAAGTAGAGGTGGACTCGTTCCTTCTGTCTCTGAGCTCTAACACACTCATGAGATGTTTATGTTTCAAGGCCAATTACACTTCTATTTAAAAACCTCCTCACTGAGTGCTTTCCTACTGCACAATGGAATCATTAATGAAGTTATTTTGTGTAATTTACATTATTAGTACTGTATTTAAGATACTTTTAAGATTATTTGTGCCTATTTAATCTGTGCCTGCTATTTAAACAGCAAATGCACCAGGTAGTTTCTTTTTCAAAAGATAAGTATAGCCTTCACTATAGAAAAAGTAATATATATACTTATTTATAAATATACTCTATGCTTAATTAATAGTGACTGCAGAAGGATTTACCTTATCAACTGTATGCAAATTCTCATGCAGTGTGTAGTCACAGCAATATGGTCAAAACTGATTACATGAATCACTAAGTAAAAAAAAAAAAGCACAATTTCAGTCTTTTAGAGAGAAATGAGCCTTGCTTTGAACACCACTTGGATCACGAGTCTATCTATGCATGAGAAGTATTTTGCCTTCACCCTTCATACATCACAGTATCTTTCTTCAAACAAGCCTAGCATACACAAGCCTACTGAGCTATGCGCTTTAAAGCTCCTCTTCTTGACTTATTTCTGGCATGTATTATTTTCTCTCTCTGCTTGAAACGCACATTTCCTCGCGATTGACTGTAGTGTATGTTCAGTCAAGGACACTTCTTCTTCTGGATGGCATTTCATCATTGTTCTTGATGATGGCCAATCACAAACAGAGGGAGAGGCCACAGCACCACTCCTAGCAATCAAAGCTGAAGTACAAAAAAACCTGCATTGATTTGCACCTGACCTTAAAGGTGAGTCAGCCAATATAGAGATATCCATCAGCAGGGCTTGGTTACAGAGCACTGACTGGAAAGATAGAGCCCTTACCAAGCAAGACAAAGGTCAGCAAACATCCTGGTAGACTACATTCGCTGCCCCGTATCCACACACCTCACAAAACACAACAAAGAGAAACAGTTATAAACACTCTCTGGTGAGTATTGAAAGTACAGAAAAAGCAAAGGAAATTAAAATGATGTATTATGCTGAACATTGACCGAAACCATTGATAAGAGGAAACTAGGCATTGAAAAAAACAATAAACCCTTTGCTGCCTGTCTGCTGTCACACCTTCAGATCATGAATCTTCAGGGTCTGCACCGTATCCAATCAGAGCTGCTGCAGCACTTAGGAGTTATATTTAGTGGTAATTTTGTTTTTAAAATCCAAGCACTTTTCTCTTAGATCAATGACAAGCTGTACTCTAAGCTACAAACATAAAATGTGGATGGAAGAGAAAATTATTTTTCATCAGCACAACCAGGAATAAAACAATGATGACTGCTAGGGTCTAGGCAGCAACCTTAGTAGACAAAAATCTTAAATTGATGTCCCCAAAGAGAAGGATTGTATCTGCATGGCTGTGCTGCACCTTCACAATTCATACTGATAGAATGTGCATAATCGCAGCCCCTCACCATGCTTGCCTGCATGCTTGATGAAAGGGAAATGGCCTCCGTACAACAGAAACAGAAAAGAGGCTTTCTAGAGAATGACTATTACCTCATGAGTGTGTCACTGCAATTTGGAAAAGGGCTCTGAAATATTCTGTTTGGTGGTTTTAAATTGCCAACCACTGAGGTGAAAAATACTAAAATCAAATACACTACCACACTGAAACACAGCTGGCACGTGCACAAGTACACACACCAAACACACACCATTTGCACCAAGGAAATAATAGACATTGTGTGTCTGCGTAGCCAAGTATAATAACTGTTTCCCGACATCTGCGGGCTGCTGGTACTTTAGCTACTTCCCAGCAGATACAGTATTTCATGGCTAGACACCAATACCTCCTCAAAGTGCTACTGAGCCATATTGCTCATACTGATGCCAGGCCACCACTGTGAGAGCTGCTGTACAACACAAAACTGTGAGCCAGCAACACATCTAATAGGACGCCTGTCTTTCTAGCCTCCAATCTTCCAAACAAACAAACATCAACTCTTCACTTTCCCCAAAAAGGGAAAAGGAAGAAAGCACAGAACAAGAATCTGTCTTTTTCTATCTAAAGACAACCACTGAGGCTGAAAAAATACTCGACTTTTTTTCACTTTCCAAGTAAACACCTTCTTTCAGTTAACAGCCTGTTCACGGGCATGTTTTTAGATACAAAGCGCCTCATTGGAACTCACTTCAAACTCAATCACAAACTTACAAACCACCTTATTAACATTTCGCTAGCTGCAGATTCTTCAGAAATTGTTAGAGCAATTCTATCTTCACCACCTGTAGGAAAGAAAAGTAATGGTGGCAGGAGTTTAGCTCTGTGGATGTATAGACATGTTGATCTCCCCACCTACAGGTAAAGAAAGTAATAGCTGCGCCTCCTGGAGAGTTTTGTTGGTTTCACATTAAAGATTCGTACAACCTAGATAACATAAATAAATTAATAATAGTCACAATAATTAAGATTGAAATACAATTGTTACAGTTTGTGGCTGTAAAACATTGACATGTTTTTCCCTTTCTAAACATCCATAACCTAGTCTTAACATTTGGGTTTGTCAGCTACCAGACCATCATAAAATCCAGTTAAAGTATTAAGTAACAAAAGTAACAATTATATACAATATATGCAATTATATTGTAGACAGATAATCATTTTAATAAGACTCAAGTTAGGAATGAACTACAGACTATTTTCATTATTGATTAATCGTTTTGTCTATAAAATTGGGAAAATTGATTTCCCACAGCCCAAGATGACGTCTTCAAATATGTTGTTTTTGTCTCGTTTTATTTAACCAATTGTCCAAAGAAAAGCTTTAAATCCTTATATTTAAGAAGCTGTAACCCATGATCTGTGTTTTTCTTGGGGCAATAAAATTAAAGCGTTTATCAAGTAATTGCTATTATTTTTTGATGATTGACTAATCGATTAGTTGACTAATCATTGCAGCCTCTAACTCAAGTTTTAGTGAACCTGAAGTCAACCTTAAATTTGCTATTTTCTTTTGGCCTCTCCATCAACCCCTTGATTTTTTTTTTCAACAAATAAAAACTCTCTTTCCCCCTCTGGAAGAAACACACACAAAGCAATGTGAACTATACTGGGTTTCTGGAGTTCAATAAAAAATGCTTGTGTTGGTAAAAAAAAAAAAAAAAAAAAACCATACATACACAGAGCAGATATTAAAAGACACCAGAAAGCACTACAGTTGTCGCACTCATTGTCTGTAAGTGTCACAATAAAGAAGCTATTACTTTCTTAGTCTATCTCCTTGTCAGTTCTAACCTGCTGCTACTGTCATTGCTTTCAGACTCCACAGGTTGGACTGGAACTGCAAGTCTAAAACTGCTGCCAGTGCAATTCGATGATATTGGCTGGGCCTGGGTTCAGCCTCTCCGCATCAGTGACACTGCGCGTCCTTGATTATGACCAAAATCAGATCTGGTTTTAAACAGAGAATGGACAATGATGGATGAATAAGTGCTTTAATAAATGCAGCAACACAGGCCAGGACCAAAGGCCAATGACCACAGCATGGAAGCCTAAAATCAGATGATTAGTCAATCAATGATTCAGCAGAAACCTTGAAAATACACAATATACACAGAACATATTTTAGCTACTTTTCTTCCTTACATAACAGGCTAAAAACATTTTAAAAAAAACTTTGAAGTAAAAGTTAAATTAACAGCAATGTATAATTTTATGAAGAAATCAATAATTTCCTAAGATGCTGACCTGAGAGCATCTCACAGGCAACTGAGACTGTAAGGTCTAGCTGTCCAGGTCTATTTTCTAGATGGAATATGAAATCCCTAGCGTCCCTCCTTAACATTGATAGCAAAGCAGCGTAGTTAAGAGTCTAAACAGGTATCCTCACCTATCAGTTTAATTGCTGATGAAATATGCTGTGGAGTCACAGCAATGCCACTAAGCAGTCGACCTCCTCAATTACCGTCACGTCGCCACACTTTGTTTCCCTGACCATGCTTCACCTTTGCCTGCTCTCCTGTCACATATCAAAAATCCAGTCGACAGCCAGAAACACAAACAACAGCAGCGACCGTCAATGCCAAGGAATATTCACAGAGTTACGTATGCCATGGTCACAGGTTATAAAGTGAATATGCTGGAAATATAGTGTATTGTGGATTCAACATTAATGAAAGACTATCCAGTTGTGTGTATTTTTTTTTGTGCTTCAATGAACATTTTATATTTTCTATGCAGCAGTGTAGTTACTGGTTTAGTTACATCTCACTTAAAATAAATGCTTTGTTGTATTTACATTCCTTCTGTTAGTAAACAGTTTTTGCATAAATATACCACTACAATGTGATTGCAAATTTCTGAACCACTGTATGGAAAAGGCCCAAAAAATGCATACATTTTTATCAGCGAATATGCCTCCAGACAGTTATCAGAGTTTAATCCCCTCTGAAAACGGCACCTGAGGTGCAGCAGGCAGTCCACCTGAATCTGTAGCCTTGACTCTGGAAGCAGCCTCTCCTCAGCCTATTACATTTAATCTCAACAAACGGTGAGCTATTTTTCTTCCTGAAGACAAGATATTGCCAATCTCTCTCCCCCAAGAGTACTGCTTATATTAAAACTGATACCTGAGAAGAACTGACTTAATCAGAACCAGCAAACTATATCCAACCTTCGCTGGGACCTGTCAGCAATGTCTAAGAGCCTGGCCCAGGCCTCAAGCCATGGGCGAGAGGCCAGTGGGTGAGCTGAGTAGTACTTTGGTACACTGCTAAGGCTATCCAGTGGGATGTCAGCACTAAAAGAGGCATCAGGAATCCACGGAGTAAAATTGTTACTAGTCCAAGTTCCTGTATCCTGGAAAATTATATACTGTTCCTTCCAGTTCCAGGTGAGTCTTCTGGAGACTGTCCTGTTTTTTCTCACACTTCTGCTCTTCTTCTTCAGCTGTTGTGGAGATCAAGAACCTGAGGGGCAGTGGGATAATGCCCCAAATTCCCTGTAGATAGTGTATAATTACACAGACAAATTGTAATCCTGATTAGCCCCAGCAGCCTTTCCAGCCTGTTTACATAATCACATTGAGAGAAAGTCTTCATCAAGGGCTCAGTGGCCAGATTACTGTCTGTGCAGAACCCACCTGATTACCAGCAATTAGTAACTGCCTGTTATAGAGTTTAAAAATAACAACTACATTTTGACAAAATGTGGAAGCTAGAAGGACATTTGCCAGATACAATGTAATCACAAGAAACAGAAGTGGTGGGACACAACAGATGGACAATTTTCAACAATCTGTTCACTATCATTAATCGTTCACTTCATTTTACGTGCTAATGTCAATGCGGGAAACCGGCTTGTGCCTGCGTGCTATGTTTGTCCTCTCCCGTGGTGTCCCTCAACTTCCCATGAAGATTAGAGCCCCTCCTGCTTTTCCTTATCAGGACTTCTAGGATTGCCTGGTATAAAGAAGTCTTAAACCATGGAAGCAGAATTTTTGAGTCTGATTTGCAAGAATCATTTGAAATGGATATAAAGGTATAACTGTAAAGCGACATAAAATTCATCAGTTTCAATGAGAAATATCCTTATAATAAATGATATAAAGGGCAGATCGAGGAAGCTGTGCCCACAACTCCAATCTGGATCATTGTCACTTATAGTTTGAGATCATCAATGCTCTCTCACGTGATATTATCCACTGCTTACACAAGCATGTGTCATAAGAATGGGATACTATCGGCTTTGAGACCGCTTCCTCATTGTGATGTTGACTGATCGTTGTCTGGTAAATGGAAGCAGTGAGACTGTCATAAGAAAAAAGGGCCAACGCAATGTTGTACTCAAGAGAAGATACAGCAAATTGCTCACTATAAGTGCAAAAGAATTCAATTTGTATTTGGCCTAGGTCTTCTGCTCTGTTTAAAAGAAAAATCCAGCAATTTAGCTTCCTAAATTTGTGTTTGTGTCAAGCAGTTTTTAGGTTCCCTGAGGATTAGATGACACAGTTGCAGTGGATGTCCTCAGTTGTTTGGTAGTGGACCGCTGCAATTAGATTATATTATTTTTGATTCAGTTTTATTCATTACAAAACTAAGTAGCTACATGTCACTAAACTGTGTAGAGTACCAAGAATCAGACAGGTGACTGAGATAACTTTGTAAACTGTGCACCACCCACACACAGGATCCTGGTTCCAAAATAATCTAATATGAAAAAGCTCCTCTAGCAAAGTTGTGTTGTACAAAAGTTGTGTTGTACAAACTTTGCTAGATAGAGGGCTTCATCATTATCTTAGCAGGAGAAGTGAGTCACAGGCTAAATGTAGTCGATCTTTTTACTTCTGCAAACATTGTGTCAGTTGTCAGAGCACAGGAACAACAGCTGTTCTACGGTTCTTCCTCCACACCTTGCTCTGTGTCACTATTTCCTTTGCGCTTTTCCTGAAGAAGACCAAGGCCTCCTCCTCCTTCTTTCCTCCCTCCTTCCCCAATTCCTGGCTGGCTGGCTTCCTAATAAGTAACAGAACTAGAAGGATTGGCAGGGGCCTCAAGGTTTGACATTGCCACAATGTGGGTGGTGATGAAACAGCCCTGCGCCCCACTCTGCTCGACTCTACTTGGCTCATTCTTGGTGGGCGCTGCTACTCTGCATGCTGCACATTTCATCCACCCCCAATAGGCAGACATGAGAATTACTCACAGGGTGAACAACCTGCATGTAAATTGATATCTGTGAGTGGCCATTCTCAGACATGCATACAGTGCATGCATTCAACAGATAATTTGCCATGCACACACAATGTCACTTAATACACACAAATGTGCGTACATAGAAACAAATTGAGAAGAAAAACATTTTGAGGGTTATAACTGAATTTACCTTTTTTCTTTGGTGTTAGTTGGAAGTGAGAATTTCACTAATATTAATATGTGATAGGCAATGACACACACACAGACAAACAGACAAACACACACACTTACTTATGCTCAGTTTTTATAATCAACATGTAACACATTCTTCCATTGCAAGGAAGCAAGAAATTGATTTTTATTTGTTTTCTTTAAATGTCGTTTAAATGTCATTGGACCACAGATGGTTATACGGTAATTGCAGAGAGGTAAATGAGCAACAATTGCTTTGACTGATTTTTCAGTTTTTATGTAAATACCATGAATCAAATTACTGTGGTAAACAAGGAGGGGGGAAAGCAAAGGTGATCAGACAGTTAAGTGAAAACTCAAGAAATTCTGTTGCTTCTTGTTATCTAGTCAAAAAAATATATAATTCAAAAAACTGCATCTGAAAAGTTACATTTCATCAGTGCTGAATGATTACTGGTCTGAATAAAATTAGCTGATGCGTATAAGAAACAAAAATGGAACCAGCGGTTACCTCACCAGCTAGACCGAGTATTCAATGGACAGACCGTGAGAAAGAGCCACTGGAATACTAACAAGCCCACCTTACACCTGCCTCCACTGGCAAGTCCGATAAACAGCAGTCGACAAATTGGTTCCACACTACTAATTGCCTCAGCCCCCCGCTATATGGTTCCACTAACATTTCTGGCCTGACGCAAAATCCCATCCATAAATACTTGAAAACTCGACCCAGAAAAGAGAAAACGCGGGCAGCTCTAGCCTAAATAAATTAATATCTCTTAACATCTAATAGGAAATCTGCAGTGCATGCACTTGCGCCTCAACAATTCACTAGTTAACCTACTAAGCAAAGCAGCTCACGTAGGCTATTAGAAGAAGCTACCGCAAGAATATCTATTGGGAGACTCAGTGAAAGCCTGCATTGAGCGCTAAAACCGGTGAAATGCGTCCCCTAAAACTCCATCCAGTAAACCGTGGTAGCCTATTTTGCGCACGTCTGTAACGTTAAAGCTTTTGATTTCTCGCACGCACACAAGCACACACACACATAAAGACACACACACGCACACACACACGGGCA
>NW_023339807.1:8576935-8577956 GCF_004916995.1 Morone saxatilis | reverse complement strand
AGAAAATAGAGAGGATTGCTGCAGTGGCTCGTACCTTTTACACAAGTAAACATCAGTGAAAAGATGAGATTCCAAAAAACAAATCCCGTCCTAATCCTCATCGTCTTGGCTTGAACAAAGTCCCCTCGGCCACATTTAACGCATCTCCTGTTGAAAATGTCCCGTAGTTCAATAGATCCGTCGTAGTATCCGTCTCTGTAAATCCCCTTCATGTTCACAACTAATACATGTAACCTAGAGCCTATTTCTTTCTTTTCTTTCTGTTGGGTTGAAGTAGGTTCCCTTTCCCCTTCTCAGAGGAGAAACAGGCACAGCCGCCCGCCGCGCTATGTCAGCTGATAGGAGAGAAGTGAGCGAGACTGAATTTTAGGATAGGACCACAGCAACCTGGACGAGGGCTCAACCATCTCTGCTGAGAGGGGCATCAAGTGTGAGCATCTCTGCTGGCGCGCTCTCGCGTCTGCTGTTCAACATCTTTCCTTTTTAATGCCTACAAACCGGCTGAGGACGGAGAGGAGCCTAGCCTGCACAATCTGAATGCTGCCTTTATCGATCGGAAACTGAACCACGCAGAGCAGAGTGAGAGAGAGAAAAGGTGGTGGTGGTGTTGGGGAGGGGTGTGGGGGTGCAGTGAGAGAGATCGTCCTGGTGTGTAAGTATGATGTGTGGCGTCACAAAATCGTGGGAGAGTGAGAACAGGGGAGGGGTGTGGGGTGCCAAAGGGAGGAGGAGGAAGCTAGGAGGAGGGGGCAGGAGGAGAGGGTAGGAGGCAGGAGGTTAGGAGGCACGTCTTTATTTGGAAAAATAGTAAATTCTGAGAAAGACAATTAACTCTTGTTAATGAACAGCATATGTGCTTTAATGTGTGTGTGTGGGGGGGGGGTGTTACGGTGAGACTCAGCAGGCCGAGCCCCCCCCCAAAAAAAAATTTTCCCGCCCTCCCCGGGGGGGTCCCTGAAGCTGATGAAAGAAATTCGCCTGGTAGGCAATCCCACCATAACTCTGATGTTTTCATTTTTGG
>NW_023339807.1:8565096-8576835 GCF_004916995.1 Morone saxatilis | reverse complement strand
GTGTGTGTGTGGGGGGGGGGTGTTAGGTGAGACTCAGACAGGCAGCATCCCGTCCCGAAAGCTGATGAAAGAAATTCGCCTGGTAGGCAATCCCACCATAACTCTGATTTTCATTTTGGAGATAGAGCGCAGCCGTTATTGGGAGTGATGGGACTGGGCAATTTGCAATGCAAAGATGGGATGATGACGGAGCAAAGCGCAGCTCAGCTCAGCTGCAGTGGGGTTCTTCTGCCATCTAGCTTTGGAAGAGTCGCCGAGCTGTATACTTTGAAACGGGGAGGAAAGGGGGAGCAGTGAAGTGAGAGCCCGTGATTACACAGAGAATGAACATCATCCGGTCTGTAACACATTCAGATAGGCTTTCTTCAGGAGCTGTTGATTCTAATACGTACGGCTTTGCTTCATCAACATAGTCTCTGGATTCGTATAGCTTGTGAATAGTCCAACAAATTAAAGTTTCTGAGCGCAGCAGCTTTTAGAAGAGCTTCTATATCTGCTGAGGTTCAAATTAATTATGCACAGAACTTCGGGTTTTATTATTGATCCCCATAGAAATCAATATTCTGCGCCCTACTATTGGCAAGATTTATTAGCGTCAGGTCAAGAGGGTAGGTTCACAAGGAAACCTGATAAATGAACCCTGAGTCTCTCTTTGTATTTGAGGAGAAGCCAAAATGGGCGCCTCCCAGTAACTTACAGTATGAGAGCTGTCCATGGTGCTGAAACTTTAAACCACAGCGTCTGCTTGTGATTGCGGCCAATTTAGGAAGGGAACTGACTTGTGCTAGCATTTTCCACCACAAAGACAGTTTGTATGAGAAAAGAAAACAATATTGAGAAAATTAAATGGAATTCAAGTACAAATCTGCTTTCCAGATTATGATTTTTTTGCATGTTTCTGTTCTTTGTCCAAGGTTAGTTGGCTAGAAATCTCCCACCCCTATCTCCCTCGGGAGAATAAATGGGAGAAAACAGCTTGATCCTGCTCTAATCATGTCTAATTATAAGGCAGCAGAGGGCAATGGGATTGTTGTCCTCTGGCCAAATATTCAGAAAACATAATTCAACTCTGGAGGCCAAATGTTGATAAATATCACATTTATAATTGTAATGCTGTGAGATTTATTTGGGATTTGTGTGCTGTAAATAGCCGTAGCACTTTATGGGCTTTATATTTTGAGAAATTAATTTTATTCTGTATTTACTGTGTCTTTGCTAGCTCAATGAAATGTATTGTAGCTCTCTGTAAAAATCTCATTTGACATGTTTTTGTGGACAGCTTGATATGAATCTATCTCATTCTACCATTACAAACTGAATCGCTACCACATGAGCGATAGATTTTTATCCTCGCTCCATTTCTCTGAAGAGTTGTTTATCTCAATGGTTTATGCAGCAGAGGCAAACCATTGCGTATATCTGCCAGTGTGAAGTGGAAGGTCCCTTATTCCCTCCTGGCATCAGAATTCTTCAGGTGTCTACATGCCCAGTGGAGGCTGCTGGGAATGGATTGAGGCACCAGGCAGCTTGTCTTTACCACTGTAATCGACAGGTGGGCCCAGGAGAGGGGGCTTCAGTTGTATTGATGCCTCTCGCCAGCTCTCGCTTGCTGCTTGATGAGCAATCAGAGTGCCTCTTGCCCAGTCCTCCTTTTGTTTTTTGTGTGCATCCCTGTTTGTGTGTGTGTGTGTGTGTCCATGCCTATGTAGCAACAGTTCATGCATGCCAAATTGAACATATATACTCTTGCACATCCGGTTCAAAACAGGTGGCAAGCATGGTTGAGCATGTGTATGCAGGCATGTTCGTGCAAACATTTGTACGCTTTAGCTTACTGAAAGGGAATTCATGCGTTGAATGTACTTTTATGCGTTGGCCACTGCGTTAAGAAGAACAAAAGCTAACCAGGCAGATAATCAGCCAACCAACTAAACAGCCAGTGAGACAGCTACAGTGACTGCACTGACTCTATTTTTCCCTCAGGCACTCAGTCTGTTGTACTTGTGAATCTGGGCAGCATGTTCTGATTAGCAGTGGCCATGTATGAGGACTGAAGCCTGTGACGGGTTTCATATCACACAATGGCCAAAGGTCTCCTGTTTTCCCAGGGGCAGCCTTATGGGAGGTTTAGACAGGTGTCAGTGAATGTGAGTATGCATACTTTATGCACATGTGTGAATACAAGTGTCAGACTATGTATGTAACACATGTGTCCTTCAGGGATATACTCTAAAACGTGCGTATGTCTTTTTCCATGTACACGTGCATTGATGCCGTACGCCTGGGCATGAATCTAAGTTGAAATCTTCACGCCTGGGTTGTATTTCATTTGTGTGTGCGTCTGTGTGCAGGGGCAAAGTGCAGCTGGTAGGGGGTTGATAGAGTAAGCACCGGGGTCGGATTAGCTGGCTTGACTTCCCCAGAGGAATGTGTCTGAATCTGGCCTCTCTCACACACTGCCGCTAATCCACTGCTGAGTTCTGCTGCTCCATTGCTCTTGGTCGGCTACCTAGAGCACCCAAGGGGTACTGGGAAGGTGTGTGCAGGTGAAAGAGGTGATGGGCAGATGTCTGTGTACGTGAGTAAGATGGTAGACAGGCATGGAATAATGTGTGATGAAGGGCATTTAGGGCATAAAAACCCAAACAGAGCCCAAACAGATGTCCATTCATCTTGTGTGTACATGTGAGCACTTCTGACAGAACTATTTTATATACTGATAAATTCAGATGATATGTGGATAATCTTTGGTCCATTCCATTGCTTGGGGATGATGAATGGCACAGAAATAGAAAGAGAGAAAACAACAGAGATGGGGTTTGAAATAGAGAGAGACTGTTTCCCACTTTATCCAGAATCAATGGTGTGGTGTAATGTAACATGGAGCTTACAATTATGACAAAAAGCACACCGTCACACCTTATTCTGTTGCAGGTTACATGGTGCCGTACTGACAAAAATATGCATTGACAGTTTCACTGGCATGCCTTTCAAGATCATCGTCAGCCTGATGCTAGCACTTTAGCTCAGGGCAACACTCTGAGCCATGAGTCATAACAAATGGTTTTATTCAGAGTAAATATGGATAAAAAGCGACATCAAAACCATTTCTGATCTATTGATCTGTGCACCTAGTTTGTGCTTTTCTTTAGTCTAAAAAAAGCTTTATAAAATATGATTACACTATATTTTGCCTTATTTCTACATGTGAGTTCACCTTGTGTGCCTTTTGCTCATTAGGTTCTATATAGGTTTCAATCAGATCTCTGCTGCCTGAGCCTGCTCATAAACATTAAACCTTTTATCTCCTGGGGAAAAAGTCTGAAATAGTAGGGAGAGACAGAGAAGGAGTGAAAGGGGGAAGGGATAACAAGGAGTTGAAGAAAACCAGGGTTAAAGGTATTGATTGAGGGAAGGTGACAAACATAAAGGCAAGACAGAGATAGAAACAGATGTGAATTGAGGAGAGTGAGGGAAAGACAGAGAAGGACAACCAAGCAAAAGGAGGGCAGAGTGAGAATGAATCGAGGTTGTTTGGACTGAAAAAAAGAGGAAGAGAGACTGAGGAGACGAGCAAGGGTAAAGCATTATAATAAGCGGGTGGAAAAATAGATTTGAGGAGCACAGAGGCAAAGCAACAAGGAAAATGTAATGAATAGTGAATCTAACTGGATACCAAATAAATGTATTTATGAAAGAGATAACATATTTCGGGTGACACAAGCCATAGCCAATATATGGGCCGGGAAGCTTGGAAGTGTTTCTGTATTTTTTTCATTCGAGATGGAAAATATTTCAGTGAATGCTCCACAAACAACACAGGCAACTGTTTGTGTGTTTACATTTAAGGTCAAACTATTTAAATGGGATAATTAACAAGATGGAAAGTGTTTCCATTCCAACAATAATTGGTGAAACCACAGGCCGAGCAAAAAAAAAAAAAATGTTGTTCGCTAAAGTGACTCCACTGCAGCATACCCCAACTTCAAAGATGGTCTCATCATATATTGAAATGTAGAATGAACAGTCTGGTGATACACAGACTTAATCATATGAATAAAAGATCAAAAGGAAAAACTGCTGATTGAGAGAGAGGAGGAGAGAATAAGCAAACGCTAGCTTTTTGATTCACTGCACAGAGGGGGAAAAATGAGTTAAACACCTTTTTTTGAGAGGACAAATGTTGTGTTTGATTGTAAGTGTGGAGGGGAGACTTGTAAATGTGCTGGTGGTATTAAAAATGTGCCCAGGTTATTGAGTGAGAGGTTTTCTGACAGTGCACAACATAATCTGGTATTCATGGCAGCTAGGGGTAATCACACTATGAAATACCAGACTTACCTACACTGACTAAAGTGTTGCTATACTTAAATAGCACCTTTAAGGCAGTGCTACACACACAACCTATTGAGGCAGGGAAGATGGGCAATTCATGACTCAACTGTAAGCAACAGTGAAAGAGGTTTTTTTGTTCCTTGTTACCCATATTACCAAATTCTCATCCCAGCCGAGGGGAAAATCACCCATTTGAATTCTGTTAAAATAGCATCTGTGTTTCTTCAGCAGAACAACTGCATTCTGTTACTTCTGTCAACGTGACTGGAATAGCAAAATTTGTTTTACAAGGAACAAAACTCAAATATGTAGAACATGATGTGCCATGTGCCCGATTCCTGTGTGTTTTTTTACAGCTACATTACTTTTTGCGTATGGTGCAAGGCTGAGGCAAATCAAGTATTCTACTAAGCAGCTTAACAATTCCTATAACACTTAGTGTTGCTACCAGGGTAAAATACATGTCAGAGCAGCTAACTGCATTCCCTGTGGGTCAATGACTTACCTGACGCTCAGGTTCTGAGCACTTCCTGTCTTAAGTGATGGTTCCAGGCTATCCTTGTGGTGCTGCAGCTTTGCAGCAAGTCACTATATAGCTCCTGACCTTATTCCATTCTTACCCATCTTCAGTGTGACATGTGCTACTTTGTATAAAGCAGCAATGAAAATAATCAATAGCTCAGTTACATTACACCATAAAAATATGTTTCTTTGATTCAGCAAGATGGTGTGATATTGCGTCAGCTAATGTTGAACATTAATAATTCTGCTGACCAGATTGGTTCATTAGATTAAATTAAAAGTATACATATCCATGGGTAAGGTGAAGTGGTCAAAAAGAACATTAATATGGTATTCAGGGAAGTTTATAATATTGGTCTCAAAGAACCAAACATCAATGATTTCACAGTCTGTGCATGAACACATGGTGCAAGGGTCTTTTCCATAAACAGAAGGACTTTGATCCCTCTTACTCCAGGGCTATTGCACACAACAGATCTCTGGCAGCAGAAAATGCTCCTTCTAACTGTTGATGCATAGACTTTATTTTTGATTTTCCTGTTTGAAAAGGGGAGTATAAATAATAATAACTAATGAAATAATACAATTAGATTGTGGTGTATGGGGGAAAAGGAATGAATCAGTTTTTCTATTAAAAATGATGCCCATTTTGTCCAGAAGCTCATGTAAGAGTTGCAAATGGGTAGGCTGAGCTGGTGGGTTAGATGACTCATCACTGACACAAAGACAATAATGTGATCACAAATTAAATTCATTTCCTGTATTTCTGATGTGAAGAGAGCACAGGAGAACAAGGTAAAAGAGAAAGGTTAATGTAGGCCAGAACATTTTATTTTTGCTGTGTCAGATGTTGGATAATGATATCACAATTATGCATAAAAATGGAATTAGATACATGTGAGACTCTGTCTGTGTATGTGAATGCATTACCTAATTCTGGAGCTGACTTGCTGTGTGAAGCAGTTTGTAATAATATTTATATTCTAATGAAATGAACTCAAAATAACAAATGTTGTGGGAAGTGGGATTTTCAGATGTCGCAGAGCAGATGATGATTTGATCAGAGGCAAGGGATCAGTTTCGCTGATCTAGTGTCAGATACTTACATATACATACTGTACGCAATACAAACCTGTTGAGTCAAGCTGTGTCTTGTTTTCCACCAGATTCTGTTGGTGTAAGTTAGGCAAATTTAGAACCAAAAACTGGGACATTTTGCAAAGATACAAATCATCTGTGCCTGAAATCCAACAGGTGGCAGCTGAACATGTTCTAGTGAAATGGCCAAAAGAGATACACACAAAAAAAATCATTTGACGCTTCACAACCTTGTAATGCATCTATTTTTTGTTGTTGTATGGGAGTGTTACATCTTACATACGAGCGGTTTATGTTGACTCATACATACCCCTATCTTGTGGTAGGTTGTGCCCAAAAAGTGGGTCATGCTTCTACAACTGCTTTAAATTCTTGTTTTTGTGTTAGTTTTCATGGATGCCCTGCAACCTTAATTATACACAGCAATTACTGACGGAGTTGAATGCACATTTATTTTGCCGTACTTGCATAAAATGTGAAAAGCAGATCCATTTACCCTGTTCTCCCCATATGGCTTTGAACATAAACACCTGTTTTGTATACTGTATATCTGTTTATTGCATGGTGAATTGCAATTCAAAGACATTATTTGGGAGAAGAAAGCCTTACATTTGCATTTTACATGTTAGTATTTAGATTATATTTTTACCAAGGGTGACTTACACTCAATTCCCAAATCCATATAAGAATAAGCAACCAAACTTAACTAGTACAAAGGTTGGGCCCTTTTGGTTTTTACCATACCCATGGGACCATAAAATGATCCTGTTGGCATGAAATAGTAGGAAAGGAAAAAGAATAAGTGCTGGACAGAGAGACAGAGGAGATATTTTGAGAGAGCAATTAGAGTCAGTAGAGGAGAGAGGATATGATTCAGGGAGGAAGGTGATGTGAAGCCCTTCTTGAGACAAGTTTTCAGCCTGCAGTGGAAGACATACTTTATCACTCTTTTCTCCCCTGACAGGAAATTTGCTAAATTCTGTTTTGTTTAAGGACATTATTATGGCCCTCTTGACTCTAAGATTAAGCTCATTGCACAGAATCACAACCACCATAATAAATAGATGGTATAACATAATATAAAGGTATGCAGCTGGGATTGTTTTTGGCTGTACTGAAATAGAGTACACATTGATTGTGTGATTGAATTCCATTTTAATGCCATTTAACTGGCTATTCTTAAATGTATGCATTTTCATTGTGCCTTTGCCTAAATACCAAATTGCAGCAATCAAGACCCGATCCCCACATTCCCGCTGTGGTTGCCCTTTGAAAGACCAATTACTTGTTGTGTTTGATGAATAAATACCTGTGTGGAGCTGCTTGATATATCTGTGTCTGTGTCAAATAATCAAGAGTGGAAACATCCCAGTACCACTGAGGAGAAGGGCCGTATAGGAAAAGTACTTGGTGTTAGCATCAACGAGTCCAACTCTTTACTTCCTACATCAGTCAACCACAAATTATTAGCTGCTTTACTTTAGGAACAAATTAGGAAAGACTTTGAAAACTGACATATACAGTAAACGAAGCAAATTGTCACCTTTATGAGAGCATATGATATTGATTAATAGAGAGTAAATATAATACAGTAATTGGAAACAAGTATGCTGCAAAATGTATCTGTAAAGAAACTCAGGAGAGCGTTTACCAAAGTGAGATTGTGAAGGAATTATTTGTGTGTGATTGGGTAAGTGAACACACAGAATAGGTTTCACAGATGAATTTGCTGAATTTGACAGTTTCAGGCTTGTGTTCCGGCCTGTGGTGCCCAGTGACTGGAACAAGCAAAAACAACCTCTCCTAAACTAGCACAATTCACCCCTATGGCAGTTTTATGAAAATTCCAACTCACACCACCACTCTGGATGTTTCTTCATAATTCTTCTAATTGAGCTTTTCCTCTGTTTATGAGCACATAGGCTGCCTTGTTTTTGTGCTTTTGGCTTCTGATGTGCTTCCACACACCAAGAGGTAGTGTCTGTTTTGTGCCTTCTCATTTCTTTGGCCTTCCTGTATTTATTGTTGCTTTGCTGACTGTTGTTGTTATTTTGCATCATGTCTCATTCTAGTTTTGCTTCTTACTGTTGAGTGCCTGCATACGCCTGAATATCAATACACCAATTCTCTTTGCTTCCTTTTGAATTTCCTCTTCATTGTGCCATCGCTGTGAATAAATATTGTTTAACAAAGAAAATGAAACACCCCCCTCATTCCTACAAATACAACAAGACATTGCAGAAATATCACCAAATGAAAAAATGAATCACGACTGTCTGAGACAAATGATAGTGAGAAATTATTTTACAAAAGTACTAACTAAGATAACACATGAAAAGGCATTAAAATGCATTGTATATTCTCATATCGTTTATGTTTGCCACACAATAATGTAATAAACAGAAATTCATAATTGTATCAGTTTGAAGGTCACATGTGTTTTGAATGTAGTGTATCAACAGTATTTGACATGACTTTCAAGGTTGGAAATTGACAGAATAAGCTGTCAATTTACAGTATAATCTATATACAGTATACTGTATATAGTACAGCATACCTCTGTGAATCATACGAAATAATGTAGTCCATTTTTCATTTTTATTATCCAGCTTCTGGTCAACCAGTTAATCCTGTCACTTATGAATGTAATTTAGTTATAAAATCCCTTTGCATTTATACAATAAAATCTGTATCTGTAGCAAAACATCTGGGCTTTCCGTTTAAAAAGAACTTTGTAGTAAGTACAATGTAAAAATAAATCTGAAGTGACAATAAAAGAGTTTCATGGAAACACAACTCAACACATTAATGCAGCCTCTCAAATCCTACACTACATCTAACATGTTGTGAAATTCACACACTTCTTGCTATGACTGCTGCAGTGAAAATATATTTATGCATACATATTGCAACAAATAATACTTAAATATCAGTGAATGAACCATTTCAGGACACAGTGATGGAGGAGAATATTGTGGTCTTTTAATGAAATGAAAAAGAGACTTGAAGCTGAGCTGGCTGCCATTAGTCAGTTGTGGAAAAGCGTCATGCAAGACCATTTCTGTGCAGCTGTGAGATGATAGCTGCTAAAATGTTTTATCAAGTTCATTTTCGGACAGCTGTGACTGGCCCAGTGTGCTGTAACATTTTGGTGGGAAACAGCAGGTTGGGGATAGGTCTGTAGAGTTTGAGCAAGAGCCTTGATTGAGGTTAGATTTACCCAAGATTGAACTTAGAGCTGCTATTTTAGAGGCAGCGGGCACCTCTCCTGTCTGCAAAGATTTGTTGATGCATGTGAAGATGAACTGAGACAAGATGGGTGAACAGGATTTAAAAGAAGGTCTAGGTACTGGGCTGAGGGAGCAAATGGTGCAGTTAGAATTAGGTATGATGGCCTCCAGAGCCAAGCTGTGACCTCAGTGAAGGGTTGAAGTGATGGTGGGTTGAGCAGCTGGGGCTGCCATTTATAGCTGGTACATTTCTGATTACTTAAATGTTACAATACATAATGCAGGACTGGCGGTCTGGAATGTTAAATCAGCAGGGTTAATCAGGGTCTTTTTTAACAGAGAGGAAGGGAATAATGAAATAGTGTGAAACCAATGGCAAGAATGTGTATCGTGTCATCATAATGTGTGCATGACTTTACAATATAACCCATAATTCTGGCTTTATTTTGCCACACAGTAAGAGATAATACCTATTTAAGTGTCCCAGTGAGCCGTGACAGTGTGACAGTGAGCCGGTATGCACAATACCAGAATGCTGAAACTGAAGCAGTTAAATGGAATTTAGCCATAAAAATGGTATTATTTACACCTGTGCTTTTCCTACTGGGACATGTAAAAATGGCTTCTCTGAAAAATTTAACTGTACATACAGATCTGCTTTTACTGATTAGTTATTGGTTATGAAAGAGATGGATTGGAATAACGGCACTGTACCTTTTTTCTCTCTTGTACCACTAAATTCATATTTTCAAGGATTTTAATCTTATAATAACACTGTTATTCTGAAGAATAAGAAGATATTCCTGTATGTATAGAAAAATGTAATAAATTCTAATATGGGCTGGGGGTTTTAAATAATGTGAGACACATTAAATACAAATGTCTATGGATGGACAGCCAATAGATGATAAAGGTGAATTAGATGTCACCCTTAAAGACAGAAAAAGTGAAAATACCACACAGGTGTTTTCCAGATTGGACCTCTTCTTCAATTCAGGCCCGAGTTGTCTAATCAACCAGAATAGGTGAAAACATGTGTGGGTGAGCAGAAGTTAAATTTAAAACCACAAAGAAATAGTTCCAGTAAAAACAATTGAGCATATGGTTTAAGGGAGTAACCAGGACAACTGTGTCCACATAATACTATTTGTACAGTACATATTATATATCCAGTGGTGGAAAGTAACTAAGTACAGTTTACTCAGTACTTACTGTACTGTTAAGTACAATTTTGAGGTAGTAGGAGTATTGCAGTTTATGCTACTTTATACTCAAGTACTTTTCAAAGGGAAATGTTGTAATTTTCTTCTACTACATTTGTCAGCTATAGTTCTAGTTACTTTACAAAATAACATTTTACATGAAAAAACATGCAATAAAAGTTAAAGATAAAGGATGAAACCAGTGGTTTCCAACCATTTTGGCTTGGTAGTCCTGTCGAGTTTCAGATGTTTATGAGTTGTTAGTAGTTACACCAAGGAGATATTCCAAACTTTCATTTAGATATTTTTTTAAGGTCCAGTGTGTAACATTTAGGAGGATCTATTGCATACATGGAATATATATAGTGTTTAAAATAATAAATATAGGAATTGCTATGTTTTCATTACCTTAGAATGAGCCTTTTGTATCTATAGATGCCACTAGTTGCCTTTCATGGAGTTCGCCATGTTGAACTGCCATGTTTTTACAGTATCATAAAAGGGACAAACCAAACTTATTATTTGTGTGTTTCGTGCCACTGTAGTTTCTCCCTCATGCTTGGAATTAGAGGGTGAAACATAAATCCTACACACTGGACCTTTAAGGCGGGAGGGAACTTTTCTCCAGAAAATATAAAAAAATTTCACAAAAATCTGTGACAGTTGATGGCGTGTGACTTACTGCCGTAAAGCATTATGTACCATACAAGTCAGTGTAGCATGATTTTAAAACTTATTTTAAGAAAGCAAAGTTATGTAATGGGGCTTGTGTGGATATTCTTACTTAAGTACAGGATGTGAGTAGTATACCAATCTCCATAGTATACTGCAGTTACTATATGAGAAATCAACATACTTATTCATAGAGTTTATGTGTGCCAAGGAATCAATTAAACTGTGACTTTATAATGTTTCTGCCAGTTAAACCTATATATTTTTTTCTGTGGTATTGTCGGAGCTGTTTCATCAAAATCCACAATTTCCAGCTGCAAGAACCTCCTCAATTTCCTTTGTTTGTTTCTTTTAGTTTACACATTGGTCTTAGAATTAGTGTGTAGTAAGGATTTACTACACGCACTTTGCCTTTGTTTATGAAAGGCAAGTTGCTTTTGAGTTTTTCCTATGTATTTAGTTTTTTTTGTGTGTGTGTTTTAAGCACCAAAAATAAAATTAAGTCCACCTTCATTGTATTGGGGTTGTGGCAGGTGGAAATCTCAAAATCCTGGCACATCAATCCCAAACTATGAGTGAGTGAGAAATATATGGTGAACTGGCCCTTTAATTATTGCAAAACATCCCTTCAAAGACCTGTTTAGTGAAGATGATCTTTATAAATGTAATTTGATATTTTC
>NW_023339807.1:8549804-8565084 GCF_004916995.1 Morone saxatilis | reverse complement strand
CGTCTAGAAAGTTAACATGAATATCTATCATTGGATTACTTTCATCTCCTGATTGGAATTGGTTATTTTTTAACCCAAAAATAAACCAAAGTTGTTTATTAATTGATTAAGCACAAAAACAGAAACACTTGGCTTGAAAAACAGAACATCATCAGCATATAAGGCTTTTTTTCTGTGTATGACTGTAGAGATCTGTGTGTTAATCTGTCTTTGATCATAATTAGTCATGCAGTGGAAAGAGTGAACTGCATTTAAGGCAGTGGAGTAGGCGGACTAATGCTCTTTGTGGAATTATGGCTTGGATACACACACTCCCTATTCACACACACACACTCATACGCATGGCCATTTTGCTCTCTTTTTCTCCTTCTCTTTTCCCTTCTTCTCCCTCCCTGTCTCTTCCACAACAGAAGGCAGCTTATTGAACAGAGCTCTGGGGCGGGAACACATTCCATCATTTCAAAATGAAACAAGTCTCATTTTTCTCTTTCCTTTCTCTTGTCGCCCTTCTCTCTCTTTTTCAGTCTCCATCTTACTGCAGTCCTTGAGACTCACTCTATTTCTTTCTTTCTTTCATCTCCCCCACATTTATATCATATTCTCTGTTTCTAGTCTCTTTTTTTTCTTCCCCCTTCCTGTATCCTCTTTCTGTGGACCAGGTAATTCCCTCTGCATCCTCCTCTGGGCAAACAAGATGACCCACTGCTTCCTAATTACCTCTGCACTCTCCTATTCTTCCACCATTATTCTATTAGTATCTACTACATAATAATAATCAGGGTGGAAATTGGATGTAATAGCTCAGAGCAGAATGTGGTATGAACAAGGAAGCTGGAGACAATAAAATGGCTTTGGTTTCTCAGAGTAATTCAGTCATGTTTGTGTTAAATAGATGGGCTCAAATGGAAAATGTATTAATGTTCTTCAAAACAAGTGTAGGTAAGTTTGTACATAGCTCTAAATTGTCTCCTGATTTTTATGTGTGTAGTGACTGATGTGAAGGATCACATAATAAATGGAAGGAAGAAAATGAATCAGTTTTTTCACCACATTCATTCTTGTTGAGCAACCCCAACCAATTTATCTATCGTACATACGCAGGCTTTAATAGTGTTATTAGTAACAGTGTCCCTATAGGCCCCCACTGCCAATAGGGGTACATGCTCTTAGAGCCTGATAAATCATTCTCCCATTCTTATCACTTAAACACAAGACAACAAACAGAAAGACTTCTGGAGCTTTCAGCCCATATCATGCCCATCACAAAAATATTGAATTTGCTTAGTTGTCATTAAGTTTGTTCAGCTGTTGTGATGAGTTTTGTCCCGATGTTCAGATTTTGTTTGTTTATTGTGTTCACTCACTCTCTAAGCCACATTTCCACTAAGTGGCCAATTTACTTTGTTGTGTTGTGGTCACATGATGATGCTGGTGGCAGTGGTGACCAAGCTGGCTTTAGTTTTCTTATTAAGGTTGGTCTGTGTGTTTTCTTTAATATGCACTTTGTAATAAACATTGAATCTTTTCCTACTCTACGCACATCTGTCCTCCCTAAAAGGAGGGCCCATTTCTTTGACTCTTTTAAGATTCCTATTTCCTGATGAGGTTTTTCCTTGTTTTAATTGAGGGCTTCAGGTGTAATTTTCATATTCAGCTGTTGTTTTAATTTGTTGTTTGCTAATGAAAGTGGTACTTTGAAAAGGAAATTAATTAATAAATTAACTTCACTTGTACTTATAAGAAAGAAATATCCCACCCACTTGGAGGCCCATGGATCACTACATTCACTCTATGAAAGAGTAGTTTCTCTGAAGTGCCTTTGGAGTACGTCAAGTGTATTAATATTTAATATCTGGACTTGGACCCATAACACTTCCATACCACCTGTGGCTACATTTACATGCATGGAGCAACACAGTTATATTCTGGTTCACATCTTGTTCAGGTTAAGCTGTGCACCTGCACCTTTGATAAACTGTCATTGTCATGAATAAACCAGTTCAGAGAATATTAGTGTCCACTTGTGGAGACTGTCATACAGAGAAATATTTCACCAGCAAAACCAGCAACAAGTGGATCTTCCTCATTATTTCACTCAGTTCTAATACAACTTGTGATATCCAAGAACAAAAGCTAGTACTGCTTTGTTTTTGTTGATATCAAAATGTAAACAGAACACTGTCAGAGAGTTTGCACAGATGGTAAAATCCAAAAGCACAAGATTTACATTTAGTATCGCTGTGTGCTTTTCAGAATCATCGAAAGTTTAATCTTGTGTTTCCTATGTTAAACCAACAGCAGGCAGATCTGTGTATATGTAAATATTGTCATTGTTGTTACCATATTACTCTTGCTTTATTCTTCAAACTATGGCAATAGCATTTATAATTATTCATGTTGGCTCTCCTTTTGGATGCGGCCACCATAAACATTTTATAAAGATTTTAATAGCAATGTAGCTATATACTATAATCTCAAATATACACAGCAAAGACACAAAGCTGCTGTCTGTATCTGAAGGTGAGTGTTGATGACTGCAATGTCATAATCCACACATGTAGCTTCTACCATGCTGCATGCTGTGCCCTGTGCTTCTGTTCTTCACACAGAAGCTCAGAGCACATCATAATTTTCATTAGCATTACAAAGACAGACGTGCACAGAGGTGTCCTCTTGCCGAGAACCTCATGTAATTCATCACACAGTCTGCATCTTATGGCACAGTTATTAGGCAGGCTGTGGCGTGATATGATGCAATGCAACTTCAAAACGTAAAAGGTAGCATGTAGGGCAAGTTTTAACAGAGCAAATGATGACAGAATCACTATGTGTATTTACAACTTACAGTCTGGCATGTGAAAACAGATGCAAAAATTCCCAAGGCACCTTTGAACACAACTTTGTTGCCAAGTGGGAAGCCATTGAGGGATCACATGTTTGTTCCTACTCTACTGTTTTGGTTGGGGGTGAGATCTATGGGCATAATATGAACTACCTCACTTGTAACACCCATGGATGATAAATGGAACACATGGTAGATGAATCCAACCACAGTGGTCCGATTTATTCCAATTAGAGCTGCTTACCCAGCAGTACAATAAAAAAGTTTTCCAACTACCGCGAGTGCCTTTAATGCATGTGCATTCACTTTCTCTGTGCAGACCATCTGCCTGCAGCCATGAAAATAATATCTTGACACAGCTTTTTGGTGGCTTTTAAATAAATATTTGATTGAACAATACAACTTTAATTGTATGTAATTTAAATAATTCTAACTAAATAGAATTCAGCTAAATTGATTCTGTTTCTTTATTAGTGTACCATTTGTCATACTTTATATATTAAATACGAATTACATTTTACTCATGTTGGTTCAAAGGTTTCACAATGAAAATTGCATATAATATAGGAAAGGATGAAATTAGTCTAAAATAGGCCTAAAGCAGAATAATAGCATTTACTTAGACATTACTGTGCACGTCTGATAACAATAACTATAAACAGTGAAAATATACTTATAACAAAAATTATTACATGGTACATTTCAACACCTTTAGATTAGTATATAATGGCCTTTTAGAAGCATTAGCTTCTATCTTCATGGCACAGTAATCTTTTTTTTTCTTACCATAGCTATTAGAAAATGATATTGACTCCCCTTAATCCTTTGTCACAGCTTTCCTCTATAGAAGCCACGCTGCAGGAGGCTTTTAAAATAAGTTTGATGGAGACCTCCAAGCTGCAATTTGTTCAGTCCATGCTGTCCATGCACACAGTGATCCTCACTGTGTACAGGAGAAATTTGTCCAGCAGCAGTACTTTTCCTGCCTCACTGAATGTGCTGCCTGGAGAAAGGCTCCGGACAGATACCATAAACACCAAGCCTGTTTGCAAGCAAACAGACACTCCCCATGAGTCAAACACACACAACCACAAGCAAACTTACTTACAGTATGTGTCATTCAAACCTAATATTTTATATATTTTTCAATGTGATCTTTTTGTTTTACTAATTATTTTATGTTATCCTGATTTATTATTTTGAGTTACTATTAAGTTATACACTATTGAAAACATACCTCAAAACATGAATCTTATATTCCATTTCTGCCAATAGATCCTCCTAAATGTTACAAACTGGACCTAAAATGGACATGTTATTAGAATCAGGATGTTGAATCAGAAAATGTATTCGTTTATTCTTACATTATTTACCTAGCAAATTACTGGAAAGGGATTTTGGCTGCAACTTTTACGATGCAGTGTTATACTGGTAACAGATGTGGAAGCTTGGTAAGATCCTAAAGATTTTACCAAGCAGCAACTTACCTCACCTTACCTCTTGTCTCCCCCTTGAAAATTATGACACATCTCGAGAGATGTATCCTGATATATTAAATGTGACATATGCTAAACAGGATCTGAGGTCATGTCCTCAGTATTGTTTCTGGGTTTGTGATTCGACCTAAGGAGGAGCTTAGGAGGGGGTTAATTTTGCTGAAAAAATTATTAACAGTTAAATTAATTAATTAATTAATATAATTTGCGATATTTAAAAATGTACAAAGTTTTTCTACTAAAGCATTTCGAAGAGGGGAGGGGTTGCACTGAGGGAATGTGGACTCGAGTATTTCTAAAATCTTGGCTGCAACTCTGATACTAAAATGCTGAAATGCTTTCATCAGCTGATGTGAACAAGGGAAATCAGACTTCCTAAAAATGCAGAATTAGTAAAACTGTCTCCTCAACAATGGATGACACTTATTTATATATAAATCAAGGACAGATAGCGTCATATGTTCAGTGTACAGATTGTAAAGTCCTATTCTGTAGTTTTATCAAATAGAATTACAAGAACCATATACTGCACTGACTACACCTGTACAAAGAGAGCCGAGGAGACCGTGAGAAGAAGAAAAGTTGAAAAAGGTGTTAAAAAGAAATGAGGGACAGACGGACAGAGAGGGGGAATGTGTACAGGAGAGAAAGAGGACAGTAAGGGAAAGACAGGCAGAGGCAGAGCGATAGAAAGAGGGAAAGTGAGAGCAAGCCTGTGGGAGAAGAAGCACTGGCAGAATTTCAACTTGTGCTTATGGCATTGCTCTCACACCTTGACCTCAACTGTTCCTGAGTGGGAATATCTCAAGGCCTGCTAGACACTGCCCAGGGCTGTTGTAATTCACTTTGGAGCTGGGAGATAAAAAGGAAAAGTCAAATACACATACATATACATACTCATTGCTCTTTTATTTCATTTGTAGTCACAGTGGGGCTGCTGAAAACACAGTTGTGTCCATTGCTGATAGATAATGGACAGAGGTTTCCTCCTGTGGTATTTTTACTGCAGAATTGACAAGAATGTAGGAGGGATATGTTCATAAATGGACATTTTCCTTGCACTTCGACTCGTTGAAAGGAGCATTACACACATCTACCAGCATACGGAGGACACCCGGAGGACTATTAATAGATATTTTTTCACTTTGTGTTTGGGAGGAACTGGCACATATTCAGTGAACCGCTGTCTGAAACAGCCCTTCTCTACCTGAGCTAGCAGAAGCAGATGCTTCATTGTACACAGAGAATCAGTGAAATAAATCTCCTCTGTAAATAGCTCCCAGACTCTGAGAGACAGATTATTGCTCAGATCAAAAGAGGACTGTCTTCCGCGTGAAACAACAGCACCTCAAATATGCTTGTTAGTCTCAGGCAGTTGAGCTGAACATATCTTTTGCTCAACATAGTTTAGCACGATAGATAAATGCTTTGCATAGATGCTAAGTAAAAATAGAATGACTGAATTTTGACAAAGAATAACGACAAACAAGGAAGCTGTACTTACTTAACTTAAGCAATTTCGATTTTTGTTTGGCTGGTGAAGCTAAAAGTATCACAACAATCTCCGATGGGCTGACAAACATGTTACCACAACTGAGTAATAAATAAGGTTGGAATTAGATTGTTGGAAGCATCTAACAACTGCCGTGGTTTACTATGGATCACTTTGATTTGAGTAGGTACAAACAAATTAAGTCTTTTCTGAAATAACAGCAGTGATTTTGAGAGAGATCATTATGAGAGAGAACATGCTTCTGGCAATCCTTTATTACATTTCCCTGCCAGTGCTCACATAGCAAGCTAGCTAGTATAACAAAACACATCATGCCTGCAATATTTGTCACCTGAATTGCTGTGAGACTTTGATGTTTAAACTGTTCGGCACACATACAAACACACACTAATAAGCTAATAAACTGAACCAATCCACCATTACTGAGTCACATTCTACTAATGATATTCTGATGAGTCCCTCTCTCTTTTTGCACCTATTTTGTCTGAAATTCTGAATTAATGAAGCGCTGCACTGTCTGCAACCCAAGAGAAAAGGTAAACAATAGCATTTTCACTGACTTGATAATATAGGGTACAATTTATATGCAACAACAAATCATTTGCAATTTTTGAAAATACATTATGGAACTCATCTGATAGTCTAATTAGAATAATGCAGCCAAATGTCTTTTCATTGCTTTAATGGCTCTCATTTACATTGTAGTGAGATTCTGGGTTCCAGTACTGTCTGCCTCTGCAGCCCAACTGGAGAAGCCAAATACTGGATGGTTTTGGCAGTAAACCACCCTTCTTTCTCGGCTGTACATGCTGCTTCAGGGTATATAAGACTGAGATTTAACAACACTTTAATAGTTGCAGATTTAAAGAAGCAAACACAATACCATTATGGAAAAACAGAGCTTGGGTTTCTAGAAAAAGAGTCATTATTGTGATCTTTCATCTAATCAGTCTCAGCCTTTGTATATGTGGAGAAGAAAGGAAACACTAAGTTGCAAAAAGGCAAGCAAATGATGTTCCACCATGCTGTGGCTCTTGAAATGACAGAGAATTGGGGGGCGGTTTGGCATAATGATGACCTCCGAGTGAGCACTTGTTAAGAATAATTGGAGTGAAGTGGACAGAGAAGCGTTGTGAAAACCTCGGTTCCATCTAATGAATCATCTAGATGAGAGACTGCAACAGAGCAGGTACCTACTTACACACAGCTCACTGATGTGAATGTCGACTAGATTCTCACATTAGTGTGTATGTTGCATGTTGCAAGTTATTTTCAGGCCATAGAAGCAATAGTTCCCATTATTAAAGGTGTTTCATTAAATGTAAAAAAGGTATGTAAAGATGTAACTATATGAAACTATGTAAATCGTGCTGTTTTCTGCTCAATAATAAATTAATCAAATAAAGGTTTTGGAATAATGACCTTTTTCACAAACATCTCCTCTGCTGTGCAACACTTTACCCATTATGTAAAAGCAGCAGTCGATTGCAATTATAAATATTAGTGTTTCTTATTATTATTTTCTATGTATTGTGCCTTTTACTCTCCTCTGGCATTTTGTTCTCGGGATTGAATATCATTTTATTCAATAAAAAGTTTTATTTAAGGGAATAATGTTTCCAATCTAATAAACTTGCTAATTGCTCTGCTAACTGTCAGTTATCTGTCAGTTAGCAAGCTCGTTATCTCAGATGCAAATGGGACAGTTCACACAGTTTATTATTAAAAAGATGTATTTGTACCACCTGTCTCATCTTTTGTGGAGCCGTTTTTAATCTGACACAGGGAGGGGGGGATAAATGTGGATGGTCCAAAACAACTAATGAGCTACAATAGTTCCCTCCATTTGAGACTCTCTGGCTCTCCGTTTCCTCAAAGGTCAATACTGTCAAAAAATGAAAATGAAAATATTTGCCGTTTTCAATGCTTGGGAGACCACCCAGAGGACATCCACAATGTTTCCACACAGAAAAGAAATTTCCTTAGTATGCAGCTACCATTTTTTTAAAAAGGTACCCTTTATAACTGATTGTTTTTCATTTACTAATGCTTTAAAGATCAGTTGTAAACCATTAATAAGAACATTTTCATTGCCAGGTTGTGGAAATTATATCCTTTCTATTTGTTTAAATGCTGTTGTAAATGTTGGTAAGACAGTGATAAATGGTAAACAAGTTACTAATTAATGAATCTTGGCCCAGATCCTTTTTTTCCCAAATGATAAATAGTCAGACGGTCCAGTCAGTCAAAAGGATCTTTACAAATCCGGCCATCCAAATGTTGTTCATCTTTATGTCTTACAACTATACTCTTTACTAAGTATTTGTTAACCACTAATGAAGACGACTCAAAAACCCTTTAAAAAGGATTACATTTAAAAAGGTGGAACTATAAATAACCTTATTCATACCAGTCTTTACCAGTTAAGTTACTCCCACCTCCACTAAAGACACTGCTCAGTCAGTGTATTGTCTTTAACTGTTTACGATGGCCCTTATACATTGGACCCACCAAGACAAGCCCTGCTAGCAGGGTGTTAGCCCCTGACCTGGGCAAACGTGTGGCTACTGGTGCATATCTCCATCTGTGTGACAGCACCATTCATGACAGCCGGACTCCATCTTCCAATAAGGAGCAATCAGTCCCTATCTCAATCCTGCCCGACTGTCTGTGGAGTCTCATCATTGTGTCAATGGGCTGTGCTGCTCCCACATGATTACAGGTGTGACCTTAGCCATCTCTGCCCAAGTACAAGGCAGTTATCAACATTCCTCATCCAAACCATAATTGCATGACTCAGCAATGTCCTCAAGTGCAAACGCAGTCGGCTGTGTTGCAATGAATATTTTTGTGGTGTCCTCGGTGTGAGCATGATCGGCTCACAGCAGGGGTAGCGTCACTGAACTAAAGCATTTGATTAAACCCAGAATATGTCCAATTTGCTATTGACTCCTCTCACTTAAAGCACTTGAAATATTGACTTGCAAACAACGTCGGGGCATCTGAGCGTCAAATTATTCTGGCTGTGTGGCAGAGATGAGAAGCATTGTGAAATATAATATATTTGACACATGCACAAAAGCATAAGTTGAAGCGCCATGATGAAACCCTGTGAAATCTATCATATCATCACAAGCCAGCGTTTTCAAGCACATGAAAACGCCAATCAGGTCAATATCCCTCAAGTGTTGAAGGCGACATCTCATGACTGATGTTGTTGACACTTGGACATATTTTCTCTTGCAGTGGGACTCATTAATGCCATTCAAGAAACTCGGCACAATTTAAAATTTTTAAGAACTCACAAATGTCTCAAACACGCTAACAAGAACAGACCTGATATTAACAAAGCCCGAGGAATATTAAGTTAAGGCCTGGTCATTGCGTGCTGACCTAACACCTCTACACTCAAAACAAAGCCTATCAAACTTTACATGCTTAAGGCGGTGCATTCAGAGGAGGATTTTATGCTGCAAAATTCACATATTTATGAGTGTAGTTTTTTTTTCATATACAGTATGAGAATTATTGAGTATAAATCACATATCTTGCCAATGTCAGTGCCCCCTTCATGGATGTCAAGTTTGTGGGTATGAGTTTAAGGGCATGTGCACTGCAACCTTTCACATGTAAATGACAGCCCAGATGTACTTAGTTGCAAGAAGCTTTATGAAGAATAACAAAAGGTCTGCCAAATGGCATAAGGTCTTAATTATTCACTAAGCCTCTGCATGCTGTGTTATATCACAACAATGTTCTGATGACACTAAGCTGCTACAGTATTAAAAGCAACAACGCAAGCTGACAAATCTTTCATCCAACACTCAATATTTCAATGCAACCAAAGAAAAACAAACTTGTTTAAAGACATTGTTAAACCAGAGTCATGAGATTACAAGCCACTGCTCTTTTAAAGCACAATATGCAAATATATTCCTGTGGCACAGGGTGAGTGAAAGGTAGGGAACAAGCCCAGTTCTGCTGGTGTCTTGCGGTGATCAAAGCATTACACAGACAGGGAGCAGTACTCCCCTGGGGGCCAAGTAAATTCACCATTACTGGTCGTGCATATGTAATCAGTCCAAGCCAGTCCCACTTAGAGGCTTTTATCAAGCATTCATGGGACAAATGTCTGTGCACCCAGGCCAGGCTGATTCTGATGAATGGGAGAGAATAGTCTCTCTTTTGTGTAGTCTTCATTTTAAAATGTATGTACTAAGAGAAAAGAGAGATTTGTCTTGTGGTTCATTTTATTCCGAATGTCTTGTACATTATAGGAGAGCATTAAAATGATAAAGCAATAAGAGAAATGTTTTCTCCATTGCTTCACATTACCACATGAACCACAGCTAGGTCACATTTTTTTGGAGAAGCAGCCACAGGTAGCAGAATGTGTGTCATAGCAGCTGAGGCTGCAGTTTGGATAAATTTGACCATTTCTCCAGATTTTAGTTACACTCTTGTCAGACTGAAGTGAAGAGTAGAAAGTGTCTTATTTGTTTCTCTGTGGGGTAAGAGCAGGTTGCAGAGCAGAGTTTTGCAGAATGGTTGAGGTTTCGCAAAATAATAGAAAGTCAAAGGGACTTTTTGTGTAAATGACAATGAGCCAGAGAGGAGTAGTCAATTGCAAAAAGATCGCCACTTTATAATAAGCAACAAGTTGCTATTTGTCATTATCTGTGTGTGATAACAGAATGGTAAGGAACATCTTACCTTGCTAGGGCATGTATGCCTTCTCTGAGTTGGACCAGAGAAGGAAGTGAAAGGACTGACTAAGTATGCAGTGTGACTATTTCCAGCACTGAGCCATTGAAAGAGCCTGCCAATCTTCTCAGTTATGGTCGTGTTTGTTTGTGGATATCATACGTAATGTTTTATCACAGTTAAAGTATTGCACAGTAAATATCTATGGTTTTGCTATTTGAGGTTTGAATTGGCTGAACAAAACAAACAAGGTACTTGAGTAACATTTTCAGTGCCAGACTTTTACTTGTACCAGAGTACTTTTACAGGGTGTTATTAGTACTCTAAGTAAAGGATCTGAATACTTCCTCCACCCCTGGTGCTCACCATGAAATGAAAGTAGAGCTTTCTAAAATAAAAAGACCAGCGCGGTGACAGGGCTATTGATTTGGAGGGTGAGAGAGACAGCAACACATAATTACAAGTCATGGACTACACTTCCATACCTTGGCCTTTATGTTGCTACCTACTTGTCTTGAAATTGGGCGCAACCCAGAGTTCATGCTCTTATTTGCCACTCTAAGCGTGTATTGCAGTCTCCCTGGTGGTGCAGTGCTACACAGTGCCAAAAACAATTTGAAATGAAGAAGAAAGGAGAGTAACCAAACAGAGGCATGCCTTACCTGAGTTAGCCTTTTTCTGCAAGTGCAGACTAAGACTTGATCATATTTAAGGAACGTCAGCTGAGTTTTGTTTGTCATGGGCGTAACAGTGATTTAGGACATTTTACAGGGATATTGTATGCCAGGACATTAATTGCAGACATAGAGAGTGCTGACATTCACTCCACAGTGAGCAGCCTGAATATACAGGTTGGGAACAGTAACCCAGATTTATTGTTGTTTAGAACACACACACACACACACACACACACACACTTGTATATGCAGATTCATGCTAACACACACATGCACAGCACTTTCATCTAAGTGTCATTACTATAGTAAGACCTGGATTCTAACCTTTTATATTATGCAAAAATGAAATGAAATATTTAAAAAAAGAAAGTGGAGGTTAATGTGCTCTACTCTGAGTGTTTATTCAACAGGGCAGAGAGGTACCACTTCTGCTCTTTTCAGTTGGCCCAGCTTCTGTGCAGAGAGGCTTTCCAATTTGTGCAGATGTTAAGGTGGTAAAGCAGAGAACACACAAATCTCACAGCACGCTCTCATGAGATTGTGATGGATGGGTGGATGCACAAAACTATTCATGAAGAATGGCACACAAAGTATATCCCATGATGCCACTTGTTGCTTCTGGTGCAACAGTCTGAAAGGCTACTTCTTTTCAAAAGCTGCTCAAAGTGAACAAAACCTTCTTTATAAGCAGCACCATGCAAAAATAAAGACTCACACACGGAGATACAGTAGCAGAAGCTATAAAAAAAAAAAGATGGAGGAAGAATGTGAGACTGGTAGAAAGTCAGAAGGTAAACTGCTTCATCTCAGAATCAGACAGAGATGCAAGGAATAACACAGCAATTCTCCAGAGATGATGGAGAGACAGGAAGACGACAAGCAAGATGAGCAGAGAGACATGCTCTAAATTTAACAGTCGAATAATGTCGCAGGTTTTAGTTTAAACCCACTGTGTAAGTTCTGACTGTGCTGTGCATGCAGATAGATAGCTAGAGAGATTTTAGTTTTGATACTTCGTATCCCCAACTGAATTAAATTAAATACCTATTACTTACAAGACTGCAGCTGTGACATCAAATGAATGCAAAATAATACCACCTCTTCTCAACAATTTGCCCTTTCAAAGGTCAAAGTCAGTGTGCAACAATGATCTTTTGTGGAACAAATGCAGAACAAATTATCTTAGTGCCAAAATTTAAATTGGTTGGTGGCGTACTAAAGCTTCAGGGTGCCGGACAGGCTTTGACTACACAAAGTAAAAGGTGTGGGAAGAAGGGATAATCATTCCTGCCCACAGCCAACATTTAAAAAAAGACATGCAGTCATTTAAAACAAAACACACACAAGGAGGGGGCCTAATAAAAAAAAAACAGCAAACAAAAAACTGCTATGCTTTAATTTCCTTCAAATGCTGAAATCTATGATGGACTACCGCTATCTACAGATGTGGCCACAATGAAAATTATTGTAATCAGGTTCAGATTACTGATGATTTGTGTGTTTTGTAATTGAGGGAAACAGCAAATTGCTATAATAGCCCTCTCACTGAATGATCATTTTCCATACTGTTCTGTCTTCCTTTGCACCATTTGATATAATAGTGTGGAAAACATTATTCTGACTGGATATTGCCTTGGGTGTGGGTGCCCTTTAAAATAGCACAACATGCAGGGTATGAGTGATGACTTCTAATGGTGTTATTTAATGCTATTCAGCAGACTCATTTTTTATCAGCAGTCAGAAACATGACCAAAAGAGCCTCACCTGACTCTCGTGGTGCTGTTGTGGTGCCTTTAAACTGTAATGAATGGCGGGGGGCTGACAATCAATGTTCTTCAGTCAAAAGTTACCTGAAACAAGTGCCTTTTAAAAAGTAAAATCTCTCCCAGGGGCGTGTTGCCCTCCAAGCCCTTTGGCATTTGGTGGGATCTGCTTTTGTCTTGGGTTTTTACTTGTGTCCCTGAGAGTCTCAGCACAAAACTGTAGGGAAGAGTTTGACTTTGCTGAATGAACCTTGTTCTCCATGAAACATTCATGAAGAGAAAGAACAAAAAGACCACAGACTGAAAAAGAAGAGAAAAAACACTTCCCTCAAAACCACTGACGTTTCATCATCTGTCTTGGAATTTTTTTTATTTTTCCTTTCAACAAGCAAAACTTAAATGAACAGAGAGTGATGAGTGATGGTAAGGAACAAAATCAAAAGGGGTAGGGAATGATATTTCCTGACTATGTTGGATAACCGTTGATATACTGCAGTCATTAGTGTGACTTGTAATGCAAAGCAGAGCTCATCAGTGCTTTATCCCCCAGCTTAAAACCTCTGCTCTGTCCAATATACCTGGACTGATAGGAACAGTGGATCTCTATTATCCTGAGTATCTATTTCCCTGAGGAGCTGTTACACTCGTTAGCCTTATCTTATCTTTAAACAAGGGGAACTAAACTGCGCTCCCTCCAGCCCTATTCAACCTGAGAGGAGGAAACTTCAGCTCTGTGCTGAGGCGACTTCAGCCACCAGACAGAGGTGGTGTCAGTAAGCTTGGGGCACCTGGTTCGTCAGGCTCGCTGTGGCTGGAGAAAAGTGATGACTTTCAGTATAGCGGATTGGGGCTGAGTCATAATGGGCAGCACAGTAGTGGGATTACAGGAAACACAGGGCTTAGCCACATCTTTTTCTCTGCATAATGAAATGTATCCACCTACCAGCCTAATTACCACTGACTGGCACTTCCTGTAGCAGTCCACTAGGGTGTGGATCATGTCTCAATTTTGTCCCAAAATATTTTCATTTTATTACAAGATATACTATCTATTCATTCTGCTTTGTTTCTGATTGCATATGTGTCTAATTCAAACAGTCCTCCATCAACTTACATTAGTATTGCACTTCCGTAAAGTCACTTACAAGAGACAGATTTTAAAAAGAAATCAAAATTGATTCAGCAAGGTGTACCAAGGTGTTTTATTCTCCAAGCACAAGGTGGAATTACTCAAGTGATGTCACTTGGAGTATTCTTTTTTCAGACTTGACAAACTCCTCCGCCACAGTCTGTGTAGTACTCCCCATGTCTAGTAAATTGACTTTAACGTGTAAAATCGAGGGAGAGCTCCTTTAAAGCAACATTATGTAACTTTTCTACCTTAAAATAACAGCTTCAAAATCATTTTGATGCTGCACTATGTAACTTTTGGCTCTGGGTCAAAACAAGTGCTCTCCTGCACAAATCACACACCACCAACTATGCCACTGATTTTGGTTAAGCTGGATCACATTTTATGAAAAAAAAAAGTTCTGTCCTCTGGCTGCTGCCCCTCAACTCTCAGTGAGTTTACAGAGTTTCCTGATGGACAGCTGCAAAATGTAGCTGTTGATAGCTACTTAGCTAGACACCTAGGACTGGGTAATATATATACATATATATATATATATATAATAGTGGGGGGAGTGTTGGTGTTTACATTGATAGCACAGGAGCTTTGGACCATTGGGAGGAAGAAGTTTTTATGCCTGGGTCAAGGGGGAATGCTGTAACCAGAACGTATTAGATTACTATGGATAACGGAATACAACCAGGCTCAGTAGCTTCTATGGACATAGTTAATGGCAAAGGCAAAGACCTAAGGCGATGACGGGGGAAGTTAAGAAAAGGGGAGCGAAGCCACCGGAAAGATTAAATCTTATACTGGCTTTTAGGCGTTGGCGAGAACTAAATAAAAGGCTGGAGGCAGACTGTGAGCTGGCCTTCTTGCTTTTGGACTAGTTAGTAATATTAGCTGGCTTGTTATGTCTTATGTTGTTACACTTGTCAACTTGCTAGTTTTTGAACATAAGTAACATAATCATAACAAATGCATGTGTACAGCTGTCCATATTTACCACAGTGGTTTTGCAACTGGCGGTGCCAAATCACAACAAATACCAAATCTTATATAGAGTTGCTTTAAACCTACATTCATTCATATGTTTTGGCCACATGAAGGCTGCAAAACCAGCTGTGGTGGTTGGTGTCATGTTCCTAGACACACGGACGTAATTTGGGGGGGG
>NW_023339807.1:8514818-8549704 GCF_004916995.1 Morone saxatilis | reverse complement strand
GCGCCGGAATTGTCCTTTAAGCTGCTAAATGCTCCAATATGTTCACCAGCGACGTCAGTCTTTTTTTTTCAAGAGTTTTTCAGGAAGTTCCCAGTTCATGGGAGTATTATATTGATCAGTGACTTTGAACTTGTGTGTTTGTTTCTCGACTTTCTCCTGTATTCAACAAAATCTAACTTAAATCTCATCTGATACAGCGCTTTCAAGCACACACTACATTCTGGCCACATTTCAACTGTTCTAATGACTCTGCCATTAAATACAAATAGAAAAAAGAAATCAAAGGGAATAAAAACACTCTTGCTCCAAACAAGAAGCTCAAGGTCAAGTTGATATCAGGTTTGAAGCAGTTGCAGCCAGTGAAACTCTCATTTGCTCGCTCCTCTCCATCCCTCAGTACCATGGCAGGGTAAGATAGCACAGTGCCAAAGGGTAGGAATAAACGCTTGGGCCATCATGTGTAGCCCCCTCAGTGCTGTCAGAGGTGGCACTTGTGACTATTTAATTCAAAGTAATGAGACGTCAGAGGCCTGAAATTTGGTGGAGTTATAGCGAGTTACAGAGAAAGTGTTATAAAGCAATGTCCATAGTTACCAGCAGAAAGAACCAGGGACAGTTTCTTCATGGAAAGATTGTTACACCAGTATGAAAGCAAAATACAAGCTGCAATCGTGGCTTTGGTTGCTCGCCAATGAATTATATTTTCCTTTAAATATGTGCAGCAAGTGGGAAGTTAATTTGAATAATCTTAAATCAGTACTGTTAAGATTTCTCCAAAACAAAATTCTTCATTTTACATTGCCTCTGACTCATCATCTGGACCAGTGAATGCATTTTGTGTTGGTGTATAAATGGCACACAGCTATACATTTGGCAACACAATCATCTTGCTAGGGTGTTTGTACGCCACCTTCATCATCTTTGCTTTGAGACAAGCATTAGCAACACTTTTATCTACTAAATGAATTCACTGATCACAGCAGTATGCATAGCTAAATTGCACTGGTACAACTGCACTGTGACACACACTCACATGCCCACACACAAACGGGAGCGGCTGATGTGACAGACAAACATCAAAGAAGCAATGAGGAAATGGAAATGGCTGGGCAGCAGCAGCTCGAGCTGAGCCACAAGGTGAGGGATAGAGTGAGACTAATGAAATGGGACGTGCTAAATGTGAGCTAAAGCACCAGCAGGATGTGGAGCAAGAGGGCTTCAAAGCAGGGGTGGGGGGTGTTGAGCAGTGGAAGCTCTAATCCAGACTGACATTGTGTGAACTACAGTAACTAAACCACACATCAATATGGAGCCCATTGACTCACTTCAGAAGACAATCTTATCCCTTAAGACAGGCTGACATAGATAGAGACAGATATGGCCTGAGATTGCAATATCTTCTTACAATAATAACTATTTAATATACAGCTACATCATGAAAAATAGATCTGTTATGATTTGTGCAAATTCAAAAGTCCCCTTATGTGTGACAGAATAATTTCAACTCAAATGTCCAGTGTATACCGGATATTGGAAGTAATGTGTGGAAATTTAGCATGTATTTCTTCTGTTGTATAATAAATAAAACCCAAACTGACAAATGTATTCCTGCTAACAAAAAAATTATATTAGGTGTCTCACAGCAGGTTTCATGATAACAAGCTCCAAAACACATGGAAAAAATTGAGAAATCATACAACTAACTGCTGGTTGGCAACTTACACTACAGAGACTTCTTATGAAGCTATGTGAATCACGGAAACAGTCAAGCTAGCCAAGTCACTGATATCATGGCATTCAACAAATGACCACAAACACACGTTCAACATGATCACAACATGTTCACAGAAGCATTTGCTGTAATAATAAGCCATTTTTATCACACAACATACATAAAACACAGTAATCCCACACAGAACAAAAATAAATGTATTGAAGTATTAATGGACCTTAATTACAGACAAATCTACCACAGGGACAGGAGAACAGACAGATCAGTCCATGTGGGAAAATTAATACATTATTAATGAACGTAAAAAATAGCAGTGACTAATAATAAATGAAATAAACGGCGGTAATGGCAAGTAAGTTGAATCATCATCATGAAAGGTCCAGTGTGTCGGATTTAGTGCCATCTAGTGGTGTAGTTGCAGATTGCAAGTCCCTCACTTTACCGTCTCCTTCCAAGTGCGAGGGAGCAACATTTCTCAGCAACCTGAGAAACACGCAGAAAATGTGACATCAATGATGAGCCACATTGTTGTAGTCATTGATGGGTATTTCGTTTTTTGACAAGAATTAAGCTCTATGGCACCAAACAGTAAGCTTTATCTCAGGCTTGGGCTTCACAGGTAACGATAGTACGGTCTGTTCATTGTTGGTTTTTGTCTTTTCATGGGGTTTCTTGACACGAGTAAAATATAAAAATACCCCCAGCATTATCCTTTAAAACTAAAATGGTAAGCCTATAGATGTTGACCACAACAGGCAGGCTTGGCTCTTGTTCAGTCTGGTCTTATTCAGGGCAGTGCTAACCTGACGTGTGGGAACACCCAAGGACCCAACCTGTTCACACACAATCTGCAGTGGCACAATCCCATTACTCAGACTGTTATTGGCCCCTTTCACATAGTGCAGCACAGCACTGGATCAGTCAGCCACAGCCAGCCTTGCTGCCTCTCTGGAGAATAGACTGGCTGCTTGATTTTCTAAGGTGCTCATCTCACACTCTCTCCCTCCCTTACCCTCCATTGTCCCCACTCCCTTGTGCTCGCCGTCTATCTTCCCTCAGTCTCTCTCCCTACCTTGTTCATTTTTCTCCCTCTCTCTATTGCCTTTACTCCTCCTCGGCATCCCTTGTCCCGCCTCTCTCTCCCTCTCTCTCTCCCCTTGCCACGGTCACGGTTTTTTCTCTGGACAACAGAAAACCTTATTTAGCAGTCTGCTCAGCACAGCCATGGCAAAGCTGCCAATTCACCTGCTTAGATTGCTGTATTCTCTACCCTGTCTCCAAAACCCATTGCAATTACAATCCCTGCATAAGTAAATGCACCTGGTACACAGCCATGTCTGATCAGCACCCTGTATCATATACACACCTTTCCCAAATGCTTTATTCTACATGGTTTCACAACCGACAAACACTGCTTTTAAAATTTTACCTGCTATTGGTTCTTTGTGGAAAAGAAAAGTGCACTTTAGAAGAAAAGCAAGATATTCTGACCTCCTGGTCAACATGTGAGTGCCTATGTGTTGTCAGATTGTACACCCTTGTTGTTGCTGTGTTGTCCTCTGCTTTGAAACCATTCAAGGCAGATGTGGAATCTATGATTCATGCTGAATTTCAATGCAAGCAAGTGTTACACATGTCTTCTTTATTAGGTACATTTTTGTTGCATTGAATGTTTTATATTATGAAAAACTGCCAAAACATTAAGCAAAGTTTGCATTGGCCAAGACTAAAATTTGTGTTTAAGTGTTCAGGGGGGGTATGAAAGAGGAGTGAGCTTATGCTGACTTTCAAACTTCCTTTCAAACTTTCAAGAAAAGCATTGTTGTAAGAGAATCACTCACTATATGTAATTAATGGGTTGACTCATAGCTACAGTTAGTCTGCAGTGAAGATCTTGTCCATTGTTCTGACTTCTACTGTACTACCTGACTTATGACACATGCTGTATTTCCTTTATTCTTGGCTCTGTGCAGTTTATAAGTGACTACATTAATTCCCAAACATAAGTGCTCTTAGATTATTTTTCTGTAAAATAGCATTAATGGTTTGTGAGAAATTCACAATTTAACTATAAAGACCCTTTCAAATAGAAAAAAGGAAAGAATATTTTAACAGGTGTGATAAATCTCACAAAATGTTCAAAACAGTCCCTTTGTCACATGCAGTGGCTTTCAGGTCCAATCAGAATCAATGAATAATTGAAGGGGGTTGAGAAGAATTCTAATCTCACAATGGTTGAAAAGGTGTTTAACATGAAACCGCTGATTGTAGGATTCATCAAAACCTTTCACAGCAAGCAGCTGCTTGTAATGCGTCTACAGGCAGAACAAAACCTGCCCACAGAATGTATAAGAAGCTTGACCGTGGCAAGCAACGTGCAATGACTAGCAGGTTGGATTTAGACTTTTGTAGTTTTACCTTGCAGTGGAAATTTGACTGCAAGCACTCAGAACACATAAAATGGTAATACAATGGTAGCGAGGCTTGAAGAATAATAAATTGTGTGCAGTACAGGAGACACAGCTTACCACAAGAAGTCAAAAGGAAATTTGTCTCCACAAACAAGGAATGAAATGCAACTGGTTCTTTGCCCAACGTTAAACAACTCTTCAGCCAGTTGTTAGAAGTCATAGAAAATATTATCTGTCACTGAATTGTAACTTGGAACACATGTACATAATCATTCTCACATCTCACATTTGTTGTAGCTAACAAAACTGATGCTTACTGATGCTTCTGTGAGACAGTCTGTGAGACTTTAAAGTATCGTTAATGAGGGAAAAACCTTTTATAGCTGCCTTTGTACAAAATGCAAAGACAATAACCAGAACTGATTCTGCCTGTGGTGCATCATCATTTCCCCCCTAATTAGTGTATGTTGTTTGAGTGTTTCACCATTTATGTAAACCTTTTTTTTTTTTTTAGAAAAAGTAATGATGATTTACAAAAAAATGAGTAGACAGTAAATACATGATCAGTAGTAACTAAGTGTAAATAATAAAGAATCTGAGGTCAGATCAAGGAGATTATAGTTGAGAGTCAATTAATGTGCTATGTCTTGCAGTAAAATGTACTTAAATGACAGGTTTACAGGTCATACATTTTAGCTTTTACAAGTAAAATATTTTTTGCATGATATTTATGTGGTATATGCTAAACAAATACGGTCTCTCAGGACTGTGGAAATACAGAAATTCGAACAAAGTTGTTAATGAGGAACAGATTGTGTCACATCAACTGTTTTGGTTTTAAATTCTACGAAGACAAGGGTGTGTCTTTTTTTATCCAGAGGGCATGGAGTGCAGGCAGAATATGAAGATAACTCCATGGTTAATTAAACTAGAAAAGTTTCATCATTATGTCTGTGATAATTTTCCATATATGGCTTTGCCCTCTGTGTTCCTAATTTGGGCTTTATGTTCTTAATCTAAATTAACCTGCTTGAATATGTATAAACACATATGAGATTAGTTTTGACCTGAGCACTTCAATATCAAATTCCAAGATGTTGTTCTTGATTAAGGAGCCTCTAGCCATGTGTAATGGCAGATTTTGGATCACCTTGTTGTCAGTCACTACAGAGAAATGGCAGGAAATTAGCAGGAAATGCTTTCTAACTGTGAGCAGCATGCACTAAGATTAATAAGCATTAAAGAGCTTTTGAAGAGCACGTTCATTGCACTCTTTCACAACCGCAGATGCATCTGTTTAAACATAGGGATGTGGAGTAGAGTGATGTATCTGACTGTAACATCACTTTGACTGACTCTCAATATTCAGGGAGATAAAAGCCAATTTAGAGCATCTCGACAATACTGCTAACAGCAAACAAGACAGCAAATATGCATCACTCTGTTAAAAGCTTGTTACCAGCATGTCAGAGAAATGATAAACCTTTAAATATATCTGATACAGAAAACACATTTAATTTGCCTGACAAAAAACCCCACCTATGTGCTCCCAGTCAACATAATGAAATAAAATGGGAACAATATGGGATAGATACTGTATACAATTTTTAAGATAGATTTATGTGTCATATTATGCTTACATACGATTGTATATATGCATGCATGCAGCTTTCTCATTTCAGTTTTGGCTGTGTGTGTGTGAGTGATTGCGGGTGAGTTTGTGTGTGTCAACTGTCAATTGTCCGAGCAGTTTAGTTTGTCTTTAACGTCTGCTGTGATGCCATGCTGACCTTCACAGGGCTTGCTGGGAAACTGTGCAAATAGCTCAGGGCAACAGTCATTAAGATGCACACAAATTAGAACGTCTGCGATGCCATTAGACTGTTTGTCTGCTGGCCCTAGGAGGACATAACCTGAGGAAAGTTTAAACAAAAATGCTCCCACAAAAGTTCTTTTAAAATAGTCCTTGAAATTTTAGCTAAACTCTTTAAAAACTAACTGGCCTGAAAACGTATTCTTATTCTCAATCAGCTTCTTATCACTGGTGGAGGAAGTATGCAGATGCTATAAGTACTAATATCACACTGTAAAATGACTGTAAAGCAAGAAATTTGCTTCATTTTGTGTTGATTCTGGCGCCCTCTGTGGACAAAAGCGGTAGTATTTCTTCCACCTCGTTCCATTGATTTCGAGGGAAATCAGACTGAATCTGACCCAGTGGCAAGTATTAAGAATAACTATATAAAAATAGCCAGTATGCTCACTGATGGTCTTTCTTTTATGTAGGTCATATGTGTCACAGCCCAGGCTCAGTGAGCTAGACAAAGAGGGAGACCACATAAAATTGAAAGTAATCTAAACAATATTTTTATTTGAAACTACAACAAAAGCAACACAATTAATGAATCTGTATTCTGTAAATCAGCGGTGGTTGTAGCGTTGAACAAAGAGGAAAACCAGACCAAAAATGTGAGAGAAAAGAAAGACAGAATAAGGAACCAGCCTGCCCAGGTGATCACCTTATTTGGCGCCACCCATCTCTACCTGCAAGCAACCTGCAAAGAAAAAGCACAAGACAGCAAGAGGAGCACTAACAGAGTAAGAGCCATAGTTTTTGTAGTACGTTTAAGTAAAGGTGTGTAAATATGAGCAGCTACAAATCATCATTTTCTTTAATCTTGTGATTATTTTCTTGATTAAAGTTAAATAGTTTGATTTGTAAAAAAAAAAAGTCACAATCACAATTACCCAGATCCTAAAATGACACCTCAACAATGCTAAAAAAAAAGAAAGAAACCAACCAAATGTTTTGCATTTTTGCCTAAAAAATTACTTAAACAATTAACAAAACAGTTGCATTAATTATTTTGTTATCTCGCGAAAACAATAAGAAATAATCAAACTGTTTTCAAAAACAAACAAATGGTTGTTTCCTCTTATTACTTAAAATGTTTTTTAGAGATCAGGAGTGCCATGCGAGCATGCATGGATGGCACATTATAGATGTAGCATTGGATCAACATAATGGACAATACATGGAGGAATGACATGCAACGTGCCAGTTAACTTCATACTGACCAAAATAAGCCAACAGCCAGAAAATGGTGCCTGAAAAGAATCTGAAAACTGCAGCTTTGAGCTCCATTTAATAAATCCTCAGTGCCTGATCTGTTTTTCGTTGCATCATATTGTCAGAATGAATAGCTAACTCTCAGATGTTCATTCTGGTTACAGCTCTATTAAGTTCAGTTATTTTATTGCTATCTGTTATGACATTGTATTTGTGTTTCTGTGTTAAGTGACTGGGTCTGAGTCAATCGAATCAACATTTGAATCAGAAAGTGATTCAAATGACAGTTGTGAGGTTGTTTGCTTATCATACAAACAAATCTGATCAAACCGCACCCAAATACTGTAGTCCCGATGAAGTACATTAACTGTGTTAAAGTCTTAATAAATAATACCTGAGGATGGTCTTGAAGTTTAACTTTGGTTGTTGCTTATAGAGCTGGGTATTTAATATGATGAAGAAATACTTAAGTTCACAGAGGCCAAACGGTTCAAATTAGTAAAAGTGGCCAATTAAACCAATCAGATTTCCACCTTAAATTTGGTAATCTTTGAAACTGAAAACACTGGTGTCAGATAACTCCTCTCTTTCTTCAGGACAGTGTACTAATTATATACAGAGAGATTTGGAGGGCACTCAGGCTTGATAAACTGACAGACTGACAGGGATGAAAAGAGCCACCTGAGGACAGTTTGAATCAGAGCTCGCAATGGGAAACGAGAAGAAAGAGGGAAAAGGGAGGAGGTAAGGGACACAAGAAAAAAAAATAGCCACACTGAGGATTACAGTGAGAAAAAGGAAGAACAAGAACAGAACAGTGACATAGTACACAGTGATATGGCAGTGATGCCTGAGCCTGAGCCAAAGAAAGAAAAACGCAGCATCCATATCAGTGTGATACTACTAATGAGGTGCCACTGTGTTGCTCTGGTATTTCAACCTGTACGTTGTGGTCATCTGTTGCCGTTGGAGGCAGTCGTAAAGCATGCTGAGGTATACATACTGTACAGCAGTCATGAGGAGGGTACATGTGTGGAAATAGCCATGCGATCCAAAGGGGGCACCAACACTGTTACCTTGGAAACCAGCTCTGGTCTGTGGAGTTACATTGTTCTGTGTTGCCTATACCTGAAAGTTCCCTCTGTAACAGGAGAGGAAGATGATGAGGTGAAGGTTGAAAGGATTACAGTTGTAACCATCCATCAATTCTGGCTTTTCTTTCCTGATTATTCTCTTTATTTGATGGACTATTTTGGATGTAAAAATGATTCTGTAGCACTGCATGTTCAAATAATGTAAATCAAACCTCACATAATAATAATAATTTTCACATAATCTCATATTTTGCAACATGTAGCAGACTTCCTAGTTCACATACTATTAGTATTACATGCACAAAGGCTCACATAAACCCACAGCAGTGGACCTGTTAAGAATTTCAGTGTTGTTGAGTTGTTTTCCACTTCTTTTCCCATTCCCTGCAATTGTTGAGGCTGAGGTTGAGGCAACGTGTTCATTTTCTTTTCACATTCTTCTACCTTCACAAAATGGATCAGCAGTGGATGATGCTATTGTGTGCTTTCTTTTCCTCCCCGCTGAAGCCCCCAGTGAAAGATAACTGGTCTTTCTGTACTCCATATAGAGTTCAGGTAGAGTATGCTTTGTACTTCATCTCACAGGAAGTGTGAAGCCCGAGAGATAACTTTTGACAATTTGTACATTTTCCATTCAAGACATTTAGCAGATACACTCATCCAACTCGGCATATAACAAGCGAAGTGTAAGTCGGACAAACAAGAGTTCATGCCTGACTGGATACGTTTATTCTTCCTTCTTTCATTAGAGGATTAAATTCATTGTCCCTGTCTAAGGTTCTGACAAACATGATTTTTATGCATGAGGCTTAAGGGATTTCATAAAGGATGGCTTTCATTATAGGTCAAACCAATCCATCTGCCATGAACTACACTCTTTATGAAAAGCTCTGATGTAAAACTACTAATGATTAAGGTAATATGGAGAAGCTAAATGTCAAAGTTGATAACCCAAAATTTGCCAAAAGATTTCTGCCTGAACAGATGGAGTACTTTCTTTATAAACTCAGCTTAAACAGAACATGTACATCATTTTGATATGCTTTCAGTTGAGTTTGCCAAAAACAACCATTTTAGAGAGCCAAGTACCACAACTACCACTCCTTTGTAAATGTAGGTTTAACTTCTTTACGCATACAGTACATTAAGACATGTTTTTGTTTGTTTGTTGTTTTAGAGTTAGTAGCATTAGTTCATGAAATATCAGATTATGCTAACCAGAGCAACGCTATATGGTCATTTAGTCTGGTGGTATTAGCATAACACTTTGTAATATTTGTGCTCTGATGTAAAGCTACTAATAATTAAGTTAATTTGAAGCAGCAAAATGTTGTTAAGTTGGTAACTTAAAATTTGCCAAAAGATTTCTGCCCAAACAGATGGAGGACTTTCTTAATAAACTTAAATACAACATGCACATCATTTTGATATGCTTTGAGTCGAGTTTCATTTCCCCATTGTTAATGGCTTTGGGCATTTGTGTACTTATGAAATTGTACCCTCATAAATCCACTGGACACACATTTGGCATACCGCAGCAAACTTTTGATTTTAGATGGGAAAAGTGGCTTTAATCTTGATGCAACTGTGCTCGGCAAGTTGCGTCCCCAGGGTTCCTGGTGAGAGCGGTGGATGACTGAGTGGCAGTAAAGCCAGTGTCATCAGTGCAGAGCCGGGCTCACTGATTCCTGGTCTTATAACACTCCGCGCTGCAAGGCCTCAGCTGTGCTTGTGTTCCTCTCTCATCTTGTCCATCTGTGTCTGGGACCACGAGGGCACTCCAGTCCTCCGCCTCGCCCTCTCTCAATCGTTCTCTCGCTCTATCTCCTCATCCTCCCTCCATCATTAGAGTCGAGCCTAAAATAAAGATGAGCCTGGTCTCTGAGTTGTCAATTAGGGAAGTATCGGAGCTCATCCTTTGCTCAGGAGAGACATGCAAGTGGCTCAGTATTATTGCATTCACACATGATGTTGCACATGTGAACTAAACTCTATAAAACAAATTGTTACTGACAACAACACTACTGCCCTCAAGGGCCCAAAAATCCATTTTGTGGGTGTCACTAAAATTTCAAAGCATCATCAACGAGCCATTGTGCATGAACCTGGCACTTTGGTTGAGGCTATAACAGGTTATCATTGGAGATTTTGAGCTTTGGCTGACTCAGCAAGAGAGAAAAAGGTTAGTACGAGAGGATTATGACACAGACACACTGCAGCCGATATGCTGGCTGGCTTATCACAGAAGAAAAAAAGACCCCAGCTTTGGAATTATCCTCAGGTAAACTCAGATAAATCAGAATAGTAAACTTGTTAAAGGCAGGATATTCTCACAAATAAATTCACTTATTTTATTTCCCTGTTAGTTGAATAAGAAGGCATGCGTTATCATGAAATCAATGACAGTTTATACTTTGTGTCATCTTTGTAGTTTGATTTCAGTGACAGTGAATAGACTGTAAAAAGAAATGAAACAATAAATAGAATAAAAATCTTGCCTGCCTGTCCACCCACACAGAACTCACTTCTACTTTCTACAGATCAAAAATTCATACAACTAGTTCAAACATTTGATTGGCTTGAACACCGTCCTGTCTTAGCTTTCTATTCAAATTTAAAATCTCCTCCTATGTAACTGGAGCATGATTCAAGAACATATATCTCTTTAATATTAAAATGAACTCCTACATCGTTAGCATGTGAAGACATGATTCCCATTTTAAGTGCTCACCTCTGCTCATTAAGCTCACTCATTCACTAATTACTCACTGGCAGGGTATGTTCTGAATGTGTTCAGAACAGATAGAGCAGTGTAATCATGTTCAATGTAACACTACATGGATACATATAAGGGATGTGTGATAACTGAGCTCATATTATGCCACTTGGCTTAATCGCTGCATAACTTTTCAAGTGTCCATGGTAATTACATTCATTGAACCCAGCGCTGTAATGACAAACTTTGCTTCATGTCTCCATAATATTTGCCTTCAAGGTGATCAATATGGTACTTGGTGTGTTCGCAAAAAGTAAACTCTGTGTTGTTTCAATATTAAAGGGCAAAGTCAGCCAAAAGCAAATTATGGACTTCAACTTGGATTCCAAGAGAAGAAGTAATACTTTAAAAATAATTTTAAGGTGATTATTGGGATTCAATCTTTACCTTTGGGATAAGGTCACTGAGTCCAGTATAGGTTGCACCAGCTATTCATAAATGTCCTACTGTAAGCCTTTTCTAAATTCAGACTAGTGTTTTACTGCATTTGGTTATACTATTAAAACTTAAGAAATGTATTATCTACTAAAGACTAAAATAATGTATAAATCAATATAGGAAACATATTTACTATAGGGCCACAGAGTAAATCAACTATATAAACAGAAAGTCACTGCAGCATCATGAGTTGCAACATATCTGCCAAAGACAACCATTACCACTCCTTCATTAATGGAGGTTTCACTTTTTTATGCACAATGTACATTAAGGAATTTGTGTTTTAGAGTTTAGAGTGTTATTAGTTAATTAGGTCATTTAATCTGGTGGTATTAGCATAACACTTTATAATTCAGTGTGCCTGAATGTGCAATGCTTGTTGCAATGTTTTTTTTTTACAACATTACCAAACATATATGTGGGATTCTCAACAGTCCATTGTTTAACCTTTAAGAGGATGTATTGGCAAAAATTGAATATAATATTTATAGGTATGATTTCATTAGCGTGTAATCACCTGAAAATAAGAATCATGTTTTTGTTACCTTAGACTGAGCCGTTTTTATCTACAGAGAGAGTGGGTCCTCTTCTGCAAAGGACGCCATGTTGAACCGCCATGTTTCTAAGGTAGCCCAGAACAGACAAACCAAACACTGGCTCCAGATAGGGCCTTTCACGCTTTGCGATTTTGCAGCTATCGTAGTTTCTCCTACACGTTTGGAAGGCTGAGCTGTATTCAAGTGCTTGAAATCTGTATCTTCACCGCTAGATGCCATTAAATACTACACACACTACTACGACACTGGTCCTTTAACGTTATAACTAGGCTGAGTCTGGACTTATGAACAGCGAGCTGCAACCGTCTCCAGACACTGAAAACTCCTAAAATGTCAAAGGATTCATTAACAACAATGACGTCGTCTGAATTCACTACTCTTCATCTGATGTCTGGATGGAGCGGTGATATATTTGAAGAATATACTTTGCCACTAAACCACAGAAAGAAAATTATTTTTCTTGCTGGTTCCTATGAATAGAGGTGGGTGGGAGGGGGGAGGGTCATTATACTCAAAGTAATGAAGGGATCTGTGTTAATGTCCTTTTGTTGAAGCATTACATTTTACCTCTTCCTCCTCTGGGACTCTATTCAGGCCCATCAATGAGGTTGGTAATTTCTTTTTCACATCCTAATTGTCTTTCTTTTTGTGTGCTTTTTATCAGAGGCATACAGTCTCTGTTGCTTGAGTGAATTTTTGCCAGTGGCATAAGGTCTATTACGTGTTGATCATGGCATTTTAATGCATCATTTGTGGGACTTATGCACAGAATAATGTCTTCAAATGAGGTCATTTCAGTCCGTCTGCCACTGAAAGGTAATTCTAGATGTCCCTTAGCTGATAGATGTCCTGAGTAAACTATCAATGCAAGGACTAAATAATGGTTGTTTTGGATATGCTTGGTGTCATCCCACTAGCTGAGGGATTTTCCTCATTTATAGCTCTGTAATAGCTCCTGTTTCTGGTGTTCGCTGCTCCTGTTTAGTGGACAAGGCCAATGTTTATCACCACTACCATCATAATTCTAAAAAATCACCTTGGTACTCCATCTTTATGCTGGCTAGTAAAAGCTCAAATGGGATAATATCTGGTTATTGAGTAGGGTGGGTGTGGTACTATAGCCTCATGATCAAGCAGTACAAACCACATGTGAGCAGTAGCAATGATACCCCACCATCTACCCTGATCTATCAGCCTATTGAGGACAAGAGCACCAAATCTAATGTGGCTCAATCAGGCTGTCAAATCTGATTCTTAAAATCCACAAAATGAGGATGATGAATGAGGCACAGCTGTAGATTTGCCAATGTGTGTGAACTATTAAATAAAACCATGCTTTAAAGAACATTTTTAAATCTTACATGCATTGGACATTTGAGTCTTTAATTGGATCTCTGAAGCAGTCAGGGGCACCCACAATACAATTGCTTCGAGTAATGAGTAATGAGTACTGTATGCATACTAATGCACAATAGTTCATGTGAAAGAAAATAACAAATGCACAGCCAGTCAGCCGCTTTTGGCTATCCGTCACACTCTGATCCCCCCCATTCCCTGTGTGCCACCCCAATATTTTCAGTGGCCTAATCTAGCCACTTGATTCAGAAGTTAACAATAATCATCATTTTAATTGGCAAAAAGTAAGTCAGAAAATAAACAGTGGAATTCTATTTTCATTTAAAAGAAATGACTTGTAGCCATACACCTCATATGGTACTGATAGACTGTACAGGCATGATTTGATGGCTTAAGACTGTAGTCAAAGCCTCTTATGTTTGGTTCCGTGGCTGTGTGATCAGACTGATTAAATGCAGGGTGTATGTATGAATCAGATATCTGAGCAGCCATGGGAGACTAAAATAATGAACTGACTGCAGCATCAATTAGCAACAACCATGAGCCAGTCTCAGATAATGCTTAGCAATGCAGTCTGAAAAGTCAGCCAAACTAATGGAACTAAGCCAGGGTGTTTGTGTGTATGTCTGTGGGTGTATGTGTGTGTGTGTGTGTGTGTGTGTGTGTGTGTGATTGAAAATGAAACAATAAAATGAATTCTGAAAAGAGATACATCTGACTGAATTCTGACTGAGCCTTGAATCTCAAAGCAGAACTGAAAGTAATATTTTGCTTTTGGTAAATGGGCCTGCAACATGATGGATTTCCTGGCTCTGAGTAATGCCAAAAGAAAGCTTCCTAAGAGAACTAACAGCAACATTGTCATGTCAAAAGTAAGAAGCATATAATGAAATTCATGGTGTGTCTGCAAGGTCGTGGTGATGTGAGGACTAACAGATTAAAAGCATCATACTGCTGACCCTCCAGGAGCATTCAAGGTGAGCTGCAATGACTTCTGCACATTCTCCGTGGATGCTATAATTGCTCATTTTCTAAATGTTGCTACGCTGTGTTGAACTTCCCCTGCATCTACTAACTAGTTAGTTCAGACTAAAGACACTGCCCTCAGATGCTTTCAGAATTCAGATTTTCAAAGTTTTAAGTCCACTGTCCGAGAGCCCTTTGTGCTATGAATTACACATGCAGGAATAATTTTTAAAAGGGACTCAATCAATAAGTCATGACCTCTTGGTGTTTTTTATCTGTGCTGCATGTTTGGTCTTTCTGTTTCTTGAATCAAAAACATAAATTTCATGCAGAGATTTTGACTGAACTTTTCATATTCCAATAAATACCATGCAGCAGTGGACATTTAAAAAATGATACCCTTGATTCCTTCATCTTACATTTGCACTGCACCATTTCCCACACAAAAATCTTACCAGGATCAAGCAACAGTGAATTTTCAAGGCAGCAAACCTGTTAATGCAGGGACTTATATCTGCCTGAATTTCACTTTAAGGTGGAGATATGATGTTAAAAAGCGTCTAAAACACCAGTGAAATCTGATTAGAAACTATATCAGTGCAGTAAATCATCTTGTGAAAAGATGAAAACCCTATCTCTTTTTCCAATCTCTATCCTTTGTAGAAGACTATTCTAGACACAATAAACCTGCTCTTTGATGGGGGAATCACATCCATTTTATCTCCCCATACTGCTGCAATTGCACCGTTACCAACAAAAGTTATTTTCTCCTTCAGCTCTAAAGTACTTCAGTTCAATATAATATCCAATTAACTAACTCTTGCCTCCTGTGTGGTCTCCTATCCCACTGCAGTCAAAGAAGAGAATCTGGCTACAGGCGGACCACATTGTTGGCTTTATGGCTCCAATGTTGACTAAGATTAATCAGCGGCTACAAAGGTGCAGAGACGCGTTGCAGCAATGAGCACTGGTAAAAGGTCTACTTCATGGAGAGTCTGGCTTTGGAAGTTGAGGTGGTGTGGTAGGAAGGTGGGACAGTGACCTTGTGTTGCTCACTGCTAGCAAGCTGACAGGAAACAGACTGCTAAATGGTAGGGTAGGTTGGCGGTGGGTGTGTGGCTGAGCCTGACCCCTTTATCAGGCAACAGCACTGAGCTGCCGACTGCAGACTGCCACAGCACTAATCACCCAGCCGTCTGGCAGTAAAAGAATAGGCTAAAGCCCAGGCTGGATTCACTCAGCCAGCCAAATGACAGCCCGGTGGAGAGGAAATAACTGCTTTCAGATCAGTATCACTCATATCAGTCGATAAACGCTATGGGTTTTCACCTGCACCTACGCCATCAAATTTTCTACTGCACAATAAAGGGACTTTTAAGCTGCTTGGCTCAAGATGGGTTTGTTTTTTTTGTTGACTGTTGGCAAGCAGCTAACCTAAGGAAAAACAAATCATAACCTGCCATGGTGCCAGATGACAGCTGAAGTTGAATCTCTCAGCCAGGTGTCAGATTCCATGATACTGTCAAAGCAGCAAAAACCAGCAAACAAGCAAGACAACTAAAAGGTTAGCAAGAAAGTGGGTAAAATGACCAAACTATATCTGCTAATAATATGAAATGGAACTTAAGTAGCAACTCCCTAAACTTGTATTGACTAAAGAATACACTGTTAAAGCTGAGATTTACATTTTATTCCAATATCAATCAACTTTTAACTTTTTATGATAGGGCACTGGCGGCTAAAACTGGCGGACTCATGTTGTGTGCAGCATATAATCAGATCACGGTTACTTGCAGAATGATTGAAAAAGGCCAATTACTGCCTGACAGTTATTTGGTTGCATTGTATACACTAGTTGCTCTTATGTTGTAGTTATTTCTGACAGCGTTTTGAAGGTTATCTATCTTTGCCAAAATACTCTTTTTCTCCTAACATATTATTTGTGCAAATAACTGATTTCAGGCCAGTGGAAACAAGTTGAGAACACAACACTGACAATATATTGACATCCTCACCTTTTAAGTTGATATGTTGAACTTAATCAATCAATCACTTTCTTACATATAAAGAATTTACCAAGTATTGTGTGATGTCACAGCAACTTGGAGGTGCTTGGAGGCGGTTTGGCGTGCTTTGGCCAGACTCCGGAGATGGTCCATCTCCGGCAGGGCTTGCCTCAACACAGTGCATTTAATCTTGTAATCAAAAAGCAAATCAGTGCACCATTTCTTTACTTGGTGAAGCCATAGGGGCCAATGAAACACCTAACAAATGTAAATTTAACTCTCCTTCATCTCTGTTTTTGGTCTATACCAACTCCTGAGGGTAATATCTGTCTCCTTAGCTGCTAGATGCTCCACTATGTTCACCAGCTAGTCTTTAACTGTGTCTGTCTGCCTTCTGTCTGCAGAGCAGGAAGTATACAGTGGGCCGGACAGCTAAACAAAGAGCTAAAACTTCAAACATCATCAAGCTCTGTAAAGCCAAAGGGAGCTGCAAATTACTCGAGGCAACCCCTTTCACATTGTCATATTATTTTCTCAGTCATTTGATACATTGTTATTTTAAAATATTGATTATAGCCACATTAACATTGAACAAGAGGAATAGTGTACTGTCTAATCCATACACTGCTATGGCTGGCTAATTATCAGTCTTTTACAACTCAGTATTGACAGTGTAAAGGATACATCACTGTCACATGTGTATGGTCAATATGTAGCTGGAGACAGCAGCTGGTTAGTTAAGCTTAGTCTAAAGAATGAAACAGGAAACAGCTTTGCTCTGTTCAGTTTAACAGACAGTTTTTGTTTAATCTATACAAGAATTGTGTAAAAACTACAGTTCACTGTTTTACAGGTGGATTAAACAAACAATATATATTTATTAATTAGTGACCTTTACAGGTGCTGGTAAGTGGATTTTGTTAGCTTTGGACAGAGCTAGGCTAGCCCTTCACTGCTGTGCCAGTATGCTAAGCTAACTGGCTGCCTTCTCTAGCCACATGTTTACTGTATTAGATGTGAAAGTAATACAAATTGGCTTATCTATCTCTCAGCAAAAGCGCAAATAAGCTAATTTCCCAAAATGTCAAACAATTCCTTTAAATTTTAAAATTAAATTCCTTTAATTCTGTGCTAGAGCATATTGACATAGACCTCATTGCTTCCACGTATTTTCACTTTTAACTTTTTCAGTAAATTAATATGTGTGCTTGATATATCAATCCATGAACATAAGGTTTCACACATTTTCTTTTACAACCATTTGACCCCCTGACTGGAAAAGGAAATGTAGTGCCTAAATCTGATAAGTGGTCAGTAACATTACATGTATAGGTTGCAGAAAATGTTTTTAAATATGCATAACCAGTTGTATGGTCCCTTTAGACATTTCCATTATGTATAACTGTACAGCAGGCAATCCAGACAGCAGTTTTCTCAGTCAATATTAAGACTACACACAATTTTTCCCATGTGATTGTGTGTTAAGAGCGATATAGTAAAGTCCAAGATCACTGTCCTTTATGTCTGGGCCAGTGTTGGAGCAAATCTATGTATTGAAGGGGACACGTCAAAATGTGACGAGCTCGTAACCCCCACTGTCTGCATGGTTTCTTTCAGTAAAAACCCAGGACCATTTTCGTTTTTAAATTAGAAATAATGGAGACACAGGGGCCGCGTCCTTGTTCTGAGTGAAAAATGGTGCAATTTTTCTATTAACCTGTGATTTTTTTCCCAAGACATTGAACTCTTGCATTGTCATTCAGTGCATACCTCTTATGTCTTAATTCTATTTAGTTTGAGACTGTCACATATACATTACAAAGGACATCCTATTCAATGACAGGCCTACAGTATTTCACTCATATTTCCATTTTCTACACCTGTGATCTTTCCTGTTTTTAAAGAAGTTTCTTTTTCATGATTCATGATATGATAACTACAAGCTATTAACAAATATTCTTCATCAGACACTGTACCAATTATCTTTGTGTGGGTTTCTACAAGGTCATACTCTGTCATTTAAAAGATCCCACATCATAAATGGCATGCTAATAATGCAAGGCAAATTTACTCAAATGTTACACAGGATGTGGACAGCATGTGAGGAATTATACAGACCTGGAAGTCAGTAGAGTGTGCAGCAGTACCTATTTATGTACCTAGGTTATAGGTGTCCAGTTGAGGTGAGCCTGAACCCATCAGATATGCTGCCTTTTTGTGCACAGACCATGTCAAATCAGCCCTGTGCAGCATAGCCAATTCCTTCTAAATTGGGTGAAAGATTCAGAAATTTCTCTTTACTGAGTATATGGATCAGATGCCACAGCAAATACAGTGAGACAAGCCTCCAAACGGCACCTTCAGACAATTTTTTGAGGTCCTGGAGTGAAAAGATGCAGAAGGAATGACCAATTTCAGCTCTGAAAATTGTGTGAGAATTTATTCCAGTCGAGCCTAAGGTAAGCGATGTGGAAAATGCTGACACTTTGAGAAAATTTACAACTGCTTGGCCTTGGCCCGTGTGTCTCTGGCAGAGGTTTTGGAGAGCATCAACCTGATTTTCTCTAAATCACTTACCTGCAGGCCTTCATGCCCTTACAAAAGCCTGTTATGGCTGCTATAAGCTTACTCTCTATCACACTCCCGCAATAACAGGTCGGCAGTTGCATCCAGGTGGTGTAGCATCACCCTGCAGGTGGCTTGGGAGAAATTGAATTAAAATATTGTGGAAGGGAGTAAGAGTGTGATCATGGACATTTACCACTACCTGCTCTGTTTATTGATGTGCATGTGATCATCTCTGTTGCTGGTCAGGGTCTCACTGTGAGATTCAGTTAGGAATCTGTGTATATGTGTCCTGCTGGTTTGATTTACACAGTGCTTGTCATGCACTATGTTATGTGTGGTTCAGGTCACAGGTGGAGGCAGCAAATCATTGTGCCAAAATAATGTGATTGAATGTCAGTGGACTTGCTGCTTCCCTCAAAGGAAATAAATGGACACCAAATGACAAGGTTCAGGGCCCAGGCATCAACATTTGTTATAATCAAAATGCGTGTGGAAAGGAAAAATGAAGCTGAAGGTGAAAAGTGCCATAAATCTTTTTTTTTTTTAATGGCTTCAATTCATTCGTTTAAATTTGTTGTAATCTGTCCTCTCAGCTAGGAGATAATGTGCTGGTTCATACTGCTAAAAGGTCAGTGGCAGCTGTTCTGTGTGCTTCTCTGACAGTTTGCACCTGTGTTAACAGTGTGAAACACATATTTAGAAACAGTCAAGTGAGAAAAAGTTTAATTACTTCAGCATCGGTGCATTTGAAATGTTAATACCAAGCTGTGCAGTTATTTTTTGCTTCAGATCAGAGGAATTACATCCACTGAGCGACAATACGTTGATGCTCTTATAGTAAAGTCTAACTTTATGTAATGAGAGTCAATAATAGATAATAAGCTGAGGGAGAAACACAAAGGAATCAAAAATGAAAGTGGGGGCACTGATCAAATTTTTACTGTATGTACATAATTAAACAGTGCTTTTTATGAAACGTATGAAAGCATTTCATATGATCTTAGGATCATATGGTACTCCCCAAAAAACTATTCCATTGATAGAGCAGTTTTATTTTAATTACCACTTTGAATGAAGTATTGTTATTGACAGTTTCCTTCCATCAACACACATAGAAGCATCCAGTGAACCTCTTTTGTCATTTAGAAGATCTGGACTTGTCACGGCTCTCCACTCAAGTAAACTGTCCAACAGTCTGAATCACAATGCATTACAGACTGCACCTCCAAGATTAAGATCATGTGTTTCAACACCTTTATAGATGTACCTTTCAGCATAAATATGGCTGTGCACAAAAAAAACATCCCATTTAAACATCTAACTACAAGCTGATCTATCCCTGGTTCTCCAATAAAATCCTGAACAATAGGACATGTAGCAACAGTGTGTTCCTCAAGATCAAGCATCAACATCTGCATTGGATTGGCCACAATCCCACAATGCACCAGAGTCGATTCAGAAGGTTGTATTAAGATGGACTCCAACTGGGAAAGAGACCTAGTTGCCTAACCCTAACCCTAGTTGGACAAAAGAACTGAGCTGGCAAGATGAACCTTTCATGGGTTGAGGCCCGAGACAGAACAAAAGGCAAGCAATGGTCAAAGGCTTGAGTCCCACTGGAGATCAAAGACAAATAAGTAAGTTCAAAGTATGAGGGTTGTTTTAGTCTAAAATATGCTATTTGGCGCAAAGCCAAGGTAAAAAATAAGAAAGAATGCATAAAAAAGGGTATTCAGAGATATATTAAATAAAACACATCGTCCATTTACCATACCATGTGATGAATAATTTAAAAACAAAAAGGATGTTCAGTACATTAGTCCTACTGGTACACAGCATGAAAATAATAGCACTTAAATTAGGTGCTGGTTTACCCTGACAATGTCTGTGTAGAGCAGACAGGGTACATTGAACCTAGAGTGAGGAGGAGTGAATGAATAAGTGAACTGAATGTTAATGTTTACCTGCAAGAAAGAAATATTCAAATGCACATCAGTCATTCTAGGGACACAAGCTGAGACCGAGGCGTGGAGTGCATGATTGAACATCAAAGGGGATGGCGCTATCAGCATTTATCTTTGAGAGTCACAGCTGGGAGATAAGGCGCACTTTAATTGTGGGTCTGTCTATTGTAGTTCACAAGCATCCCATCAATCACTGTACCCTGGGAAACCTGGCATCTCCAGACTTTAAGGAAGAGAGGGAAGCTGATCATGAATTATAATAAATTACTCCACTTGGCATTTTCTCATTTTCTTCATTAGGGGAAAAATATGATAAGCCAGCAAAAAAAAAAAGAAAAGGGCAGCGTTTGAAATTCAAGGTTTCAACAAGGATGATAGATAACAATGAATAAAAAGCAACAGGCCCATAAAAACAGCATTAGGAGAAACTGGAGGTCACAAACTGTATGCACGCTCCATAAAATAAAAACTACTACACGTGTGGTCAATAAGACGGACAGCATATTTGTCCTATGTCTTACTGATGCACGGCTGGTGTCTGAACTTAAAGGATTCATTCATCAATACTATGGAGTCTCTAAAACCCCGGGATACTGAATCTATATGAGATTGACTCATGACATAAAGTCACAGATTTTAAAACTACTGCACAAATATCTGTTTGATCCAGTCTATGGATATTCACTCTCCTTTTAGCTCTGTTTTTGTCTCCACAATGCCTGAGGGAAATCTTTAGCCGCCAAATGCTCCACTAAGTTCAACAGTCAGTTGCTAAGTTTCTCTGTCCACTATTTGGTGCTGGGCATGTTGCTTACATTGGGTTTTTGGAGAATGTCTGCTAAAAAACAGCTGCCTGCCTACAGCTGTGTCTGTAAACAACACTGTTGCAATGGAACCAAAAAGAAAACCAAAATGAGCTAGAAAGTGCTAAACTGAAGCTGAGGAGGAGTGCAGAGTCGAGTGATAATTCTCTGTGTGCTCGTTACTGAGTGACCCTAATAACATATACCAGTACTTCTAAATCTCATATATTAACATGCTGCATCTCGTTTGGTTAATCCGTACTCAAATAAACATTTTAAGAAGGCAAGTTGGTGTTTTTTTACGGGGACTTACATGCTGGAACTGGGCACCAGTGACTTCCTGAAGCCTTGTCATCATGACAGTTGTTGGATTAAAGAGCTTGGATTAAATGTGTTCATTTGTAAGCTCTACAGGTGCTGGAAGGTGTATTTATGAATGTTGGAGGGAGCAGGGCTAGCTCTTGTCACCTGATTTCAGTCCTTACGCTAAACTAAGCTAATTCACTCCTGGCTGTACCCCCATACACAAAAATCCACATGAAAACTTGGGCATAGGCCAGTAAAGGTTGGGGAGAGTTTACAAAAAGCAAATATGCATAAAAAGATGAGGTCCACAAATAATACCAAGAAATAACCTTGAAACACAGACGAACAAATAACACTAGACAAATGGGCCAAAAGGCAGTTCTTTCACAAATCAACCGCGAGCTCCAAAATTAAGACATCAATAAAAACATAATGTATTATGTGTAACAGCCAAGGCCAAATCTGAGTATCAATAGCAGTGAAACAAAACCCAGCACAAGATTACACACAGCATGTGACAGATCTTCAGCAGGAGGACATCCAGTACATTTGTCATTTGTCTTAGTGATGGAGTGGGATGACAACAATGCACTGTAGCCTTGCCTGAAGCCCACGGATGCATGTGACAGACAAGGTATCATGCTCCGAAACCTTTCTTGAAAGGCTTCTGTTGCTGCTGTTGTGGGGATTAAACCAGCCTCATAATGGCCTGTGGGATTTGTGCCACTGCCGGGTGACAGCCATCGAATTGGGTGGCAGGCAGAGATGAATTGCAACTAGAACACAGCACCCAATCTATACAGTTGCCAATCACAGTGTGGATCTATCGACCAGAGATAAAGCAAATATAGAGCTGCTTTAATGGCAGGTAGGGCATTGTTATGTGAAGAAATGTATTCTGACATTGGTTGCATTGGACTTGAGTAATCCCATAAATACTAAATTCCCTATCCGTACCCACACTGCTTCCTACAACTGCATCTGGCTTCCTTTCTGCTCTTGTTTTGGGGATTTGCAAGATTATTTTTCCACGGGAACTACTTTACATCCTCAACAGCTACTCCATACAGGATCTACAGTTGCCATGGCAATATCTGTGGCACAAAAAAAGATGGAAGAAGAGGGAGAAAAAAGAAAAAAGTATTTCAGAGTTGACAGGGAAATAACTGGTTTCATTATATTCAGCCAGCTGATTTTCTCTATCACCAATGACAGGGCAACGGCCCGCACACAAAAAGAGCTTGTGTTTGTGTTTGAGCGGTAATAAATTACTGCTGGGGTCAGGGCTGCGCAGGCCGCACTCCCTGATTAAATGAGACCAAACTTATATCCCTCTGACATCTACCAGCCTCCTTCTCAGGAATCTGAAGGTGCAGAGACAAATCCCATAATCCTAATTAAGTATTTCCTCCTATTGCGGCGTACAAAACGCCTGGCTGTTTACACAGCTAAAGCCCTCATTCGGTTCCCATGCCTGGTTCAAACACATAGTTTAGGGTAATCTTTGAAAATGCGAAAGAGAAAAGTGACATCACAGAAAGTGATAAAAGAATAATTGGGATTGTGAATGAAATCACTTTGAAGGAAAAGGTGGAAAGTTTAATCGCAAGTATTGCGTCAGCAGACCACAGGCTCAGATTCTGCACTGTTCGTGGGTGAAAACATTTTGTCTCGTATTTGAGGATGTCATTCTCATTTTCTGCGACTCGCAGTAGTCTCACGGTCAATTGAGCAGGATAGTGTGTGAGAGAAAATCGCAAATGCAGCTGCTGCGGGTTTCTTTCTTCCAAACAGTTTAACATTTCAAAACGAGTAGCACAATGAAGCAAAGACACTCTGCACTTCTAAAATCCACATCAGTGCCTCCAGTGAGCACAAAAGGTGAAGAGTTTGGACATATGGAGGGACACAAGTGGGTTTCAGCAGAATCTCTCTATTGCATTTATACAGCACTCAATACGGCACAATGGATGTACTCCAAAGGAATAACTCAACACAAAAACATTTTCTTTCTTAACCAGTCAGCATTCATAAGCAGAATATAAATAATTTGTAAATAAATATACTTTATGTGGTATAATATTTTAAAGCCACACTCCACATAAAACTGTGTTTGGGTTATTGTCACTTCACTTCAATGTTTGAGCTTGACTGTGCAGAATGATGTTGGTGCAAACACTAGGAGACTGTTTTCACATTCATCTGCCAAAGGGTTAGGGAAAGTTTCTCTGAGCTCACCTTAAATCAAAAAAATTAAGACTTGCACAAATTAGCAGGATTTTGTTACCAATCACGGTGCAACTTGTGCACTGGTGAAACTTGAAATCTTCAGCCCACATATAGATTTTTCAGTGAAGAAGGAGACATCTTGTATCCAGCAGCTAAACATTTGAAACAAAAAATATTTGCATATTCATGGATGATGGAGTTTTTATCGAGGGAGAACAAATAGTTGAATACTGAATAATACTAATTTGAAACTGGCCAGTGAATGAGTTGAACATGTGAATAAACTCTTAAGTATAACACACTTTGTTGTTCATGTGTGCATTAATATATCATTTAATATGAATATAGCTATATTACACTGTGTTATTGATCATTCATCAACTGTTTATACACCAATTGCGTATGCTTGAAGGTCCAGGGTTTAACATTTAAGAGGATCTATTGGTAGAAACTGAATATAATATACATTTCTATGTTTCTACAGTAGCCCAGAAGGAAGAAACCAAACACTGGCTCTAGGGCTTTCGTTTCGTTGCTACCATAATTTCTCCTTTGCGCTTGGTGAGGATGTTGCAATCTGCAACTACACTGCAAGATACTAATAAATCTTACACACTGGTCCATTAAACTGCACTATAGTATATTGATACAACTTATTATTTATAAAATAATAAAATAAAAAATGTCTTTTAATTTGAAGTTTAATTCCAGAAACCACATAATGTGGCTTCTTTTATGACCCTGTGATTTCCTGGTTAAACTTGTATAGTAAATAATATATCCTCTTTATCTTTGCTTAACATGACAGGCAACAGTTAATGTCATGATTTATATCACTGTGGAGTAATGTGGAAGCAAAGCACCAGTATGAGTCCCGTGCACCTCCACTCTATTGCCCTTGAGCCCTGCCGTGACTGCATGATTCAGTCCAAACTGCTCTCCACTCCAAACAAACACTGTCACTTTAAATACAAGCTGATCTTCTGTCACCGTGTTTGCTCTCTGCAGGGGTGAGTGGTGCCTCTGCAGCTTTACACGATGCTTGTGGTTCTTTTGAGGCCATTTTAAATTTTGTAATTCCTCACACATATCAGGATTAGGGACGAGGGAGGCTGTGCCCCAGTCAGGCCTCAAGGGCAACATCACCCTACAGTACTGCTTCAGAATTACAAACAACACAGATTTAAGCAGAAGCTACTAAATAAACCCCAATCAATGCCTGAAGAAATGTCTCGCATCATACAGCCCATCAATCACAAGCACAGGTGTGCCTGTCAAAGTAGCAGATACCTCAATTAATAAATATCAACTGAGCCCTCTGTGGTGAATTAATATTTCCCATCCTGCCAGCCTGTCAGAGCAACATGTTATGATTTGGGGAAGAAATCATTTCCGGCTCGAGTGTCGCTGTTCCAATAAGCGTTCATCATGTTGGTTGACTAGTAATTATTGTTAATGACATTGTGCTGATGACAGGCAGGAGCACTACAAGTTATTACTCAACTAGGCGATGCTGATGACAAGTTAAATAACATCATCCGCTGAATTAGATGATGCTGTTTAACCACAGGTCGAGGAAGAACAGCGGAGCACGCAGCGAGATAGAGCTGCAGTGTAATTATTATACAATGAACCGCACACTGGCAGCTTCTTTATTAAATGGAGCAAGAAGAGCCATCCTTCAGCTCCGGGCTATTGAGTGGAGTGGACACCGGTGAAGCTTCACAAATGAGCTGTGCTTTTATGACTTGAGGAGTAATCCTGAGATTTGTGATACTCTGCGAAGGATCATCACCGAAACAGCTCACATTTACATGTGAGGTATTTAGCTGATGCCATCATGCTGAAGGAGCTGGTAAAGTTTCATACAGAAGCTGAGAACAGCCTGTTTACAGCTATTTTTTTTATTTACTTGCTGTTATCTTGAGATTACAAGTTGATTTATCTTGTTATCCTCAGAAAACAGAAGGCCAATGTCTTGAAATATCGAGATCATTTATCGAGTACACAGGATAATTATACTAACCCTAACCCTAATTTAAAATGAGTGCGTGGTTCCTTGGAACATAACTATTTTAGCCTCCAAGATCACTCTCATGACTGTCGGGGAGGGTTCATAACTGAACTAGGGGAAGAAAAAAAAAAAAAGATTTGTGAACGGAATGAACATCTGAGAGTTAATATAAGCTATTAATTTCCTGGCAACATTATTCAATACTGACAAAATATATCAGGAGAAGATTGAGATTTATTAAATGAGCTCAAAGATCGCTGCAATTTTCAGATTCTTTTCAGGCACCATTTTCTGGCTGCTGGCTCATTTTGGTCAGTATGAAAATAAATATTAACTGGCTTGTTGGATGTCATTCCTCCATGTATTGTCCATTATGTTGATCCAATGCTACATCTACTCTTTATTTTCTCCTAACAACGGGTTGATTATTTTGTTATCTCAGGATAACAAAGCTCATTTTTTGAAATGACATAATTAACTTGTCATTTCGAGGTAACAGCATTAAATAAAATAATTGCAAGCACAGCCATAGTTTCAGACTCCTGTTCGATGACACCTCACAGGACTGGTTACTGACGGACAGGATCAATGCTCAATCACTCTACGTGTTATGTTTTGGTTTTGGTTTTGTATTTTCATATCTGAAGGATACACAAATACAGGAAAATGAATATGGTTCATTTTTGTATCATGAAATGTGGAAATTGTTTTGTTTTTTTTTACTTTAAATTTCTACTTTTACTTGTGGCTGACTCACAGTGCTGCTGTGGATTTACTATTTTGGAAGGTGTGGTATCTTTTGAAGCAGGGAGGTGGGCCAGAAGAAGCAGGGAGTTTTGTTAAATTGTGGGACACATCTCATGGAAATCCCTGCGGTCAAAAATGCTGTGTTCAAGAGCAGCTTCCAGTATATGGTTCCACTCATGTATGTGGAATCAGCTGGACAGGTCTACATGAGGAAAAAAAGTGTCTACAGGCTATCAAATGGAAACTGACATCTGGAAACAACTGACTCCACCAACTGTTCCAACAGTTTGATGTATTTTAAAGGTCGATTGTGGAGGATTTTGTGGCATCGAGCCCTATCTCAAGTCAGTGTTTGGTTTGTCTCTTCTGGGCTACTGTAGAAACACGGCGGTTCTACATGGTAGGCTCCATGAAAGATGACCTGCGACATCTGTAGATATAAAGGCTCTTACTAAGGTAACAAAACCATAACTATTCCTACATTCAGGTGACACTAATACCTTTGTTTGTTTTTAGTCATCCTAGCAGCATGGCTTTGTAGATGGCAATGTCTGTCAGTCCACCAGTCAACCACTTTGTTCTAGAATACAAATCACTACAATCACTACAAAAATGAAATAAAATAACATTTTATACAGACATTCATGTTCCCCAAAAGTTGAAGCCTACTGACAACTACTGGATGGACTGCCGTAAGATGGCATATGGTACAGATGTTCTTACACCCCTCAGGATGACTTACATCACTTTAGTGATCCCATCACTTTCCACATGGTGCCATAAGGTCAACATTTGTATCTATCCAAAACTTTGGTTTATGATGAAACACTTGCAATGACATTCCCATAAGCTGAATTTGTTGATATATGTTCCCAGGACTCCTTAGAAAGCAGTGAGTGGATCATTGTGAATAAATAAACTGAACTGAATGAAAATAAAGAAGCCATACAAAAGTATAATAGAACTTTGAAGACATGATTAGTAGGATAGCAGATGGGATTAAGAATAACAATTCCTTTTGCAGGCAGGTAGAGCATAGAAACCTGAAGGCAACAATGAGAATTGTGCTTCCTACATCAGGAAGTTCTCTATATGCTCAATGATTTCCTTATGCTTTGTTAATCACAAAAGGAACTCGAATCCCTCTTTTGACTTCAATAATTATTGAACAGATCATAACAATACTGCTTAGGCTGTTTCTGTCTTCCTCTGATAAGCCAGCAAACACAATGAAAAGGTCAAAAACTCTCAGTAAAAGATTAATAAATGTAAGAACTGTTGAAGGTGAGCACACGACAATATTCTCTATGCATACATGCCACTTCAGCTGGTTGTCAAACAATATACCCAGGTTCCTGTAAGAACTGGCAATAGACCGTTTTAACAGCAGCCATTTTGACATGAAATAGTAGGGTAAACACAGGTGTTACCAATGATACTAATTCAATTTCCAGTGAGGCAACATACACAATAGCTGCCCCCCTGACTCTGTTCAACCTAAATGGAACAGAGGCTTAACTGGTATCATTGGTAACCTACTATTTAATGTCAAAATGGCTAATCTGAAAAAGTCTGTTCAAACCACCCTCACGTATAATCTCTGAAACATTTGTCTTTAACCATGGCTCACATTTATTATCATCAGCTTTGCTTTCTTCCAGTGTATTTATAAAATAAACTCTGTAAACACTTTGTTCCCTTGTTGTTCATTACTGTAATATTGTGTTACCAAATAATGTATGGCCTTTTGGCAATTACAGACAACACCACTAAATAAGAAATGCCACCTAGTGCAGATGACAGTCTGTCACTTGGCACACCTGCAGTTCCACCTTCAAATGTTGTTTTGAAAACTTAAAAACGAGAGAAATCTTTGTTTCAAGCCAAATTTCACTACTGGGACTTTTGTTTTTGCATCCTAAAAATAAACAGGTGCTAATTGCTACCTGTGTAGAGGAATGGCAGATTCTGGTGTGTTGTGTAATTTCACTACAGGGAGAAAAAAAAAAAGACAATCAAAAGTCTATTTAGTGCAGCGAGACAGTGGGGGCCGACTCATGTAAATGGCGTTTCAGTTATACTCAACTTTCACTGATACTTCTGTTGCAGTTCTGTTTACAAGGATATCATTGTTCCCACCAGGCAAACAGACACTTTAGCAAATCCACTAATAATTGGTTCCACCTGCTTGATGTTTGAAATGCAAGACGAAAAGCATGTAGCAATAAAATTATGTATAAATACTGTTGTACTGTATAATTACTTTGCATTATGCACAAGCTCCATTTTAGCATATGAATATTGTGTACAAAACTAACCATTTTTGTAGAGCAAAACACAAAACAATGCCCAATGTCTACTGTCAAATGTGCTGCAATTACCATCAAAAGCAGAGTCAAAGATGTAGAGATGGAAGATTTTTATTTAAAGCAAAATCAAGTGATCTTCAAAGATAATTTCGTATCCAAGATGGGGCTAGGCATAAAAACAATGAATAAATTCTAAGAAAACAAAGAAGGGCGAAGTGTTCCTCCAGTCGTCGCCAAGGTGGTTTTGCATCGCTGTTGCCTTTCTTTTTTCCTCCCTCTCTGCACTTTCTTTCCTCCTGTTTTCTCTCCTCTAGTTGTGGCCTTGGAGAGCCTCCGCCATGAACAGCTTCCCGAGGTTCTGAGAGGTGAATTCCTTCACGTTCTGGCAGTAGTTGTTAATTTGCCCTGTTGGAGAGTAGCCACATGCGTCCAAGCGCCCCCACACAAAATCATAAACACACACCCACAGAAACATACATACATACATTTGTACACAGACGTGCACAGACACACGCGGAGGCAGGGGAGAGGGGGGGAGAGAAAACAGCAGCACAGCAAAACACCCTATTAGTAGAGAACAGAGTACATGGAAAGATCAAAATGTTGTCAGAAGGCGGAGGAGAGCTTAACAGCGTGAAACAGCAGGAAGAAGGGCGGTTCGAGTTGGGGATTGAGTCAATAAACTTTAAATTAATATAATTTCAAGATAATGGCGGAGATAATTACAAAACAGAACCTGAGCTCCTGTGAGGGGAGCAGAGGCGGCTGATGGAGTTTGGAGTGAGTCTGGAAGGGGGGTCTCTGTGGTGGAGATGACGAGTGCTGTATGTGCGTGGTGGTTGTGTGTTTGTGTCGATATATGCATGTATGTATGTGTGTGTCTGTGTCTGTGTGTTTGTGTGTGTGTGTGTGTGTGTGCGCGCGCCTGCGTACCTGCAATAAGCAGTGTGTCCATGCGTGGTGGAGGCTGGGGGGGCTTGAACATTTTGGTGATGTCCTCTTCAGGCAGCGGGGGCTCCCCTCTGCTTTGCCGCTGGGCGTTCTCCTGCTGCCGCCTCTGGAGGTACTGGAAGGAGGGACAGAGAGAAAGAGGAGTGGAATTAGAGAAGGGGGGCATAGTAGAGGAAAGAAAAAATGTGATAGAGGAATGTGGAAAGGAAATATACAGTTAAAAGAGGACATAGACAGGAAAGAAGATGGAGAAGGCATGGTGGGATGGAAGTGAGACAGACAATGGAAACAATCACAGGAAAGAAGTGAGATGTAAAGGAACGTGGTGATGAAAGAAGAGATAGGGGAGACGGACAGAGAGAGAAGAGTTATAAGTCCTGACAGGGATGGAGTGATTTGTGGGGGGCTGACAGTCAGTAAATCAGTGAGGTGCCGGGTCTCTGGAGATCCTAAAAGCCTTGTTAATTTGGAAAAATGGATGAGAGACTGACAGAGCGGTGGAATGGGAGGTTGCGGCAGAGGAGAAGGAAAAATGAGCAACTTGAGTGCTTGCAACCAAACATCCCACAGTGCACCTGTGCTGTTGACTGAAGCTGACAAATGGCTAAGATAGACAGTAAATGAAAAATATGACTATTTGTTCAAATGAGTTACTCCTCCAGTTATTTTTCGTTTTCTGCCAATGTGTCAGAGCACGGCTGTGCATAATCAAAATGCTAATATATGCAAATTTTAGAAACAAGCTAAACAAAAGACTTTTGCACTTGTGCTCCACCTTCCGTATATAAATATAGACATACAATGGCTAAAATGTTTTGTATGCCTTGGAAAATGGTGGTAGAAAATGTCAACCAAAAAAACAAAAACAAAAAGAACTGATCTAAATGAAGTACAAAACAAACTCCTTCAGGTCAGCATTTAGAGGAGGCACATTTTACTGCTACTTTTCCCATTGTTTTCTTTACAAACTGATCAGGGTCTGTCAAGTTGCAAGGAGACTATGAGGGAACAGCAGTTTTCAAGTCCTGCCACAAAGTCTGAATTGGATTGAGGTCTGGCCTCCTGTGGAGCTTTGGCTTTATGTTTGAGGTCGTTGTCTTGGTGGAAAATAATCCTGTCCCATGTTGCAGTCATTTTACAGACTGCAGCAGGATTTCTATGTATTTATTATACCCTCTACCTTCACAAGCTTTCCAGGACGTGCTGCAGAGCAGCATCACCACAGCATGCTGCTGGAACAACCACACTTCATGCTGGGGATGGTGTGTTTCTGGCAATGTGCTGTGCTTGTCTTTAGTATGATGGTTAAAAAGTCCAATTTTGGTATTTGGACTAGAGGTCTTAACAGGGCCGCTCTGTTCTGAGGAATTGAGATCAGAGGTGGGACTAGAGTTGTCCTGGTTCCAAATAAACCTTTTTCACAGCAGCCAGTTTTACCAATGACACTAATTAAGGTTCTGATCCATTCAGGTCAAACCGAGTCAGGGTGCTGATGTTATGCATTTTGGCTCAATGGAAAGGCTCTGCTACACTAAAGGGAGCAGATTATTTATATCATTGGTAAGTATCATTGATAACACCTGTGATTACCATGCTATTTCAAAAGGTCTATTGTACTTAGCTTAAACGGGCCGGGTAAGGACAAATTTTATTGTCTCGGGTCCAAGTATCAATATGTCAGACCGTACTTAGTACCAGCTCTTAATTGTCACAGTAGAAAACATTTTGGGAAATCAGTAGCCTATTTTTTGGACTTTTATTCAAAGATATGAAACTAGTTAGAAAATTATTATTTTCCATCTCTCTACAATCCAATTGGCTACAGACTATTGTATTGCTGGTCCAGGAGGTAACAATGGGACTTCCAGTTTTTTAAATAAATTAGCTTTTGAATGAATGAATAATTTTTTGGAGTTACTTTGTATTCATTCTCAGACTATTACCATTAGATTGTTACTATTTTCGATCTCAACTGCTTCCTAATTGATGGCGCATCATGTTGATTGTGTTTGTATTCTTTCTTTAGCACGGTCAGTTTGGGTTGACTGATCTGGTCTGATTATTCTTGGATCTTTTTTGGATCAGGTCTAATTTATTTTAATGAATCTATGCATATTGGGCTCAGGTAGCTTTCCCCCCAGTCCTTTCCCAGATGTACGAGATATGAGTTTTTCAACAGCAATAAAGCTGGAACTGCTGACCTTTTGAGTTGCAATACGTGTTTACCTCAGAAATAATGATATGGCACAGAAGTAATGACTTGGAAAATATTGCTGAATCATCTAATGGTAGCTGAATTGTATCATTGACCATAAATCATGATTCCTCAGTTCATGCGATTAACACATTGCTCCATATTTAATCTTCTGCAAAGTGTTGCCTGCTTGTGTGGATAGGGAAACAATGAGAAAAAGCAACTGGAAATTGAATAAATCAGGGGCAGTGAGACATACATTTTGTGTTACAAAGATTAACTTGGCCACAGATTTTGCCTGGGAACCTGCTATTTACCAAATTCAGAGAGCTATAAATGAAAAATTTAGCCCTTTCAGCACTGTGCCTTTCTGCAACTTTCTATGATGATTAATAAGGTTCCATTTGTCCAGGACGCAGCAGGGTCAATAGCACAAGATTACAAGGCACAAGTACTGTAGATGTCTGAAAGGTGTAATAGAGGCTCCCTTTCTTTGGCTCTGTGTGCGCTGTTTGTTCATTGTAGACAATCCCATGAAACATGAAAAAAGTAGACACCATTTAAGGGGTTGTTTGTGTAATATTGGTGATGAGAAGGTCGGTAGGGGAGGATGATGGATCATAATGGCTGCAGTGGGGGTGATTGGCCTGGGGATGTGTGGCTGGCTACGTAGGTGTGTGTTTCTTTGTGGCCGGCCCCGGTTGTGAATGCTTTGTGTGCATGTGGCGGGCTACCTGTGGTTATAAATGCATGTTTGTTGTAAGTCTGCCTAATGTGTGTAAACTTGGCCGTGGTTCCATCTGCTGTCGGCTGAGAAGATGATGACTCAGTCTGGATTAACATTAATACTTCAGACATTTGGTTGTTTCCACTTGCAGAAAACAATGACAGAATAATGTAGTTGTGTGAACGTAGGTGTTAGTCTGTACGCACGTGCTCACCGCACATCAGTGAGTCATCTTGCACCTCTATTCTTCCATTTTCCTAAGTAATGTGTGTGTTTGCTGGATGTTTATGATGCATCTTGCTGGGGTTATAAATGCAGATGTTTCGTGGCTGACTTTTCCTAAATGTGTGTTTTGTTCTGGTCTTTTCGGTGCTTCAGGCTGAGTTTGTGCTTGTAGGTGGTGTGTGTGTGTGTCTTGAGTCTGCACACAGAGTTTGTGTTTGAACGTGTGTGTGCAACTGATACCTAAGTTTTAAGAGTTTGTGATGTGTCTCACTGGTATGGAAAGAATGAAAATAGAGGATTTTCACATACTCATTAAAATGTAGAAAGACAAGCTTCGAGTCCAAATGCATCAGCTCTGAGTGGTACTCGAAGATTGTCTGAGCATGACTCATGGTATTTAACCTTCTGAACCTACTCTTCACTCACAAGGAAAAATGAATGAGTCGTGTTGAAAACTAGGATCTGAAACAGATATGTGGAAAACCTACTTGATCTTAAAATGCACAACAGAGTAGCAATAAATGCCTTTTCCAGCTGAACTTTACGGTTCATATGCTTTGACGCAGCAGTCAGATCCACTCGGACGATAGTGGGAGTTCATACCAAAAACAGCCCTGCGTTAAAACAATGAGAAGGGCTGCGTTGATGGGGATGTACTGCTGCAGGTGCTGGTGAGACAGTGAAATATGATCCAGGAAGTTTCGAGAGTTTGAAGGCTCATCATTGCAGTCAGGCAAAAGCTCTGTGAGGTCCAACATTTCTGCCAGAAGACCCTGTGATTTTTTTCCCGGAGCCTTGTGTGTTGGCACCCCCACTGTGACAACCAAGTGACCTCATTTAAATGAACTGAAATTCTTACGTTGACACGTGCAGACTCTAAAGCTTGGAGAGCAAAAGTCTGCTATTCATAGTGAACGGGACCTGGCGTTGCAGCCTGGCAATGCCTGCTGAGCTACAGAGGTTTAAAAAGGCGCTCAGAGGCACTATGTGGGAAAGTTGAGAAAAGATCCATGTTGCACAAATATCCTCTGATGCAGTGTGAGCAGCAAGCAGGTAAGACAGCAAATAAAGCTATTCTGTATTTAGGTAACTGTACAAGAGGAAATAAACAGTGTCTTGGATAGCTACGTCAGGAAACAGCAGTTTGAGCGCAGAATGTAAGTTACATGTTCACTGCAACGGAGATGCAGATTCATGAGAGGACAGAGGATGCCTGCTACTTTGTATCCGTATGTGTGAACACAGCGTTGCAGTACTGAGTAGAACACTGATGGAATAACCCTGTGTACCAATGTGAATATAGTTGTTACAGATACAGATGTTAGTGAATGTTTATATATTTTTAACCTTTGCTGTTAACTGTAGTCGTCTTGTGGTTCTCCGTGGGTGCATGTACATTAATGTGCGAGCCGGGAGAGTATCATTTCTGTGTGTGTGTGTGTG
>NW_023339807.1:8507561-8514761 GCF_004916995.1 Morone saxatilis | reverse complement strand
GTGTGTGTGTGTGTGTGCTACCTGGTGCATCTTCTGCTTGCCTGCTGTGATTATAGCTGCAATTGGTTGTGTCCATGGCTGAGAGAAATATACCTGCTGTTTTCCTGCAGAGTTTGTGGCTGTAAGTGCATCTGTGTGTGAATGCCCCTGTGTGTGTGTGTTTGTGCCTCCTACCCGTATATGCGTGCTGCTAAGCCGATGTTTCGGCTGCTGCTGCTTGCTCATTCTGTCTGTAGGTGGTGTGTGCGCATCAGTTCGTAAACAGCTTGTGTGTGTGCGAGTTGTGTGAACGAGAGTTACCTGGTGCTTCTGCTGCTGTTGCTTACTCAGGTTGCGGCTGTAGGTGTTATATTTGACAATGTCTTGGCTCATGTCATCCACTCTGTCCATCAGAAGCTGGAGGCTCTTCTCCAGGTGGTTGCTGGAAGAGAAATGTCAGGAAGTCATTCACACATTTTTGTACTGCCATCAGTAGTGCAGCAGAGACATACATTACTTCATTTACCCTTAAACTTTATCGCTTATACTATTGTTAACTTATTTTAATGTTATTTTACTATTATTATTTTGGTCACACAATGGACTTTTTTTAGCGCTTTAATCCAAAGCACTTTTAGAATCTTCTACAAGTTTTGCCTCTCATTCACTCGCCAATGGCAAAGAGCCACCATGCAATGAGAGCAATGAGATAAGACTAGTGCGCCACTTGTTAACACACACTGATGGTTGTGGGCTGTATAAACAAAATAAAATTGACTTAACCCATCCTTCCCTCAACTTTTCTTTTCCGAAGTGACAACTCAAAAAAGTAACATTTCAGTTGTGGGAACTGGCTCAAATTGTAAAACGAATCTTTAGCCAGGCATAAATGCAGTCATTACAGCTTGACCACCAAACCTGTTGAAGTTTTCCCCGTCTTCCCTTTATAACAAGCAAATCCAGCAAAAAGCTAAAAACAGCCCATTCCAGTGTGAAGGGAAACTTAGTAGAGCCCATAGAACAGCACTGCTTCCATTCAACTGGAACATGCCAGAAAATCTAAATTTGGGGAGAATCGAGATTGCTCATCTATATGAGGTGTAAATGCAAAGGTCTACGATCAGAGGAGTCACTTCTCTTCTCCAGAAACCCACTCTGCAACAGCTAATGTCAAAAATTTTACACAAATTCTCCTTTTTATAATAAACAGAAACAAGATGCTCCTTCCCATCCAGTAGCAACCACTATGAATGGAAAGCAGAGGCTAGCAGTAAGCACAATTCCAAGCTTTAGGATGTCCCTCCTGTGACCGTGGTTGCTATCTAAAAATGCTACATCCACATTTTTCAACAGTCCATGTTTGCTGTCCATTCTGACCTAATCTTTGAGTTTACTTGCTACCAGATATATTGCTTCTGTGTATCCTGAAGGACATCTGACATGAAACCTGTCTCGGGGGGTTTGTACTCAGACCTCAGGACCCTTCCTCCTGTCCCTGCACTACATCTTTCTGCTTTGGTATCGCATCCCTCATCTTTTCCCAACACTGCCATGCTGACAACACTCAACGCACAACTCTACCAGCATTCCTCTTCTCTCCCTTCCCATGAGCCCCATTTTTAACAGGATGTCTCACTGTTGCCTTAAGTTCAACCTTGACAAGACTGCAGTGCTCCACTTCAAGTCTGCTCCCTCTTGTACTTTCCTCTGTGGAATTATATAGTTTCATTTATGAATGTTTGGGTCCTACATAATGCAGCATGTACTGTGGGAAAACAGATTCTGACTGTTTATTTAAATGACAATTGTACCCGCAAGGACTGCCAGCACTGTGTATGTTTTGGCTGTGCGCGCACTTGTGCTGATGTAACCGTTGTCTGTGTGTGTGTGTATGTATGCTTCATTGTTTGTGTGAATATGTGGAGGAAGAGTAGAGAGTGTTGTGGGTGATTTTAGTTACTATCCTCTCTGCTGTGAGATTTTTCAATTAGCAACTTGTGCAAATAAATATTCCTTTCTCTCCCTCTCCTAGCTCCTTGCACTCTCCGTCCACTCTCCGTCTTCTGTTACAAGCTACAAAAAAATCATCTTGTCAAGAAATAATGTAACCACCTTCAAGTTTTAGATGAAAAAATAAATAATTCCACTAACCATTTCCACAGCTGCTACCTCTTTCTCTAGCAACTAATGATTGGGAATACCTTTCTTATACTGATATAGAGGATAACTAAGATTTGGTATCACTGAGAAACAAGCTGCAGTGTAACCAGAATTGACTTGCCGCAAACAACTGTCTTGTCAATTTCAGCCAATTTGTTTTGTACTTAAAACTCCAGTCTCCTGCTGTTTGAGCGAGGTGTAGTGAAACATGTATTGACATAAAAAAGCACAGCAAATGTTAGAAAGCTTCTTCAGTCTTCATCTACAAGAAAAGTCAAATTAATACCCTTGTGAGTTTCTTGAAATAATTTTCAAGGGCCTTAGTGGTGCCACAATATCAAAAACTAAGGTATACACGTTACATTTTTAACATATGAATTTAGTATTTTTGGTGCTATGAAGGCGATTACAAATAAAATAAACTAATTAAATTTACACGCAAACACATACAGCTGAAATCCCTTAAGCTTGCTTGCACAGAGAGAAAACTAACGCAATCACATGCATATCAATAATTGTATGAACACTGCTGATGTTTTATAATTCAATTCTCACATGCATGACTGTCTGTAACAAATAATCAGCTCAAATGCCTTTCTGCTGCCCTTGTAGTGCAAACATTTAGTCACACAAGGTATGTGGACAAATATTGCAAATGGATTTTCAGTCAGATTTCACAGCTTGTTTATTTTATTTTATTTTTTAAATAAAAAGCTTTTTGCCCTGCCACTTTAACAACAGCAACAAAGTCAACACTTTGACAAGCTCAACTATTTTTAACTTTGTGAATCACTTTCTAAAAGGTTACTTTATTCCATGCTTTGAAAAGAGAGAGGAGGGACCATGCTTTGCGGCTCACCCGATTATGTATCCCAGCACGGCCAGCTGATAGAGTCTAAACAATATTCCGATTCTCCTGTTTTCCGCGATGACATATTTCTCTGTCTTGTAGTTGAGGAGAGAGAAGAAGAAGCCCCCCCAGCCTGCCATTCCTCCTCCCGCACGGTGAACCCGAGTGAGACAGCGGCTCGCAGGCTCCCAGCTGATATATACAACTGCTGCACTTGTCATGAGAGGGGCAAACCCACTGAGAGAGGGGCAGCAAACCCCCCACACCGTCTGCTCAAAGACCACTGACATCGAGACATCTGGAGCAAATGTTAAAGTTATGCTTGCTTTGGTATCAAATTCATTAACATTGACATTATTTTGGAAGCATCACAAAAACTTTGCGCAGCATTAGCTAAAATAAATAAATACTAAATAAATAAATAAATGCCTAATAAATCTGTACATAAAGTTAACAGTGACCATATTATTTTGGCTAATATTGCTGTATAATTCCTAATGAATCCTACTATCAAAAAATACGGTTACTGGCATTATTTTTCATTGTGGAAACAGACGTTGTATGTTTGTGGGCTACATGCAGTGCAGTGCCGTGTAGATAGTGTCACCACCTGGTTCCAGAGGCTTCTATCTTTCCTGGATCCGTGGTTGCTGTGTTAACGTACCATGACCATAAATAGGGTAACTTGCCCGCCCGACCGTACCCCAGCAACCCCCCCCCCCCCCCGCCACGGCACCTGCACTGCATTGTTTAGCCCACAAATAGCAACGTCTGTTGTCGCACAATGAAAAATAATGCCAGTAACCGTGATTTCTGATCGCCTGACGGACCCGTCCTCATTAGGAATTATACCAGAATAATTAGCCAAAGTAGTTAGGTCACTGTTAACTTTATGTACAGAGTTTGTATTAGATGTTTTATTATTGTCGGGGTGTTCTTTTTTTTAGCTAAACTGTGCGCAAAGGTTTGTTGTGATGTTCAAATAATGTCAATGTTAATGAATTTTGGATACCCAAAGAAGCATAACTTTTAACAGCTTTGTCCAGAAGTGTGCTCGAAATGTCCGGTTGTTGGAGCAACACCGGCGTGTGCTTCGTGCCCCCTCCTCCTCAGTGGTTTGCCCTTCATACAAGAAAGTGACAGTTGATGAGTATCGCCGTGAGCTCAGCCGTTGGTGGTCACCCCTGGCGACTCGGCGAGAAAAAATCGCCCATGGGGGGGGCGCCGCTGCGGGTTTCACCGCGCCTTCTCTGTCTTGTAGGTTGAGGAGAGAGAATTTGAAAGGAAGCCCCCCCAGCCTGCCATTCCTCCTCCCGCACCCGGTGGAACTCCGAGTTGGAGGCGAGGCGGCTGGCTCTCTTCTTCTATCCCTTCAACCTACCAAGGAAGAAGAATCCCGCAGGGCAGGAGCTCCCCAGCGCTGACTACTTTTATACAACTGCTGTGCACTCTGTCCTATGTCATCCGGAAACAGCGAGAATCCGGAGATCTTTGTTTTATAGACTCTTAGCCTGTGGCCGTAGCCTGGCGATTACATAATCGGGTGGCCCCGCAAAAAGAATTTGAGGAGGTGGGGCAAAATCACTCCTCTCTCTTTTAAAATCCCATGGAAATAAAGTAACCCCCACTTCTCTGAAAAGAGGTGATTCCCACAAAAGTTAAAATAGTTTGGCTTGTCCAAAAAAGTGTTGACTTAATGGTATAGGGGGTGGCTATGCAAAAACCCCCACCACAGATCCGTGCATGCTGCGAAAAAGAACCAACGTGATTTACATCTGTATTGAAACAAATCTTTAGGAGCATATAAAATGTTAAAATACCAGAAATGGATCGTTAATTGCAGTGCTTTGGTATCGTAATTAGGTGTCAATTCTAAATTATTACAATTTGTATCCAATAAATTGACTTGTGAGAGAACAGACATGTTACATCACCATGTACTCCTTGCGCTCAACCCAGGCTATTATTGCTAACAATAAAATTTTACCATTGTATAATAAGACAGTACTAAATGTAAATTTAGAAAGATGAAGCAAGACCGACCTGGAGTATGACCTAAATAAATCTGTACATAAAGTTAACAGCTGACCATATTATTTTGGGCTAATATTGCTGTTGTGAAAGTGAGATTACCTATTAATGAATATTCTTTGGTCTTGACCCCTTCAATAAACTTGAGTCTCAAAGTAGAAAGTTTATATTCCCGAGACCTTTTACATAGGATTAGACATATATTTAAATTCAGTTTTCTGGAGCAACGAGACGTATGTTAGATCTAAGGTGTAGTTATAATGTGTGAGTGTGTTTAGTGCTGCTGGGAATGCTTCTGGGTGCCTCGATGGAGCTGGGGGGTGTCATGTCATGTATATTTTAGTGGTTAACGGTCACCGTGGTTGAGGACCTTTGTTGGTATTGTGTGGTGGGCAGGGGTTTGGGTAGCGGAGAGTCCAACCGACGGAGATAGCCTCGTGAATGGTGTGTTTTGATAACCTGCCATATAAGTATTAATAATAGTTTAAAGTGCTTGGTAGGGATGCCATCAAATGGTAGCGTTATTTTTTATGCACATGCTAGACAAGGATAGAAGAAGGCACGCTCTGCGAATAATTAACGGAAGCATGAAATCGTGACACTATCTACTAGCCCGCTCGCCTGCGTTTATTACACAAGTTTAATCTTTTCATTCTGCCATGGCTCCGGTTCTGGGCTACTGTACCGACAACACTCATGACAACGTATTGAGTACATGTTGTCTGATGTTTGTCGACCCCACCCGGGAATGGACGATTCCGAAACTCCGGATGCTCCTAACCAATGGCTCTGCGACACATGCTTGGCCCTATTTGTTATGACTAATGAGCACCCCCATTCCACTCTGGCAGGCTTGACAGAGAAATGCCCCAAAAACCTAATAAAACAAAACTTTATTTCCAGCCATAACTGGCAGGTATTGTCGGATGTAATAGGACACAACTATGAATTGCTTCTCCAAGGTTGAGTGTTTTTGAAGAAGGTGATTCCCCCCAATAGAAGTGAAGAACGAAAATAGTATAGGACCTATACCATTGTACCAAATCACAACTTACGCATATTGAAAAGGGTTAGTATTCACCTATGTAACCTATTCGCAACACCCTTTCCTTACTGGGCTTCCCACCTTGGTAGTGCTGAGGAATTCGTCCTCAATTGCCCGACCTCTGTCTAACCTTTAATCATGTATACTACACTGAGATCTTTATATCAATAAGCTTATTCAACTTAATCAATAACATTCTAGAGCTAATAAACTACTTAATTTTAAAAATTATGTGAGAGAGTGAAAAACTACCGGCCGACAGGTTGCCCAAAGAAAAAAATTGAGTGATCCAATTTAGGAATGTACTGAGCACCCCTCCCAGTTTAATTGCCTTGTAAATAAGATAATTTATAATTTAATGTGGCATTATTTGTTGTGATTATAGTCTTTTTTATTCAATTCAAATTTCGTCATCGGAAATACTACCTCCATTCAAAGAAATCTTTATAACCTAATCGGACTTTACTAATATTTTGGAGGTGTCAAAACCTGTGTTATAATTTCCTTATGCAGTTACCTAGTCTCCCTCAAGTTATCTTTGTTTCCTCCCATTCTTTTCGATAACCTATATATATTGTTTTTGTAGAGTAATGTCTGCGATTGGGTGGATTTGTCCTAGTAGTTACAATTATGTTGAATTCATTAGTATTCAACTCCTTATTTATTTCTGCTGTTCAATTTGACGACCCTAGCAAAAACAGCCGGCCTAGACCTGGGTCTATATTACTGTCTGAAAGGTGCGCAGCATTTGTGTATAAACCATAAGGTAATAAAGCGTGGAGTCATTATTTTCTCTAGGCCCCTGTTTCATGTAATTAACTCGATTGTTGACCCCAAGACATTACCTTCTCTTGCTAACCATATCTTGCTCAGTCTTCCTTTGAACTTTTCCTACTCTGCAACCATTAAGTCACTACTCAAAATAATTGTGGGTCATGTGCAGAATAGGAACGAAGACAGGGTTGCGCCCTGTGGATTGAAAGAGATTCACATTCTGAGAGGAATGGAGAAATTTAGCTAAATTAAGCTTCTGTCAATGGGTGAAGATCTGTCTAGTTTGGTTGGCAAACCCAATCCTTGTGATGAAATAATGTTCGAAACATTTTTAGCCTTTGATAAAATACTCTCCTATAAT
>NW_023339807.1:8506007-8507536 GCF_004916995.1 Morone saxatilis | reverse complement strand
CTACAGCCACTGTTTGGTTTGTCCGTTCTGGGCTACTGTAGAAACATGGCAGTTCAGAATGGCCGACTCCTTACTAGAGGACCTGCGCCTTCTGTAGATAAAAACATTCATTGCAAGGTAGCGAAAACACAACTATTCTTATTTTGAGGTGATTATTATATACTAATGAAAACATAGCTATGAATATATTATATTGCATTTCTGTCAATGGATCCTCCTAAATGTTACACACTGGATCTTTAAATAGTTCAACTAATAATAGGCTTTGTGGAAAAAAGGGACAGTCCCAAAGTGATCTTATATTATAATTATGTATTATTGGTGAATAGTCTTTTTTTCTACATATATTTCATCATTATATAATTTCCATATATTTTTACAGCATATTTTAAGTTATCTTTTCCATTCTGATCCAATAAGTTATAATCCATTGGTATTCTAGTAGTACAATTATGTGGTCATTATACTCCTTTATTTCTGCTGTTTCACTGCAACAGCCTAATCACCCCATTGTGATTATTCTCATATTTCCCCCCGCTGATACTGAAAACTACCCTCTCTGCACCATCTTCTCTCATTTTCCTTGACTTCCATGTTACACTTAATTGTTATTGCAGTAAAAAGAGACAGCGTGTGTTGGCCATCCAGATGAATACTAATCACTTTTCTGTGACATGTTTGTCAACTATATATATGTTATCTATACACTATGTTTCTGCTTGACCTTCAGAAATGGCTTCACATCTTTTTTGCAGGTTGGGATGTTGAGTTGAAAGTCTGTCCCTTAACCACAGGATGCAAGTTCGTATGCCATCTGATGTTTTCTTAAGCAACACACTGAAATACCGATCAACATGTTGACCTTAAGGCTTTAATCTGAGTTGATATACTATGGTATTGCAGTTGATATGCAGTGAACCAAAACTGGGGGAGTTGCCTGCTTTGCTCGGTTGTTGATTAAGCTATGATCAGTACTGTCACTAACTTTTATCAGTTGCAGGAGAGAAGCAGTTCTTGGGGAATCAGTAAAAAAAATGTGTGGTTCGTTATCTGAGGCACATTATCACCATTTCACTTGCTTGTTTTAGATGAAAAACCATCACCAACCCAGCTCTGGATATCTGCAAAGCAGCTGCATTTGACCATGAGCAATATCCTCTGTTAGATAAAAAAAAAATATCAACATAAAGAGGTAAGTGGCCCTGTGGGACAGGAAGTCTGACTTTATTTATTTATTTTTTTTAAATTATATTTATTGGATTTTCACAATCAACTTGACACATACATTAATCAGGGATTGCATGCCCACATTCATAGAGAAAAGAAAATACAAAACCAAAAGGAACACAACATCGAGAAGAGAGAGAAAAAATAAATAAATAAAGAAGAGAGAACGACAATAAAAACAAAATTATTACCCTGCAATTCCTATATAGCTGTTGTGTTGAATATCACATTTTCTGATATACTTCACTGTCCTTTACAAGCATTCAACTTCTTGATCGGTGACTTTCAAGAAATTCAATGAA
>NW_023339807.1:8505479-8505907 GCF_004916995.1 Morone saxatilis | reverse complement strand
TTTTATTTTATTTTTTAAATAAAAGCATGTTTGAATCATGTATGGTTTTCAGTAGTTCAATAGTTTCAGTTGTCTTTCACACAGTTTAGACTGCTGGGCCATTTCCACTCCCATCATGTTTGCCTTTGAGGACTGTTGTGTGATCAGTTTGTCAACCCTCCACTCAAGTCTCAGAGCTGTAAACATGAAAACTGATGGCCCAGGACCAAATCTCGCCATAACACTTCCCCACTGTGTCCCTCCGACTGTGTCAAAATTGATTCTCGCTGACGAAAGCCCATTTAAAACTATTTCATCAAGCAATATGGTAGCTAATTTGTGTGGTGTGCATTCATAATATATGCAAAGGAAATCATTTAGTCAGAGCAGGATCCTAGAAAACATCTGTCGTTTATGTACGTGTCAAGTGTTTGAGCTGGACTGAACAG
>NW_023339807.1:8505062-8505326 GCF_004916995.1 Morone saxatilis | reverse complement strand
ACTAGTGCAGTGGATTTTGTTATACTCAGTTCAGTTTGTATCATTTATACATGTAAATGTTAAGTCTTGACACTTGCTTTGTAATTGCATAAAATAAATATACCTGACATAGCCACTATTAACTACTATTACTTACTGAGAATTATTTTTCCCTGAGCTCTCAAGTACATCAAGTGTGCTTCGTTGTTCAGTGTGTTTGTCCATGTTTTTTTGAGCATATTCAGTTGTTACTCTATGTTTATAAAAGTTACTATGCAAGGAAAA
>NW_023339807.1:8498925-8505037 GCF_004916995.1 Morone saxatilis | reverse complement strand
GATATGCCATGACTGCTGTCACAATACAGTCAAATGCCTTTTGCGCCTTAGTGCAAACTTAGTCACCAAGGTATGGGCAAATATGCTAATGTATTTTCGTCGATTACAGGGTTTTTTTATTTATTTTAAATAAACTGTTTGGAATCAAGTATGTTTCAGTAGTCAATAGTCGTTGGTCTTTTCACACATTTAGACGCTGGCACTTTCCCTCCCGATCATTTCCTTTGAGGACTGTTGTGTATAGTTTCAACTCACTCAATTCGAGATGTACAACAGTGAGATACTGATGCCACGACAGTATCTCCGGCATAACAGCTTCCACTGTGTCCTCGACTTGTGTCAAATATTGTTCTCGCTGCGAAAGGCCAATTAAAGCATTTCTCAGCAATAGGTACTAATTTGTGTGGTGGCAGTGAATAATATATATGCAAGGAAATCATTAGTCAGGCGGTCCTGAAATTCTGTGTTATGTCGTTCAAAGTGTTGAGCTGACTGAACAGAGGGAGGAGAGAGAGAGGAAGAGAGCAGGAGAGGATGAGATTGAGAGAGAGAGAGAGAGAGAGAAAATAGAGAGGAGAGGAGAGCGATGAAGGAGAGTGAGGAGAGAGAGAGCGCAGCTAGTGCAGGGATTTTTTAATAGCCAGTTCAGTTTGTATCCTTGTTAACATGTAAATCTTAGTCTTGAGCATTCTTTGTTTGCTAAATAAATAAGATATTGACATGCCGTTAACTTATAATTACGTACTGCGAATTATTTTTCCCTGGCTTCAAAAGTAAGTCAGTGTAGCTTTCGTGGTATTCATGTGGTTGTGTCCATTTTTTTTGGCATATTCGTTGTTACTTATGTTTAAAAGTTTACTTGAAAAGGAACCACACTACGGCCATATTGGGCGCATGTTAGTGCATTTCTAACATACTTACGTTATTGTACGACTCTGCCCCACCAGTGAGTTGCAGTTCACACCATGTATGAAAAGGGTTTAACGTATACTTCAATGTTTGATATATTGTGCATACGTTTCCAGTGAGAAACATGCTGTCTTCACTTAGAGACTATCTTTACAGAGGAGTACAGAGGACTGACAGAGAGCTTTGTCACATGGTGCAATGACAATCACCTGAAGGTCAAAATCATTAAAACCAATGAGCTTTGTGGCAGGCTACAACGCTTTAAATAAGGACGCTCGAGCAAAACATGGATGCTTCACACACATCTTCAACCCGGCAGCACAGAAGATCTGTACAGTCGTCGCAGTTTCAAGCTAGGAACCTTGCTTGAGGTCAGTGTCACCAATTCAGTGTCCGGTCAAATGTGAAATACGGTCACAATCCCACTTCTGTTCCTGAGTTATGATGTTGAATAATGGCCAGAAAAGGTGTTTTTGCAGTGAAGTTTACCTTAGACCTTTTTTGTATATAAAACATAATCACTTCATCCTCATGAAAATGACATCTCATCATTTTATGATGAGATGTCATTTTATTAAACATTTGTGTGAAATGTTGGCATAATTAGTGGATGAATTCTTGAGTTGTGGACAAAAAGGGTTTTTGTGAGGTCACATTTACCACCAAATTCTAATGACACTAATCAGTCCAAGTAGAAGTTTAGGCCAGATGTAATAAAATTCCCTACAGGCTTTCCTGAGACATACTTCATGAAAATGGGACGGGCAAACATGTGTAAATATAATGCCTTTGGTCACGGCTGTCACTGGCACGCAGGAATAAAAGTTACACTACAGAGTGTCTGGTCACACATTCCAAAGGGTTAAATTATTCTGACAGTCAGCCCTCCGATCAATCCTGAATTAGAAATCAAAGTCTACCAAGGGATTTCCTATCATCACCAATTCTGTTTTAAGGTCTGGTTGAATGGCAACCCATACAGTATGTATGTGTGTTCGGGCCTATGTGCTCATATTCACACAGGACAATAGAGGACAAACTCTTAAACTGTATTGATGGGTGAGCAATAATGGGCTGACATTCAGTAAATTGAAAGTTCAGATAGGGAGTTGCTTAAGACAGCTGCCAAAAAAGCGATTCCATTCTTGTAATGTCTATTTTACTCTGATGGAGCTTTTTAAACTGATGGACTAGGGCGTAATATGGATGCCTGACTTGTTTCTGTTCCAGAATTATGTGTTTTAAAGAGGACATGAAATAGTCTAGATCCAACATTTTCCCAACATAAGTTCAAAGTATTATTGTATAAATATAAGATTAAAATATGCATTAAATTATTTATGGTGGATTTGATACAGATTCCTAATCCTTATGTGACTAAATACCCTACAGCCTATTCATGTTGTCTTTATAACTGATATTGAACAATCATAGTAAAGTATTAATGGCTGTTGATCAAAAATATCTCTTCTCAAAGTCCATCTTATTCGATGAAGTTTGTCCTTTTCCCAGTGTATTTCACTCACACTCACAATATTATATGTCAACACCAACTTTGTCAAACTACTTCCAGTTATGTCTCTTCACCCTCCTCACTTGGCTTACTCCTCCTACAGCTGTAGCTCTCATAAAGCCTTTTCCCCCTGTACTTGAGCCCCTTACTGAATACAAATCACCAGGGTATTCCTGTAGAGCAGAAAGCTATGTTTACATATCCTTCCATTGTCCAGCATTTCTATGCAGAAAGCCAATTGCACTAATCAGACAGAAGGTGATGGACTGACGAGTTGCTCATTCACATAGAACAAAAAGTAAATATGAGGTTTGGAGGATGATTTATAATTAACAATGTAAGCCCCTCCACACAAGGCCATATTCTAAGACGAGTGTAGACCATGTAAGATGGCCCACACACAAGAAGCTTTGTGGCCTGACATAAATACAGGTTGCTTAGTAACATTGCATTGCAGCGTGGCATTTCAAGGCTGTTTGGGGGGAAAAAGGCTACATAAATGAATTTATATTCATGCAATCCATCACCACGATCAACATCATCATCTGTGGTAAGAACAACCCTGTTTGCTGGAGTGAAACTGCATTCACTCAGCCTTAGACGTAGATGACACTGACAAATGGGGCTGCAGATTGGAAAATGAGACAAAAGGAAAAACATTAAATAAAACCCATTATCATTATCTTTTTTTGAAGGGGTGGGAATGAGGAGAAAAGGGTGGTGCTGTCAGTAGAAGATGTAGAGAGACGGACGCTACAATCCAATACAAGGACAGAGCTGCGCAGCAATCTGACAACTTCAGGAAACAATTTCATCTTGCCAGACATCCCATCGGCAGGCATGCCGGGCAACCTATGGGGAGGGCCCAGGCTGCTTCTTCCCCATTTCAGCTCATATCAAAAGCTATGTTTCGACTTCAGAGTAGTCATTTGGAAAATGGAACAGTATGCAAGTAAAAGTGAGGTATTCCTCGGTCTATTTGACTCTTTCGGTGTGGTTGGTCAGACACATGCATTCTACAGAGCTCTGTGTATAGGAGTCTTCATTTAATTCACGACACACTTATGCCACAGGACACATAAGAAGAATCACAGCAACTACACTGCCATGTATAAGTAAGCAGTGTGTTTTGCGCGCCAACAGTGTGTAAATCAGCACTCTGAGTCGTTATTGTGCTAATTTCTCACACCTGCCCACGGGAAGCTTCACAGCTGTTGCTCCACTTGCAGCGGTTTATCTCCATAAATGATTGCTGATAAATTCTCCCGAGACTGATGCTGAGAGCCTCTGAGACCCAAATGCGAGACTTGAAGAGCCAGCCTGTGAGTTGATATGGTGGGGTGATATCTGTTCATATTGTGCTCATTAGTGATGGAAGACAAAGTTCGATGACAGGTCCTGTTTTGGAGACATTTCTGAATAAATTTGTTTTGACATTTAGATGTGGCATTTACTGTACCTAGTTTTGGGACTGGATATTCAAATCAAACATTCAATACTAACGCAAAAGGTACACCGATTAGTTCCTGAAATTGTGTTCAAACATGTCCATAAACTAGAATATGTATGTGGACTGCAATTTTCAGTGTGTGTTACAGATTTGATCCAACAACAAATGCTTGTTGGTGTTTTATACCTCTAAGATGCAAAATACAAACAACATTTTCAACTCCTTTATTCATTTGAAAGCATTTCTGTGACTTTCAAGTTACACATTTTGAGATTCCCTGATACTGTATCCCTCATCCATCTGGCACGTTAAAATAAATTTGAAAGGATTAGGCTAGCATTATTGTTAATCTTTTCATTATCATCAACAAATTCCATTAAAAGACCAAAACCAACAAATCATGTATCCTTGTAGTGTTGTCTATAGAGCCACAGCCTCATACAGCTTATGCCTATGTGCCATAGAAATCTATTATCCTCTATAAACTATTAAAGCCACACAAAAGAGCCATAGCATTCCTGGCGGAAATATCCCTTCATTAAAACAAACACAGTCAGTGTAGTTTATTGTTGTATTTTCTTTAGAGTATTCCAGCCTATAGGACATTACAGGTCCACTGAATCTGACCCTTTCTTTATTAGTGCTGTCAGCTGCATATTCAACTCTTTGAAAATGATCTGAGTCTGACCCACACGTTATACATTTCTAATGATAATTTCTACAGCTAATAAAAAAATGGTAAAGGGAGCTAACAAAGCAGGGTAAACATGGATCAGTGTCTGAGCATTTACTATCCACAGATCAAAAATGCAGTTGATGATATTGATATCCATGGTGTTGTTTCAGAGTAAAATACACTGGCTGTGTTCATTGTAATGAAAGAATACGTCACCCCTGCAAGATTATGGTTCTTGTATGTGTTTTTAATTTAATTTAATTTAAATTTGGGTTTTGAAAGACAATGGCACAGACGTGTGAGCTTTGGATACAGAAACAATTGTTTTTATCAAGAAAAATTCACTGTTGGATTTGGTCTTTTCATGGAAGCCTTCCTAGGAAGTGTTTGAAAACAGCACTAAAGCCAAGTATGGTGGGTAAACTAAAAAGAAAATACATGAAGAGACCCTTTATTCTTTCCATCAATCTGGTACAGTTCCGAACAGTGTAGGAGGGACCGATTAATGCAGAGGAGCTCCATAATGTCAAATCAATTTTAATTTAGAAGTAGCTTTAACTCACGTCTGTGAAAGCAGCCTGCAGGTTTACAGAGATACCATGACATGGATTTAAAGCTTGTAAGATACTTTTAAGAAGACCGTATTCTTCAAAAGATATGCATGCACAGTACTATGGTAACCATGTGCAAATTAATCAAATTAAGGTGACACTTAACTTTGGGTTGGATGGTTTGGGGTGAGGTCATTTCTATCCATAATCTTTGTTTTCTTGGATTTGAATATAGTTATTTTACACAGAGGCTGATGAGACACACTGAGGTCTGTTGATTAATGTCATTATGCCAGTATTTTTCCATGTTAGATCTGGCTCATGTGCTTTCCAAACACCATGATGCAGGCAGTATCCTAAAAATAGAAGATGCTGTAATGTAACTAAACAGCAATGTAAGATTGTTCATTTGCATGTTCTGTAAACGGGAGCCAAAAACTACACATTTTAATTTGGGAATAAAAGGGCGGATCCACATACGAAATCAAGAGAGAAACTATATCACACCTGAGTATCTACAGCAGTTAAATCTGTTAGATCACCTACATGTTGCCTCCAGCGTCGGTGTTAGATTAGAAAATTTATAGCAGGATTGAAGGTCAGGGATTTTTTTTATAGGAGGACAGATGTTGATAAATCCACACAATGCTCCACAAGACTATGCAGAAACCTCTTGTAAATGAAACCTATTGGAAATAGCTGAACCAGACAGCTGATGCACCTGCATTCACCCTTAGCGTTTTTACAACCATAGTGTCTGGCCTTAGGCCTTCTTGGCAAATGTGTTGCATGAGCTCATGTCTGACCTGCTTGAGAGATTGAGAAGTTCATGCTTGTCGGCGACCGTGGACTTCTCCTCCAGCTCCCACATCAGTGCGTTGATGAGGTGGGAGTTTCTGATGACAATAGGAACCTCCTCGAACATATGCTCGAAGCCAATGTTAGCCTTCTTCAAGCTGGAGAGTGAGGGGGAGAGAAATTAAGTCACAATTTGCAGATAAGATTTTTTTTTT
>NW_023339807.1:8487340-8498873 GCF_004916995.1 Morone saxatilis | reverse complement strand
GAAGTGAAAAGTCAGGGACTTTCTATTATATGCATTCTGTGCAATTGGTTTATATAAATACATTAGTATTGCAGTGTATTTCACCTGAAGATATCATAGATATCCTAATATGGACTTCCTAATTCTTTCAAATCCTAATTGTTATCCACATAATGAATCCATTTATTGAACAGTTTCAAATATTCCTGTTCTTTATTTCTGATTTTCTAAGTTATTCCATTTCTAAAATGTTGTACATATCCATTTTGAACACACTGGCACTGTGAACAGAGGGTGGGTTGCTCTACCTCTATATCTAATGCATGTATTTAACATCTGTTTTGTTGAGGGCAGAGATCCCCTCAGGTCTACTTTTGACATTCCACATTTTACTTATTCGCATATGCTTACAAGGAAAGTTGCAAATGGAGTATTGTACTGTTACCACTTGGCTTGTACTTCCAGTAAATAGCACCTCAGTCAAATAAAAGCAAAATGAATAATAATGTTATGCATGTTGCATTTTGATATCTGAAAGCGGTGTGATACAATGTGTCCATATTGCCCACCCCAAGCAATGTTAGACTCGGTAGCCAAAATGACTTTTTTATGGGCTCTGCTGATAAGTGTGCAAAGCACCGACCAATTTTTAACCACCTCTTCTTGTTCCTCTGGAGCTAAAAGCTGCATCTCTCTCTCTCACTTTCTCTTACATGGGCCTGTTAACACAAAATGGAACTTCAAACTTTGCTTAATGTCTCACATAAATCCAATAGCATTGACTGACTGCCTTGGTTCAGCCTGTCACTTGTGCAGAGTGCATGAGCTACAAACTAACGTCTGTATATGTCTAATGTTGGCTTGTTAGATGAGTCTTTGCTTGTTATTGGATCAATGTCCTCGCTACATTAATCCACCATGTGCACTGTACCAGAAACTGAGATGTTAATATTAATGCTTGTCTGTGTGATAAATAGGAGTGTGGAGCATCATCTGATTCTGATAAGGTAATTTGAAAAAAGTTTTGTATTCCAAGTAGAGCATCACTTCAGGCAAAGTTTAAAAGGAGACTCGGAGGAAACAGAAGTGGACAATACCGCCTCAGGCTCTAAGAGGGGTGAGCAAACATCAGTATGAATAACAGCAGTCCATAAGTAAAATGTATCATGATATAAATAATGTACATATTGGCACAATTATCCATCTGCAGTGCTATAAAATATTTCCTGCATATTATGACCTTTTTAAATGTCTGCAGAGCGATATAAAAAGGCGTCTATGATAAAATAGAAGCTAGCACATTGTAGAGAGGACAAATTCCTCAACCCTACTGGACTTTGGCACACTTAATGCCATGCTCTTTCCAAGTTGGGCCCCGCTGGACAAAGCCAAAGGTTGACTCCACAGGCTGACTAATTTGATGCTTCATATTGTGTGCTGAAGTGGAGGCTATTGACCACTGCCTCCATAGCCCAATGGACTTGGAGGACAGTTCAAAGGGATGGGTCTATTCAGCACTCATCTATTCCTGCCTTTCATTTAAAAAAAGGTGCACAATATATGCAAGCTTATGTAACATCAAATATACCAACATGAAAGAGGCTGCTTTTTCTGCACATTGTAGTGTGTGAGGGTGGGGTGAATGAAAAGCTTTTGAAGTTTCACATCTTTGGAAATAAAGAAACATTATTGATATTCAGATTTCCAGTCTATTCTGAAAATAATAGGATAGAGACAAGATTGTTGTTACGTGGTGATATTGTCCTTTCCTGCCCAGAGGTGCCCTCTTTCAATCATGGGCTTTATTGGGAACACTGATAGCTACAGATTGGAGCTGTAATAAATCATAGGAACTAATGAAAAGCTGCAGAAATGAGAAGGATCCTGACTCTGGGCCAAACACGCTGGGTCAATAACGGAGTGGCTTGCAACCACTCCTTGCTTGAGGCCTGCTTGAGACACACAGGTGGAGAAATACACAGGAAACAAGGCAAGAGAATTGAAATAATGCTGTTAAATTGTGCCTTCTCTCTGCAAATAAACTGTATAAATGTATATCTAAAAGGTTCTAAATGGACAGCAATTTGATAACTCTGGGGCTGTTTATTTGGATTTGTCCACGCATACGTGTGTGTGCCCCTTCATGCATGTGTGAATGCATGTGTGAGTTTGTGTACTTAGACTACCCCGAACAGACTGGAAAACGGTCCTCTCATTACATTCATTTTTAGCTGCAATTTAAAAGCAATTACGATAAGCCTTGGGGTCAAAAAAGCGTAAACATGGTACATTTGTTTGACAGGCAAGGGCAAACTGATAAATCATCATCATCATCAGCATCAATCTCCAACTGCTACTAAATGCCTTCCCTGTGGATGCACAAGCCTACATTTGCATCCATTGAATAAGCAGAATCAAAAGAGCAAAAAAGCATAATTGTGTATCCATGTAAGCAATCTAAGCCCATGTGTTTATATGCACAAATTAATGTCTTTGTGACAATTCTACACCTCTGTGTGCATGCAATCATGACATTTATTCATACAGTGTCTTTATTTTTGTTTCACTACTCACCCCTCAGGTGTGAAATCTTTCTCTTTGCAGATCTCCATGAGTTTTGGGGTAAGCCTATAGGCCTTGAGGGAGAGGGAGCCTTGGGCTGTCTTTATTGGGTCTAGAACAGAAGAGAGATGAGAATTGGAAGAAGAAAAAAAAACAGAAGTTAAGCTATATAAAAAATAGACCACATTGGCTTCCTTGGATTGTCTCTGAATGATACGAGCACCTGCTGACTTACATTCTTTATTCAATATTTGTATTCATTTCTGAAGTACTGACACCTTTGAACCACAGTCTGCTGGCCTTTGAGCATCTACTGAAGAAGTCAGGGGTTAAGTGTGTAGCTCAAGGGTGTCTTAAGGATGACTGAATGAGTCGAGAACATTTGTTGTCCGGGTTGTGTCTACCACATTTTCCCAGTCAACAAGGTTCTCCTTACAAGTTTCTATTTCTACCCTGTGGGCATCTGCTTCTAACTGACTATTTCAAGTCCAATGCTTTGCGTCAAAAGTTATTCCCTCAAAATAACACAGTATGTATGTGAAAAGAAAACAAATGTAGAGTGAAGATAGTCCTACAAACAGTCAGTCTAGCCAGAGTCTAGACTCCAGGTAAGTTGCTATTAACACAAACAGTAAAAAGTCTGAAAATCACAAGTGTCCTCAGTGAAAACAAGTGTTAGAAGGGAAGAGGAGCTACCATAACAATGAATGTGAGAAGATACAGTACCTGCCATCAGATCTCTAACTTGACTGAGTTTGTCACTTACAGGCTTACAAATCGGGGCAGGAAGGAAGGGAATGGAGGAGTTACTGGTCAGCCCATGGCAAAATGACATTTGCACAGCAGGCGTATTAACTAAAATCAATTCAACAAACTGAACAGTCAAGTTAAACTAACATTTAAAAAGACAGAAAAGGTAAAAGTGGAGAATGAGGAATGCCTCTGCCAAATTCTATTCCACTTCCTGTTTATGCTACTTGCTACAGAGAGAGAAAGTGGTCATAGACTTAGACTGGACAGGCTGACAGCCACCAAACTACAGTCTACCAAAAATCTTAGTGTGACTTATTCCCTTTCCAACAGCCAACTGTGACAAGCCATTTGCCTAGAGCAAAGCCAATCCCAAAAACAAGATACAGCCAATTCAATTCATGCTGGCCACTCTCCACTGTGACTGGTTGGTGACAGCCACATTTGATTTAGACAACTCTCTCCTATCCATAGGGGGCTTGGTAACTAAACTGAAACACTGCATAATCTAGCTTGAGCTCCTAATGGCCACTTTTCTTTGCACACATTATATATACACGTGTTCTGTTGGTAAAAATGTAGTAAGCTGCTATGGAGAAAAAAAAAGGGGGGGAGGGGAGGGTTTCAGTTTTGTCTCAATCTGTGGAAAGCAAGCACCAAACCGAGCTAATCAAAGGAGCCAAAGAGTGGTGCTGACAGAGTACTTAAAATTAAACAGATTTATTGTGGTTTGTTTTTTAAGGTTTTCAAAAATCACAAATCAATCACAAATTGATCTGACCAGTTGTAGTACAAAAGCTCTAGACCAAATAGCTGCTGCAGGTTAGGTCCCTCCTTAACCTCTTTAACTGTCCGGCTCATGAGAAAAAACTTCATTGTTTTCATGGTGAACATATTTAACCAACTGGTTTAACAAACCACTCTAATTCCAAGCCGCCATTGGAAGGAATCTATTAACTCGCCAGTTGGCCACATGATTGATTCATCCATCGGCATAAAACGACCGGTGAGCTAATGACGAACAGAACAAAAAAGAAATCAATTTTCTTTCTCTTTGACTTTAAACAGAGATAATGTCAATTCCTTTGAGGTGCTCTGATCCATTAAGCACTGCATTATTGACTGACATTAACAGGAGCCCTCATTTAGAATGAGAAAGGGCTGACTGACTGCCTGCTTGAGTGGCCAGCTGGCTGGCAGGAGTAGATCAGAGGGGTTCATATGTCAGCTGGTTAAAATTAATCTTTTCCTAGCATGGATTTGTACTATCTAAGAACATGACAACCCTGGAGTGATTTCAGAGAGAAAGAACAGGACTGGGAGAAGTTCTTTACACTCACCAGCAGTGAAACATTGATGAAATTCAAAGCTGTTTTGATCATTTTTTAAAATGACAATCCCGGTTGCCGCCTCTCACTTGTCTTGAGGTGAGTGGATAAACACTGAGCTGTTTTAATGAAAGATTGTGATTTCAGGTCAGCGGAGCTTGTAAGACTTTTTGTGTCACATTGGCTGTACTTGTTATACACTTATTTTTCAGTTCATAAACCTGGAGGTAGACTCAACACACTATAAAGTATACAATATGGGCAGAAAGTACTATCTTCATACTATCTGGCATACAGGCAGTGTCTATATTGGATTGTATATCTTCAGCTTGTAAAAGTCTGTGATGTGAGAGGCGAATTTCAGCACCATAAAATTACAGCTTTATTCTCATAGAAGTAACATATAATTTGTGTCATTTAATTAAATGTGTACCTATCCGTGTAACATACTAATATATGCCTCTGCTCATATAGTGTCTTTGGACTCAATGACCACTTGGAGTGGTTATGTAATACTTATTTATTTAGACACTGTGTGTCACAAGTGTTGAATGCACACCATCATATATATTACAGTGACAGGTTTTAATGCTGTCATTTGAAAGAAAGCTTACACCATCTGGGATGGCATTTGTGGTGCAGCAATTACGGGAAGCTCTTAAAGCTTGTTAACTGTGAAGCAGGTGCAGGCACATGATGTCCGTAAGTGTCATGTTAGTGGCTACCAGCAACCTTGTTAATAATGTATTTTTTTTTTTTCTTGTTTTGCTTTCAAGGGCTGCAGACAAACATGCACCATCTCCATGAGTCATGGTGTTGCCACTTTTCACCTGCCATTGATGATTTACAAGGAGGGCATAACCCCAGACAAGAAGTTGTGCCACAAATGTGCTCACCTACCCTGTTTGATGGCAGTTTGGAATTTAAAATGACATCAATATCATATAAAAAAATACTTTTCACTATTACTGTTCTGGCTTTTATTGCCATTATTAAATAAATCAACTATAGAGAGGCAGGAAAGTGTGTGTGTGTGTGTGTGTACGGGCAGGAACCGAATTTGGGCTACTGAGACAAGGACCGAACCCCCCCGGCATGGGGCGCACACTCCACCAGGCGATCCACCATGGTGCATCGAATATTCTAACAGCTCTTAAGTATTTGAAATTGACTTGATGTCCAAGTAAACACTTTTTTCTTGAAACATAAAACATAACCATTGTTTTTTCAACCTTTGTGCTGCTAAACTCAACTAATCTTTTCCTACCTCTGTCACACTAATTTCTTGCTGAGGCTCTCTGAATGTCAACCACATTACAATATAGTAACACCTCAGTGGCAGTCCTATTCTTAGATACTAAGATAGAGATACACAAATTGAGACAAAATTTGACTTGCAATTGTTTAATCATGGCTTAAACTTAAAATAATCTGCAACCTGAGCAAGCTTTTGTGATTACAGAATGGGTTTTTCCCCCATTGTTCTGTGAAGACTCAGCATCACTTTGTGGAGCTATTGTGTAGATTTTAACTGGTGCTGGCCCACTCTTCTGGAACCACTTTCCACCAGCATGAACCTGTCATTAGTGGTCGTCTGGGAATGGCTGAATGGTTGTGTGACAGGTGAACAATATAGCAGCGGATCTGCTCTCTGCAGTCTTGATCTTTTACAAGTTTGTCAATAAAACATTCCCTGGTAGTGAAAACAATAGAATTAGAGTAGCCCATCCGACCATTACCTGTACTGACTTATGGTTGAACCCATTTTGGCACTTCAAACACACTGAATGAGTACAAGTTTAAATTTTAGGTGACCATTAACCAAAGGTTGTGGGGAAAATTCATTCATTACTATCAACAATTTAAATATACAAACTTGGCATTAGGGTTAGGGTTAGTATAGTACAAAATCATTTTTTTCTTCCAATTATTTGTAATATGTTTGATCTTTACATTGTATAGTTAATCTAATGGTGCTTGGCTATCTGGACATATGCCACATTTTCTCTAACCAGATGTGACATTTGGATTAGTGGTCTTTTATCTCCCTGATTGAATACACAGTTTTGGGTATTATATTGTGGACAATGATGTGAGTACTTACCATAGATGAGGACAACTGACTCTTCGATGGCGTGCTGGTAGCTGAACTGAGAGTCTAGCAGTGCTCGGCTGACAAAGGAACCATAGTAGGTGGACTGGTACCAGCCCACATGCAGATGGTCAATGTTGACGTGACGCAGAGAACGCATCATCTCCATCTGGTACTGGACTAGAGGCAGAGAGAGGTAGGGATGGAGAGCGAGAATGAGGGGGAAAGGAATGGGACAGAGAAAGGGAGAGAGATAAACATTTAAATTCAGAATGAACTTCATTGAAATCAGCTTAGGGATTTTTTTGGATCTGTCAGTATCTGGTCTCCATCTGGAACTGGACATGGTGTACAAACAGAGGGAGGGAGGGAAAAGATGTGAGAAACATGAGAAATACAGTGAAAAGAAAAGAGCAACAAGGATGTGAAGGAGAAATGCACTCAAACTGAGAAAAACAAAGGCTTCATCTTCTGTTACCAAGCGGTTGTGGTGCAGATTTATAAAACAAACATTAACCGGGATCACCAGTCACCCTTTCTTTCCTTATGGCAGTAAATATATCCTGGTAGAGAGAAAGAGGCTAGATAGATACACAGACAGACTTCAGCTGCTGGAGAGAAGGCTGGATACATTACGAGGAGAGCCATTTCATTACGCCAGACACATCCTAAGGATGCGCAGCCAGAAATACAAACAACCTGCCTCGCTGGCTGTAAGTAACAACCAAAGCAGGCGAGCAAAACAGCATCTCCATGCAGGCTTGCTGGAGGAGGCTGATAAATCAGGGTGTTATTGGGCAGCTGTGGCCCCCTAGACCCCAGTCTGTAGAGCACATCCTTCTCCTGTTGGGGCTGTTAACAAGAACAAACTAGAGAGGGGGAACAGAGGGATGGCGGATAGCAGACGAACAGACAAAGAGCGGAAAAGACGGAAAGGTGGAGGACAGTGGAAAGAGAGGAAGAAGCTGGATTAAGATTAAGGGTGGAGGGGAGAACAGAAACAGAACGAAAAGGTAATGTCCGTTTAAGGTGACATTTTTCTTTTACTGCCTTTCTAACGGCCTGAATTCGACCCCTGGTGGCGATGTTATGTGAAGCAGGGGTGAAAATATATTAACATTTCAGCTCGTCACTTCTAGGCATCTGACCTTAGAGTTCATGTAGCACTCACACAGAGGCTCAGAACTGCATTCTGGGATCAGAGTCTGCAGTCATGCACATAATACTTTATTTTCATTAACTTATGCAGTCTTTAACGAACCTCCCACAAACACACGCTTCTCACTCAAAGTCCTTCACTCCACTGCCTCTGCTGTACTCCACACAGAAAACAAATGAAAATGCTCTGCCCACAATTACACATTCAACCCCTGCAAGAGTGCAGCATGTGGAGAAGGGCAGGGCTGAGGTACCTTTTCCTCCTGACAATGAAGTCTCCCTGAACATCTGGATTGGAGCTCGGAAAAGGGGGCAGACAGGCAGGCTGGCCCTATTCACAGCCCGTTCTGCAGGGATGGCCTGGATGTACCAATCTAACCTTTTAATCTAGCCTTTTTGTTTAGTGATTGATGTGGTCAGAGACAAAAAGCAAGCAAGAGTCGATGGACAGGAGGATACCGAGGGGAGGAGATGGGAAGGAAGGAGAGGAATTGAGGAACATCGGGTATATGAGGGGGAAAAGGGATTGTAGACCGTGGAGCAATTCTGTGACAAACCGCAGGAGGAGGAGGAGGTGTCAAGTGGTGTGTCTGTCACTGCGTGTGTGTGTGTGTGTGTGTGTGTGTGTGTGTGTTTGTTTCTTAGCTGTGATTCTAAAGCGTAGTAGCAAACACACTGGAGAAATGTGTGTATATTTCATAAAGAAAAATTAGCTGGTGGGGGAAGCAGGTGGGAGAAGATTCAAACATCTCCTTCATTCGGAGTCTAGGGTGACGAATGAGAAGTAGGTGAGAATTAAAACATGGAGTGGGTGAAACAAGTAACAGAGGAAGCAAAAGAGAGCACGAGAAAGGAAGAAAGTGTCTGTGACAAACAGAGTTAGTGTGTTGGAGAGTGGCTTTGCCCAGGGGCAAGCTAGCAGCAGACCCCAAGACACACAGAGCTCAGTTGAGAGGGAAGGCAGCCTGCCACATAACTACTACTGTATCCCTCTCTACACTTCCATGCCAATCAGTATGTGTAGTTACCCCTCAAGCGCCACTGATGCGTATACCTGCTCGATCATTACCAAGGAAATTGTGCACAAAGTGATCTGTCTCTGAAGCAAAAACCGATGGCTGGAAAACAGAGGCAGGAAAACCAATCAGCTATTCCCTGTCTCATCCAATCACCAACTCCCGAGCTCTTTATAACCTTAATGTGTCTTTATGTGCAGCGTCAAATCAGTTTTAATAAACGTATGATTTCACTTTTAGACGAAAACTTGCCTAGAATAATACTGTTAACTCAGTATAACAATGTTATTCTAATTAATGATATTACATAGTTTTTTATTCTTTATTTTATTTGAATATTTACTTATCCATTACACATGGGATTTATGGTCATTGTTTTTACTAAACCTACAACAAAGTTTTTAACTGGTTATGAAACAGCCACAATTTAATACTGGTGCCTCTCTATGACCACCATAAGCACACCATCAACAGCAAGAGAAGATTGATTATATAGACATATACCTGCTGGTGTGTCTGCCTTGTTCTGCAAATAGCTCCACCACAATGCTAGTTGGTGGTGGGGTTTCTATGCCACTGTGCTCAGTTTCAATTGGAAATTAAACTCTCCGTCATCTCTCACCTCAATCCGTCTTGTATTTTCCTTGTTTTTTTTTTTTTTGTTCTTTTTTCCCACCGACCGTGAAAAGAAAGGACGAGGGAATACTATGGGACAGACAAGAGCATGTCATGCAGTGAGGAAGGGTCCCATGTGTGCCTGTTTGTTTCTCAGTGTGTGAGAATGTGTGTGTGTGTGTATATGTTTGAATTCTCAAGCAGCATTATTAACACATCTGAGTTTTGCGTGAGTCGCTTCCCATTCTTAAAAGATACACGTGCACACGTGCACACACACACACACAAAGTGGACCAATCACAGTTGTCGCTGTCTGCATGGCCACGTTGTTACATTTCTGGGAAGGTGCACGTCAGGCTACAGTGCAGGCTAACCTGTTGGGTCAGAGGCTATGCCATACATACACCATTGATTTGACGCAGAACTATTAAGTCAGCATGCCACAATGACACCAAGCCAACTTCATTGATAGTCATCAGGAGAGCTGCCCCCCTGTTTTAACCTGAGTCAGTTTACACTATATTTGTAAGTGAAGATAGGCACAACTGGCAATCACTTGCCTAACACTTTTCTATTAACCTGTTAATCTACCATGGTTTCAGAAAGACTTCGAGGTTGATAGCCTTTTATTCATCTGATGTTAAAGTTTAGATTTGTGTGTCCACATTTTTCTCAATGTCCTTGAGAGGTCTCTACAGTTATATTTATTTTGAGTGTACAAAGTATTTTGTGTAGAATTCGAAATACTGAATTCAAAGGCACGGATCTAGGGAAGGTTATGAAATTACCTCTGAAGTACGGAGAATTTCAAAAGCGCAGACTAAGTTCCAAAGAAATTCAAAGAACATGAGATTACTGAGCTGGTAAGTAAACTGAGCAGCGGAGAGCTACCAAGTGACCAAGAGCCCACAGAGCACAAACACATTGATAAAGGTTCTTGGCAGAAATTAGAGATCATCCTGCAGGGATACCAACATGTAGCTCTTCACACATCATTTTCAGATAATAGATCCAAATGGTTAGGCTAAATCTCAAGTTTCCTCTGAATTTCAAGTGACATGGATAATAATATTATTTCAAAAATACACTTTGGGGAAGATTTGTGCTCTACTTAAATGTAGTAACATTGCACATACCTTTAAGTAATTACCATTTAAGTCTAAAACAAAACAAAATATAGACAAATAATAAAAGGGGATTGAATGTTTTCTGAAAGTAGTAAGGAGACTGACTTGTAGTCTGCCCATCCATCTGGATGACACTTCCCTTAGAGACTCAAGCAGACAGGCAGACTTACAAACTACTACACGTCGTACCCAGGTCAAAAAGACATAGATAGAAGACACAGGCAGACAACCAACCGACATGCAGCCTGATAACTAAACTGAGATTCAGACAGCAGAGTGAGACTGCAGGCCAGCGGCAGGCCAGCCAGCTCATCCACCACAGATCTAATACAGAGCACAGAGCCTGCCACAATGCCACAGGATCACTACCTTGTTTGTTCATAAACGAAGCACTACAACTGCGGGGAGAAACAGCAAAACAAACTGTGTGACCATCTGACATAGGTGAATTTGTGTCTATACTCATATACCATATAGTGAAGCAGTAAATCCTCTGGAGATCTGGATAACTCCCACAATGTGTGATGTAAAACAAAAAAAGCCAACCAAACCAAATGAAATGAATCATCCTGCATATCCTGGCAAATATCCCTTGGATTGATGATCTCGGAAAAAGGAAAATGAAAAGACTAGTATACTATTTTTTTAGTATGGAGATTGATGTTGATTTGCACTGATGCAAGCAAATCAGGGTGGGCGGGAAGGTAGCAGATATCTATATTCTTTCTCTTTCCTAATCTGTTAGCAGCTACCATGAGTCACACACCCGGTGAGGGTCAAATTATTTGATATGTAGATCCTCTCCTCTGCTGTTCAGGGTGAAACCAAAGAAAACTAAAGGAAATGTAGGTTTCAGCATGACAAAGTAGTTTAGAAGACCTCTATATTCTCTGTTCACCCCCCCC
>NW_023339807.1:8486988-8487240 GCF_004916995.1 Morone saxatilis | reverse complement strand
CTATATTCTCTGTTCACCCCCCCCTGCAAAAAACAAGACTTAGCCAGAGAATAGCCAATTTAGCAATATCATCAAGGCACGGAGGTGGGAGCATGCGCCACCGCTTGCTATTCCTCACTCATTTCTGCTGCCCTGCCGTCTCTCCTATCAATCAATCTGGGTCCCGGGGCCAGACAGGGAATGAGTCTGCCCATTCCCTTTGCACTGCTTGATTGTGTGTGTGAGTGTGTGTGAATGTGTGCGTGTGAATGT
>NW_023339807.1:8484964-8486963 GCF_004916995.1 Morone saxatilis | reverse complement strand
AGAGAGAGAGAGAGAGGAAAGGGGAAGGGGTGCATGTATAAGACAGAGACAAAATGAATGTGTATTTAAAATGTGTGAAACCATGAGATCAGTGTGGGGAAAAGAAAATGAAGAAGGAAACGGACTTGACTCAGTGGAATGCAAAATGTGGGGAAGCGGTCATGTGTGAGAAGGTGTGTGTGCTTAAATGTAACACGCAAGAGAAAGACAAAGTGTGTTTGTGTGAAGCCTAAAGATGGAATGTACTGCATCTTGTGTTAAATCAGTGTGTGTGTGTGTGTATGTATGATGGAGTGGATGTATTTATCAGTTTGGAGCACTAATGTTAAGAATCAAAATCAACAAGGCACTACCAGTGTGTGTGTGTGTGTGTATGTATGCGTCTCTGCAATGAACCAAACAGATAGTCTATTACTCTAATACTCAATGACACAAGAGGTGAACTGCAGCAGACCTTGCATGCTGCTGCAGGCCACAACATCTCAGTGCAGGCAGGAAGGTGTGTGTGAGAGTGTGTATGTGTCTCTGAATGTGAGGATGCACGTATCTGTGTGTCGCAACACATTCTAATCACCACCTTGACAGGCTGACGGGGCCTTGCCTGGAAAGTCTGCTGCAGCTTTACACACATACACAATCACACACACAAGCACTAGCACACAAGTTTACATCCACTAATGTTAAGTTGAGTAGATGAATAATAGAATAAAATGATGTCAAATGTCTGAAATTTGGTGAGCTATATTTTCTTTTGCATCCCCTACTTCCTCAGTTCTGTGAATAGAAAATTTGAATAGCTTAAAATCAGGTTAGATGGGCCAATCAGAACTCAAAAATTAAATAAAAAAACAACCTGATTACATTTTGTCAAAAAATTACCATCTCTAGTCACAATAAAAGGGAGAGTGATGAGTTTTAGATGGATCATTGATCAAGGACACTTAAAGAGAAACAGTGAAGAAAAAGCTATTCAAAGCTTTTTTCCAACACAAAAAAAACCACTGCTGTGATTGAACTGCACACTGAAGAGCATGGTACAAGTCAAGAGATGGGCTTTCTTACCATACTTACTTACTTGTATATATATAAAATACTTTTTTACTCTGTGTTGACTAGGCTTAGGTTCTCACCTGGAATTGGACAATATCTAACTGCGCCCATGCTGCTGGAAACAAAGAGGAGTCATGGTGGAGAGGAAGAAACGGTCCAAAGCGTGGCTTCAGTTCACAAAGAAAGTTAGCACTACTTGTAAAGATTAAATTCCAGAAATACGAAGATTCTACTAATCCTGGCTTCACAGATTGTTTCTTTTACTAAGAAAACCTAAATGCAAGGGTTGAACAGTGGGTTTTTATTTTAGGTTTTATTTATTTTTTTAGACACACGTTTTAGACCCTGAAAAGATAACCAAAAGGTTGTGCTGATGCTGAAAACCTGTGTAGGCCTAAATTTTTTCCGCACAGAACTGATGGGTTTATGTGGCTGCTTTAAATCACATTTTTCCATTGGTGCTCAGTGGTGACAGCAAAGCCTGCTCATCTTGGCATTTCATAAATACTAGACAAAAACAAAACAAATTTTTAGGCACATTACGATTTAAAGACATCTTATTCTAACAGTGTTTTGTTGGGTGGAGAAGGGTGCTGTTTTATGTTGTCTCCATTTTTTAAAATCTTGCCCTTAGGACGCAACACACCAACCCTAATTTAATGAGTCTAAGCTCTTGACCCATTCATTCAACACAGCTGCCAACCCACTCTGCACTCCATTCTAAGATTCGTTTACTTCTCGACACAACTCCCGAATTGTTTTGAAAGGTAAAAATAGGGTGGTTCTCACCATTTATGTGTTTACACATTTATTTTGTATTCTCTGTTTTCTTTAAAAGCCTCTGTGACAATCCTTTAAGCATCCTATAAATACACCTGGCTTGTCTTCAACCCATATACAACAAAAAAAATCTGCCATTGTTCACAAGGGAGAACAAAGTAAATCTCGA
>NW_023339807.1:8484371-8484945 GCF_004916995.1 Morone saxatilis | reverse complement strand
AAGGCCTTAAGTCCAGCTGCCTGTTCTGCTTTGTTCTTCCACTGCTGCTTTCCCGTTTACCCATCTTCCTTTAACCTTGCTACTAATTCCCTAAACGGGAACAGAGAATACCTGATATTAATGCACGTTTCTCCCCCTCTGAGTCTATTCATCACATTACAAATCACTGGTGAACTGTAGAGTCTTAAACTCTTGAAGACCAAGTGCTTCATTAATGCCCTGTGCATTTTTGGGTCAATACAATTCATATTTGAAGGGAAATTCTAATTCATTTTTGAGGGGAAAGCTCTGTCCTCGTGGACTGAAATATAATTAAGCTAGAAAGTGAAAACAATGTCTCCACAATGAATGTAAAGGGGAAAAAAGGACACATTCTCAAGGACACTTGAGATCTGACATCTGCAAAAGCACAGCAATGTCTGTACTCTGCACCCTTGAGGTGAGATGTTTTAAAAAAAATGGGTATTCATGAATATCAGTCACGTGACCTTTTGCGTCTTCCGCTCTTTTCCCACCTTACCGGCGCCATCTTGAGCACCGGCACAGACAGTACTGACAAGCATTAGCTAGCTTG
>NW_023339807.1:8478664-8484271 GCF_004916995.1 Morone saxatilis | reverse complement strand
TTACTCCCAACACTGTTTGCAACAGACTTAGCGATCTCGCCGAATCAGGTACTCAACATGGCGGCAGGCAAGTTAGAATGTGAGTGAGGTCAGGTGATATTCAGAGACAGAATTTGACATTGTCAAAATGAATAGTATTGCCTGTATCCATTCACACCCCACTACACACTGCCAATGTGCAACACATTTAACATGATAAAGGCACTGACAAAAGTGTTTGAAAACCTTATTTCAGCCATTGAAAACAAACCTTCAACAAGTCCCCAGGTTCCATCCAGGTCTCATTCTTTAGGTAGTGCGTTTAGGAAAAAAAAAGGTTGGGAAGCGGTGGTGTAGATACAGTATCTGCACGACAACACGGCCGCAGAATTAATGAGGACTACCACGCAATGTCATTGTGGCATACATGAGAGACAAAAAAGGTGAAGAGAGTGTGAAAGGTAGAAGGAGCGGGAGGAAGGGGACATATGTTTGTGTGAAAGCTGACCTATGAAATGAATATTGAGCTCTAAAGTTAGGTATGTGGATCATGGGATCAAAATGATGAGTAATAACCTTGCCTATATTATAGGTCCCTGTAGTCTGAACAAATAACTGACAAAAGTATTTGTTGTGTCGTTCTCAAATTGTCATTTCCATCACCCTGACTCTGTTTTAATGGCACTGTCAAGCAGGACAGGTGTAACCTGACAGGCTTATCAACATTTATCAACAACATGGTAATATACATTTTCATTGAATCAAAAATCACTGCTGTTCATTTCTGTTGCTAATTATTTACTTTCTACCTAGCTCAGTAAGCCAACTGCTGACCTTTTGTCCTATTGCCACTAATTCAATAGACAACTCGACTGCGCCTCATGGGTGTCCCTACAGATATGATGCATCTTGGATGTTACCGTCAAAGACACGTTCTCTCCTTCTCTTAAGAGAAAAGAGGACAAACACTTGCTTTCTACGTATTGTCAAGGTCAGCTGGTGCTGATGCGAAAGAGCTTAAAGCTTGTCCCTCTATGATGGCACTTTGTCCGTCCACGTGTTTATCTGTCGGAAGAAGGGAGCAGTGATAAATGTGCGAGTCGTCGGAAAGTAAATGGTGGATCGAGTTGTGGTCTGGTCCCAAGTGTCAGGAGAGGTACGAGGCTAATTTTCAGCAGCACGGCTATAATGGGAAGTGAGTGCCTATTTATGAGTCAGTCTGTGTTTGTGTGAGCACACCCACCATGGTCCATGTTCCACCTGGCACAGTGGATTAGCTGCAATTAATCTTAGTTAAGCAAGCCCTGCGGAGAGTATGCCTGTCTCACACGCGCATGCACATATGAACGTGCACGCTAAGCCAAAAAAACAGGGATACAAACAAACTCAGCGATAGACCGATTCACGAGAGAGTGAGAGCATAGTGAAGCAGCTGCTTTGTGTGTATAACACACTGACGAGTTCACCATATGCACATTTGACAGCGCCGCTTGTCACAAGGCTTTGTTTTCATAGTGGGAATGGGGAGACGATGTGGAAGGGGAAATGGTGTGTGCCTGTTTGCTCACATGCACATATCCTAGTTTATCTTTTTGAATGGGAGAAGGGGGAAAAAAAGAGTTGCATTTGATCTGCTTGTCAATGCTCGTTTAACTGTGCAAGCAAGAGGTAGGACGTGCAGAGTGTGCATGTAGAGTATGGAGGGCACCATACTACTGCAGTCCCTTTAAAATGCCTAAGTTAACATAGTCCATAAAAAAGGCAGAAACGTATGGGTGACATCAGAGACTATATGTCCATTTTCAATTATGCAGTCCATAGCACTGTAACATGTGAACACAGCCAGACTAGATTTTAAACACAGGGGAATAAACACCATTACTCTACTATATCTTTACATGGAAAATAGCTGTTTGCTGCTATATTAATGTTTTTAAATCTCATACATATAACCTTAAAATATATAAGAATGAATGAATAAAGAATTTATAAAAATCTTTTTTGTTTAACCCTTCATTTGTTTTCCTTAAACACAATTAATCTTCCCATCTCTCCCTACTGCCTACAACAGGTGCAGCAACTGCATTCAACGTGTGTCTTCACAGGTGTAGCTTCTAGCCTCTCTCAGTATCTATACAGAGGGAATTAATTGCAGTGCAGCCCACATCATATTCCTGTAGTAAAATAGATGGTTAATGGACTGCACTTATATACTGTCTGTCTCGTCATCCGAGCCACTAAAAGCCCCTCTACATTACGTCTTATTCACAAATTTACACACATTCATACACTGATAGCAAAGGCAGCCATGCAAGGCCATGCAAGGTGCCAACTTCTCACCAGAAACAGTAACTAATTAATTCACACACATTCACACATTGGCACATCAAGAGCAATTTGGGTTTCGGTATCTTGCTCAAGGACACTATGTGTGTGGATCAAACTGCCAACCTTCTGATTAGGGGGTGACCCGCTCTACCTCCTGAGCCACAGCCGCACAGTGAAAGTCCAATTTATTTTCTGCAAAGGACTGGGGTGCCCTGGTAGCTCACCTGGTAGAGCGTGCGCCCTGTGTACTATGGCTGAGTCCTTACTGCCTGGATTAAAATGAAAAGTCTATCCATAGAGGTTAAAGGGGGAATTAAGCCCCTACCATACTGTCACGTATTGGTCATTTTTGGTCTCCCACAGTGGCAGTTATTTGTTTACTCCTCCATCTTGATTAGGGCAAGTTATGAAAATTATTTCCAACCTTCCTCTTTTCACTGCTGCTCTCCCATTTACTCATCATTGCCATTTTTATTCTTCCTCACCATTTTGCTCCATCGTTTGCCGACTGTTTCTCTGCCCCAGCATCTCTCTCACAGCTGTTTACTTTTGCTGTCCATCTTTTCCTGGTTCTCCTCTAGTTTTCCTCCTCTAACTCTCAAATCTTTTGCTTGGTTGCTCCCATCATTTCCCCATAACTTTCTCTCCTTTTCATCTCCCCATCCCTACACCTGAAGCCTCCTTTTCCCTCTCTCTTGCCATCCTCAGTTTTTTTCCTCATTTCTCTCAACTGTGTCACATTCTTCTCTCCTCCTTACCTTTCACCCTCCCCCTACTCCCTACAGCCCACCTGGATTAGCAGCAGTCTGCGTTAATGCCTTCTGACCCCCCCTCCCCCCTTCACACATACACACACACAAAATTTAATGGGGGGCAGAATCGTGATGAGACAAAGGAGCAAATGAATAAAACAGTGGAACTGATGGCGATGGCGACGGCACCCGGGGGACCCACACTCTTGATTTATAACGCTGGGTGAGCATTCAAAAGCAGATACAGCCCCGGCTGGCTGCTAACAGCCAGTTTCAGATCTACACTACAGTGAGAGAGAGACAGAGTTCAGATAGAGAGATAGCGATAGGGAGGGAGGAAAGGTGAGAGACTGGGGACAAGGAGCAAAAGACAATCAGTGAGAATGTTTTAGAGCTTGGTAAAAGGCAAAGGTGCCACCCGAAATCCTAATACATTGCAGATGATGTCTTCAATGTTTATATATATATTTTTTTTATATATATATATTTCCATTAAAGGTGGGCTACCAAGTGATTTCTAATTAGCCTTAGTGAGGGAGAGCAAGGAAAAATGGAGGAAATCAATTTCCCATTTGGGGCAGGTAGAGTGATCTATTGAAGGGCTTACCCGAAGGAAGACCTTATCAGAATGGGAGAGGGCCAACTTTTTACTAAATACACACAGACAGAGACACACACGCGCACGCCTCACTGCATACTGAATAGTGCATTTACAGCGAAGAACAGAGAGATCATGGCAGAGGCGTTTTTAATCCCCCTGACTTCAATTAACCCACCGTGAAAATGTCTGCCACAGACGACAATTAAAGTTCCAAAAACCAAGGACTAACCTTGCAGACCCTACTGGAGGAAAATGCTGATGTAATTGGCCTTAATTAGTTCTGTTTGTGTTTTCACATCCATTGCTTTGCCTTGGTTTAAGAAGATTATGATTTTTTTTTATTATTTGTTTTTCCCTCCAGGGACACTGTTAAACAACTTCCATAATCATTTTTAAAGAAAAATATTTTAGCAAACCAGTTGGAAAAGACAAATCTACATGCAAGAAATGTAAAGCATTTAAATTTCAACCTGCGCCTTTTCTCTTGTGTACAATATTAAGATCTGTAGCACTCCATAGTTGTACTTAGTGAAATGATCACAAAACATTAATTGAATTTTGTTTTCTGTTTCCATCAAGAGAGAAACAGGGTTAAACAAATTCAAAATACAAAACAATGAAACTTCCCTCTATGGGTGTGCCTTAATTAAGCCTTCTGATGGTGCTTCACTTCACATCTAAACAACTAATTGTCTTTTTAATCAGCAGTAGCAAATTATTAAAAGCAAACTTACTTCTTACAAAATTCAAACAAATGATATGTTGAGTCGCAACATATATTGATGACCACCAAAACTCTGCTGAATCCAGTCAACTCTTGTCCCAAGTATAGTTCACCCTCTCATCGAGTCCAATTCATATTTGGCTTCTTTGATATCACAAGAGCAAGGTAGCTAGCCTATAAATAATGAAAACACCTGCTGCAGACCAAGGGGCCATCAGAAAGTGAAGTGAAGGGAGGATAAAAGCAAGGCAAGGCGACTGTAATCATCTAAAATCTCAAGAGGAGGAAAATATTCAGTGGAGGTGTCAAGGACCATTGGATGGACAACGATGAATGGAGAAGAGCCAAACGAATCTGAGGCAGATGCTACAGTTTTCATGCCAACCGCAATCAAAGCAGAGCTGAAGATTTTGCTAAATCTGAGTTCCATCCACCAAGTGCTCTGTTTGCCTCTACAAGGGTCCTAGAAATACTACAACATAGAAAAATACGAAGGGGGGGTTTGTTTACTTAGCATAACAAATATTTGAGGCAGATATTTATATTTATTGAAGACTATGCCTGCCCAACCTGACAGCCCAACAGCAGGGCTTAGTCGTCTAGGCTAGCTGGTGTTTGCAAGCTACATTACGTTTCTTATGTTTGCTGCCTAAAATGAATGTTAAATAATGGTCTAATGCTGAGATGACTGTCTTATAATATTTTTGTATTTCTTACAAGGACACTATTAGCAGATATCTTTTTTTTAAAAAAGAGCAGGACACTGACAGTGGCTTAGATATTAGTAATGCAGCTTAGCAAGCGAATGTTAGCCAATAAGCATAGCCAGGTTCAAAGCCACCCTCTGTGTCTGTTAAATACTGCTTTATAAACTTGTGTTTTAGAAAAGAATAAAATAAAGACATTCATTTGCACTTATTCTACAGTTATCAAGTTCATTTCCACCGGGAAAATTGGGTAAATGTTTCCTAACATGCATATTATTGTCTTTAAGAGTAGACTAAAGAATGACAAAGGGAGATGCAACAGTAATTCAGACATGCCTCTTTTCATTGCACTTGATGGTAAATAACAGTACCGAGTATTATTGAAAAGATCAGCCAAAACATGTATGAGAATCACAATTAAGGATGGGTACTCAGCTCACTGCTAAGATAGCATTTAAAGAGGACATAGCATATAAAACTACAAATTATAAATACTATATATATATATATATCTCT
>NW_023339807.1:8474472-8478564 GCF_004916995.1 Morone saxatilis | reverse complement strand
AGAGAGAGATTATATATATATATTTCTCCTCTCTTAATTATCTCTCTCTCTCTATATCTTCTCTCTCTCTGCTATATATATCCTATATATAGTATCTAATCTAGTTAAGAAATATTCTATAGTATATATTATATATATTATATCTCTATATATATAGTCTATATCTTATAGATAGATATCTATATATATAATATTAAATTCTATATCTATAATCTATATAGTCTATATATCTATATAGTCTAATATAATCTATATCTAAAGTATATATCTTTATATATCTATATATCTATCTATCTATTATCTATTATCTATATCTATATTATCATTAGTCTATATCTATATCTATCTAATCTATATCTTATCTATATCTAGTATCTATATCTATATCTTATCTATCTATCTATTACGTATCTATAATTCTCTATATATAATATATATCTATCTAAATAATATCTAGTCTATATATCTATATATCTATCTATCTAATCTTCTATATAATGTCTATATTATATCTATATCTATATATATCTATATATATCTTATATATTAGTATCGTATATATATACTATATCTATATCTATATCTCTCTCTCTCTGCTTATATATTCTCTATATATTATCATAATAATCTCGTAATATATATATATTATCTATATAATCTCTAATATATCTATCCTATCTATATCGTATCTATATCTATCTATCCTCTATCTAATCTCCTATCTATCTCTATTTCTATCTCTATCTATCTATCTATCTATCTATCTATCTCTATATCTCTATAATCTCCTATCCTATTATCCATCTATCTATATTATCTTATATAGATAGATATCTATATATCTATCTATATCTATATAAAATATTGCAATACATATTGTTAAAAATTTCCAAATTAAAACATTTTCAGCCAGCTGCACACATGTTGCTTGCACGGACTTCATCATGACATTGTAGCACCATCAGAAGGCACTTTCCCCTTCAGTATGCAACACAGCCCCTGGAACAAGCAGAGGATTTTTGGAGCAAAGTGCTGCAGACTGATGAAACAAAAATTGAACTCTTTAGCTACAATCACAAAATGTAAGGCTGGCAAAGGAAAGAGAAGCATTTTTTGGGGAGAAAAACACCTTGCAAACTGTTAAACATTGCAGGGGATTTATTATACTTTGGTGTTATGTGGCAGCCAGAGGCATATAAGGTACAGACCTTTCTCACAGCACAAATTTGGACTTGTCACAGCATGAAAAGCACAGGTGTAACTAATAACATTAACGATCGGTCAGTTCCTTATGGGTTCCAGTACACCATACCAGTGAGACAGCGCACACAATAGCGGGGCCTTGGCCCTGAAACACGTTTACATGCAATGCAGCCATGATTAATGTTATTAGTTACAACTGTGTTTGACACGCCGGAATGGCTGCTTGGAGAAAGGTCTATTGTTCTGAGAAAGACTCTAATTTTTAAAGAGAAAGAGACAAAGAGCCAGAGGCAAAGAGACACAGGCTGAAACAAAGTTGGATGTTGCCGCAAAACGATGATCCTAAAAATGCCTAAAAATGAAAAATGAACAGACTCCTGAAAATCTCTTAGAGCTCAATGTGCAAAGCAACACAAAAAATTACTTAACTCAGTAGCCAAATCACTAAATGTGCAAATGACAGCAAATACTGATATGTTATTAACGTATCCTGTGTCATTTTTTATGATACTTAATCCTTTTCAAGAATGTCCATGAAAACAGAAGAGTCTCTGGTACTTTTGGAGGGATTTCTCTAGTCCTCTAGTCTCTCTAGTCTAGTCTCAGCAGGCAAATTTCCCTTGCAGGGAGGATTTTTCTCTATCTCACAGCCCAATCATATTCACTTCAATCTGAAGTTGTGCGGCTAATTGGTTTACTGAGTAATTCAAACAGTGGCAGCAGGACTGACATAAACAACTAATAAACTGAAAAGGGGGTGCCAATCAGCAAAATCAAACTCATTAATGACTACAGGTTGTTTATGCACCAAGAGTAACTTTTCTTGCCCTTTTAATTAAGTGTCTTGTTATGATTGGAATAGCTACAACATTGTTATATGTTGTCATGTCAAATGTCCAAATGAAACACTCCTTGGGCAAGAAAAGACCACCATGTGCTGTCTAAGGGACCTACTTGCAAAAAACTACACATCTCTAATTGCTAAAATCAGCACACATTGCAAAACAAGCACCCTTAAAACTTGTTTGTTTCACCAGCGTGACAACTGTTCCCATCTTCTGGGCCAATGTGAAGCATGACGACAGCCCAGACAGGGGGCCTGGCAGCCCCTACCACTTGTGTTGGGCAGAGAGTGAGCAGCTTGGCATGGGGGAGTGGAATAGCCAGAAGGAAGTACTGTTCAATGAAGGAAAATAAAAAAATACTTTCAAGGGCAAATACACCATAACACATATGTACCCAAACATACATACAATTTTAATGTGTTTATATTTTACAAGAAGTCGCTACCTGCTAGCAATCCCTCAAAAGTCAAATTGTTGCCTACATTTCAAGAGCACAACAATCAATTGGTCTAATCAGTCAGTGTGGTTACCTTCAATCTAGTGGGTGTATAGCAGAGGTACAATATAAACTCCAAATGTTCAATGTTCTTGTCTTTGGCATACATTATCTGCTTTCTTCCCAAACAAGAAAACATTTTTTTTTTTTATTTTAAATGGATGCTTCATTTCAGGGACATAATTACCCCAACAGGACATTGGTTGGCTGCCTACATCATTTCTCTCTCAAACAGTATGTTGCTGTATTAATCCTTCTATGGCTGTGGCAGGGACGGAGGGAGGATTCAGGGGTAGAGGGGGGTGGATGCACACAATGTGGTGCAGAACGAAGGGGGAGAAAGATAAAAGAGCGGATGGAGAAAAGTACTGAAGGAAGGAGGCAGAGTCAATGACTGCCGAGCAGGAAGACGGGAAATGGTCGGAGAGAAGGGCGCAGGCGGTTCTCTTACCTGCAGTGAGTTACGGAGGGAAAAAAGAGGGAGTTGAGGAAGGAAAAGTGGTGGAGGGTGAAGGGAGAGAAAGAACAGGGTAATTTTGTTCTACCTTCAGGATACCTCCTCCTGCTGCTGCATGAGTTGAATATCAAACACACTTAACCAAAAGTGGCACTGAGCAACGGTTAGTTTGATATAATCCCTCCTTACGAGTCAAACAGGCAACCCAATCATGCTTTATAAGCCGTATAAGCCTGTGAATTGCACTGAGCCACGTTTCAGCAGTTGTTTAACCGACGAACATTAACAGTTTGGTGACTTTGATTTAGTGTTCAGCTGTTTTTTAAGCCCGATCCAACCAAAGTAAAAACACAGAAATGTATAGATCAGTTATCGTTATTAGTAGCTAACAATTAAAATACAAAAAAATTCTAGTGTTTTGTACTACCTTCCAAAACCTATTTTAGTCCTTGGTTACCTCAAATGACTGACGAATGACAAATATCTGGACTTCTGTGGCTAGATGTTGGGCTCTTCTCTTCCAGCCACTTACTTCACTTGAGTCATTGAATTGGCAGTGAATTTTGTACAGTTTGCATGACATTGCAAGATGGGAGCAGCTGCCCACAGTTTTTGTTTTTTATGATTGCTGCTTGGAGAAAGTATAAAAAATTGAAAACGAATCTTTGGAAATCTGTATAAAAATAGACAGGTGCAAGGCAGAACATGCGAGGATGAAACGCCCACACACTGTCAAAACTTGGAAGTGCAGTGACATTTTCAATGAATGTACCCTATGGTTTGACAGGGCGTAGAGGCTGGCAAGAGCCAAAGGGAATCAACCATTAGGACCGGCACACTGAAACAATGAGCTGAGAGCTGCAGAATTAGGTGTTGATTCTCAATGGGATCGACAGTACTGGCAACAACCTCACTCAAAGATTTAATGTTAATATCAAACTATTGCTTGTAGCTCCAAGCATCAAGGAAAATGTATGTAAAAAATGTTATGTTACTACAATTTCTTCTCTTGTGGAACAAATCCTTTTCGCAACTGTCTCCTGAATCTTTAATCACCGTGGAGGGTGTGTTCGTGTGTGTGTGTGTGTGTG
>NW_023339807.1:8462038-8474454 GCF_004916995.1 Morone saxatilis | reverse complement strand
GTGTGTGTGTGTGTGGGTCACATTTACTACCTTACAAGTCTGATGTAAATTTCCTGCATGCTGCCGTCCCTAATAATCTCTCTGTACCAGGATACCTCTTTTTGTATAGTCGCTGATATCATAACAAAAGAAGAGGACCAAAGCACATTATTAACATGCAACTTGCGTTCCTCTAGTGCACAAAATGCCTAGAGAATAACTCCCTGCAGTTCTACACATCTCTCTCCATACATTTCGTCAATGATACAAGGACAGAGTAATGCAAGGACATGGGAAATAGGAGGGTTGGGGTTCAGCCAAGTTTTTATCTGAACCTGATTCTGATGCGCGTGCTCAATTACTCCCTTTCTCTATCTTTTTCTCACTCATATTAGTCACATTGACTGCCACTGACTGTCCTGCAAGTACAGCTCCACACTGGCACCTGTTGATAAAAAAGCAGCATAGCAGACACACACAGACATGCTTTCTCAAAGGACACACATACTGCACACACACACACACACACACAAAAGAAACGACAACACACAGATTCCCGTAGCTGCCAATCTTGTCTATCTTTCCTTCATCGATAGATTGGAGGAGTATTTCCGATCTTAGGGTCCTCTGGCAGGCAATGAGTCAGTGTGAGATGATTTAAGTATACAAGCGCGAGCACGCACACGCACATTCGGGGAAACACACAAGCACACGGCACAGAGAAATATATCCACATGTGCAGACCTTGGAAGCTAAACATGTCTAGGGTGATTGATTGGAGGTGAAGAGTTTGAGAGTGTCTTTGTAGACCTAAATCTGAGGCTTTTTCTAGGGGTGTAACGATTAACTGATATGTATCAGAAAGTCAATAAAGTAGTCAGAGATAGGGCTACATTGATACAAAAACAAAAAACCGACCAAATCCAGTAGGAAATTCATCAAAAATGCATACAACTGTCAAAAACATTTGGCCAAATATCCTGCTGTGCCTCTAGAGTGTGCATGAGTGTGTGGTGTATCTGTATGGGTATGACCCTCCGCTCACCTGCCAAGTTTCCCAATCATATACCTTATTCGGGCCAAGAACTTTGAGAATAAAATATTGCAGAATAATGACATGCTGATTGTAACATTACTTCCAGAGGCTGTGGACTCAGCAGTAGTAACGTGTCTGAGCCACTACTCCCAAAGCAGATTGGCCCTTATAGATAACTCCTCCTAGTTTAAGGCAATAATTGAAAGCTGTTTTATTTGCGAGAATATACATCCACCAAGTGTTGTTGAATAATGGATGACAGTGACCCTGGTATTGCATGTCTACGGTATTTTTCTGAAAACTGCATGCTCTTTGGGGACTGTCCAAAACATTACCAAGAACATACAAATTATTGACATTGTTTGTCATCATTGATGTGGCAGTAAACTGTTGGAGCCATGTGGTTTTTAGCCAATACAAGTTTGAATCGATCAACCAATTAAAAAAATATGCATCCCATCTTCTGAATGTAGGATAGTTACACACTCGTAGCTGGCAGCCATGTCAGTGTGGCTGGTGTGGAACAATGTTTGTGCTCTTGTGAATTCTGGGAGCCTTGTACGATAGCTTTCAAGTATCCTGCTGTAAACATATGCCTTAATTTCCTATCGAGAACAGAATAGAATTATACATCGATTTGCTTGGTTTTGATATCAGCAGCCCAGCTCTCTAAATATCGGCATCAGCCAACCACTAGTCAATTATGTCACAGTCTAGCTTTGGATCTTTAGTAGAGTATTAATGCTCCAGAGTCCAATTCACACATCAAGAAAAAACTATTGTTCTGTCTTCTGCCCTGACATAAGCACAGATGAAACACTAACAGTTAGTTGCAACAGGGTAGACAAGAGAGAGAGGGAGAAAATGGTCTGGCTGGTCAGCTGTGTGCGTGGGTAGACAATTCAGGCTGAAGTACAAGAACAAAATGACCAAATGTACAGGCATAAAATCCATTTCTTATGTTTCTGTGTGATAGTTTTACATTCAAGTAATTCTTTTTCCATAGCTGTGATTTAGTAGATATGATGTGTGGCATAAACTCCGTCCAGCAAACACACTTTGTAAGCAGAGACAGGAGTGTTCTGTAGTCTACACTCGTCTACTTCACGCTGTACTGTTGTCGATTTGAAATCATTTTAGCGACAAACAGCACACACACAACGTGGATGTTGGACTCTCAACACATTTCCATTTTGAATTTGGCTCCATAGCGACAGATTACATAGTAAACACAAGTCTGTCACATTTTGCAACTGAATCAAAAGCCCTGTTGAAAGGAATTCTGCTGTAGCTCTGTACATTTCACAAAAGTTCCTGGCAGGGCGCTACTCACTGAAGCCCTTGTTAACTTAAAGGGAGTGACAGATGGAAAATCCAGCACATCAGAAGTCAACAACACAACAAGCCATGACACTCACAGAGTGAGCTTCTCCTGACACTAACGACCTTTAGCCACCATTGGTGCTTGTGTATCTTGCAGAATTTTTGACAGTTGCTCGTTAGCAGTGGAGGCCTGTTAGAGCAGGATTTTCTCCCTTTCCTCCATTTCCCGCATCTGCTCACCTTCCCATCCCTCAGTCTGGCTTGTAGCTAGATTTTGTTGTGCTAACAAGGAGCGGGTAACAACAAGGCTTGGGTACGGGAAGGGTCAAGGTCAGAAGACATGACATCCTTTGATATGAAAGCTGGCGGGGGTGAGAGGAGAAAGAAAAAGCGCACATTTGCAGATAAAGACGAAATCAAATCCTGTGCACGTTCGCAGCACGCACCTGTAACCATTCCATCCCTGCACCACTGACCTCACACATCAACCCTGGCACTGACAGTGTAGGACACCCAGCACCTAGTTAGATTAGTTAAAAGTCAGCATTGTCCTTAGCACTGTGCCTGGGGACATCTTACACATACAACTCCAGGAAAACACACACTGACATTAAGTGAGTTGATATGATTGGCTTCTAGCCTCGACAGTTATTTCTTTACGACTTGTGACATCTTAGTGTGCTAAGAATGGTGATCCCTAGCCTCTCTCTCAAAAACACACTGTGTGAACAAACACTTTGTTGGCATTATATTCCTTCCTGTCAAGCCTTTAGTGGGAGGTAGTCTTTGTTCTATGCCACAGGGATCAGTTCTGGTAGGATTCAAGGACCAGTTGCTTCCGTGGGTGCTTTTATTGCTACTTCGATGAATTAATTGGACGCAATATCTGAAATAAAATTTGCAGCTCACTTGTCAAGGACATGGTTAAATTCAATAATACCCACTAACTACAACCAAAACAATAAAAAAAATTCACTGAAAGGTTCCAATTTAATATTTGGAGTACCACTTGGTACGTCAACTCAGCCACTCAGTGCTAATTAAAAATTTGTCCATCCAAATTTGCAATTTATCGTGGCATACAAATTTAAATGACAAAAAAGCAATCTCTAGTGGAATTTCAGAATTTGAGAACAAAGAACAAAGCCTTCATGTTACTGAAGCATTCAAATATTATCATCTCCTACATTTAGCAGCCATCATCACAGTGGACTTCATCATTCATTCACTAAAGACAACGTCATAGCTGCAGGAGAGGATCGATAGAATAAATACAAAGGGAACACTGCTCGCGGTTACCTTCATCAAAGTCTGCATCATCCTCTGTGTGCTGGGGGAAGGGGAAGCAGTTGGTGATCTCCAGCCGGTCTTCCACTACCAAGCCCAGCAGGACGCCCTGGACCACCTCGCTGCCCTGGCCCTCTTCCTGGTAGTGCTTGATAATCTTCAGCACCACCTGTGAAAACAGACAATAATATCACTGAAGTATCAAAGTACGGCAACAGAACAGAGGCAGAGACGGGGGAAACGAGGCTTTACCTTCCTTTCAGTAACACTTTCTGAGAAACTATTACATTTTCTGAACTGGGGCTAATTTATTTATCGTGCGATCTGTGGCTGTTCCAGCATTTCTTGTTATTGTATTTTATCATCCTTTGATTTATGTTATCCAATTCAATTGCGTCTCTGCTCATGTTGATTTGTGCTCATTAGTTTGTGTTGGGGTTAGTTTGTTTGAGGTGGTTGGGCTTTTTCATCCCTCCCGCTGCAGATTTGCGGTACTCACCGTTTAAACTTGTTCATTTGTTACCATTCATCTCCGCACGATTATTAACTATCACTCAGTAATTAAAAATCACCTAATAATCTATACTAATTATAGTTATATTGTAACCAATTGGTGTGAGAAATATATAAATTATAAACAACCAGATGGTTTTCTATACATATACACATGTGTGCATTTAAATACTAGTATATTCTACATGTATTCATTGTACTGCACACAGTATCTGCTTATACGCTGTCAATCCTTGTCACTACCAAGCAAAAGTACATTATTGACGAGAATTACTTAACAGGAACGGATAATAGCACTTAAGGAATTTTAGATATTTCGAGATCCATTATAAGGTTTATTTATACCCCCACACCCCTCCCACCCACCCCCCACCCACACCACACCCCTATACTCCGATGATACGACTTATAAAAATCTTATGAAATCGCTAATATATTATACATACTGAGTTTACTTTACATATACACACTTGATACAACAAACTTAAGTTAAACAGTAGTATAAATACTGGAAATATTCAATATATATTTGCGTGATATATGATATATTTATCAAGATGAGAGACTTGCAAGATGATATCGCATATATGTATAGCGGTCTTTCAAACAGCTGACACACTACGCTGCTGCCAGCTAAACCGTTAGTCTATACACTCTTCTCTCTTCAAGAAGACTAACCTCCGCTATAAATACAACATCTTTAGTGGCACAGAAGTTATACATTATCTCAACCACACTCTATGGATGAACTAACATATAGTGGACTGTGCTAATTGTGGTTCACACACGAGATATTTTAACCAGCGAACAGACATTCTACAGTATATCGCGACTCACACTGGCAATTAATATTATGTGACCATACACTCAATCATAATCAAAACATATGTCAGATTAGCATATGAAGCGCATGTGCAGCACACTTCATGAAGAGTTGCGACATGGACCTATATTGCTATGAGGTTACCGATGATCGACATTCATAGATGTTTAGAAAGGAGTAGTATAAGGATGTATGTGCAGGCATTACATAAAAACTGCTGCACTGCGTTGTAAATTCATTATTTTCCTAGAAATGAGCACTTGTCTTTTGCCTGCCTTTATACTGTAGGTGTTAATGCTTACATGGTTGAGCCCACCCTTAGCTAGTGCAACACCTCCACTCTGGAAACCTATTATAACAAACTCCTACTCCACATCTTTTGATAAAAAAGCTAATAAAATGAAAACATGAAATGGCTCAGTCACAGTTTTGTAACACTAACAGCACTGCAGCTGTCAGGGACACTGGTAAAGAAGTTATATCCAAATTAATGTTTGTTCTGACTTGTGCGCGATTGATGAAAACTGAATTGAAGAAAGAAAGTTTCTTTTTTTTAAACATCTACTGGGAATTGTTGCTAACATTAGCAATTAGCTTCCACTTCTTAAGGCCACTATAGCACTGAATTTTTGATTGATGCTGAAGTCAAAATTTGGCCGATGTCTGTACTCACTGGGCCGCTACAATTCTTCAGACACATCTGCAGGCAGCTTTGTCAGCGTCGCTGCTGTGGAACAATATTAGCACTACCCTTTGTGAGTTTTGGGAAGGTGGTGAAAAAGTTGGTTTCGAGCTCTGTAGTATACATCTTATGCATCCTGCTGTAAACTTATGCCTAAATTTCCTATAGAATAAAACAGAATTATACATGCCTTTTCTATGTTTTGATATCTGCATTATGTATCGGCCATCGGCAGCCCTGTTCTCTAAATATCTGCATTGGCCATTAAAAAACCCATATTGGTCGACCACCACAACTTAGCTTAGCTCACTAGCTTTCACTTTCAAGTCCCCGGTTGGTAGTGAACCAGGATTGACAGTGTCAAGGGAACTGCCCAGTGAGACATGAAGCTTATTTCCACTATGTTAGAAAAATGGTTTTATCTTCATTCGAAAAAAGTACATCATTATAATCTATGTGTCCTTACACAAAAAGTGAGGTGGATTAAAATTTCAGTCTGGGTGAGAGAACACAGCATGTTACTTGTCCCGAAAATCTACCACATCACTAAAACACCCCTTACATCTATACTAAATTGCATAATAAATCCTCAGCCACAATTCAGCATTCTTCATCGCTCACTAAGCTCTTATGTAAAACCACAAAATTGCCAAAAACCCTTGTTAAGAGGAATTTCGGGGACATGTTACTCAGGCAATCACGGGCTGTGGTTGAGTGGTAAGTTGAGTGGTAAGCACCACCTGCAGGCTTCAACACTGGTGCATCATCGATCTTGAGTGCATACAAAAGACCAGTTAGTATTCAGCACAGCTTAGCAATTTACACTGGAGAGAGAGGAGGCGGCACACATGAAGAATAAAACCTGAATATAGTGAAATTTTAAGAAAAATGCTACCCTTGTACAGTGGGAGGGTATATTTGGACTTGTAGTCTGACATCCCACATTGTCGTGCCTCATCTGGACAGGGTGTCCATGCATCATCATGTGTGTTTAATTTTTAATGCCAGATAAAAATGGGCCAATAGGACAAGCCTCTGCATGATTGAGGAGCTGGTTTAAGCTCTAATGCTGCTTCACTGGTACCAAGGACAGCATTGCAGTGGCATACTTCTAGGTACACACACACACACACACACACGTACGTTGGAGAGACTCAAACATACACATACAGTATGTCTACCCATCATGAGACACTGACTAGAAAACACAGAAAACAGCCTAGGCACAGAGTAGAGAATAAGGAAAAGCATCTAAATGAACAGGAAGAGGACAAGAAGCTGAAAGCACAGTGTGGAGAGGGAGAGCATAAATCACACTGATAACAGTGTGGGCAGGTCACTGCCGGAGGCATTAATAATACACACATACACACACACACACACGCAAAAACAGGGTGGTAAGTCTTGGGGCCATGCTCACGACAAAACACCCATCACCACCAAACACCCATCACCACCACGAGGAAGCCCTTACTCGTCTCACTGGCTCACGCACACACATGTATACACATGCATGCATCTGTCTTGGGAGATGATTTATTTCACTAGAGTGCCGGACCTGTCATGCAACAAGTAAAAGAGCTAGGGGCGGGAGAAGAGAGACAATGTGGGGTGAAGTGGGGAGAAAAACAAATCTCATTCCCTGCCGGCCTGCCTTGGCTTTTCTGACTGAGAGGGGAGGAAGGTCTGAACAATAGGTCAGAAGGGGGGTGGGGGGTAGATGGAGAGAAAGAGTGAGAAAATGTACGAGTGAGAAGGGGAAAGGGGCGGAGCGGGGGCAAAAGGACAGAGGAAATGCAATAATGAAAATGTGAAGGAGAGAAACCAAAAGCTTAAACTCAATGACGACAAAAAGAGAGGAGGGAGGGGCCAGGTGAGTGCGAGGAGAGCAGACAGGTGAAGGGTGGGGGAGCAGAGGGCTGCAGTGGCACTGGTTGCTTTAAAAAGCCCCCTAGCCCCCCTGCTCCTTTAAGCTCTGGCTCCTTTTTCTTCCAGCAAATAGCTTTCCTAGTCGCCCTCCATCAGTGAGAGCAGATAGCACAGATACACAATGCATCCAGCTATCCAACTCTTGGCAATCTGTTCATCACACACTTAAATAGCGTCTGTCTGGAAAAGGAGGTGAGAGATGGACAAATGGCCAAAAACAACTCCAGGAAGGTCAAATAAATAAAGTAAATCCGAGCAGGGTTTTAAGAAAACTCCTGAATCTACAGAAATGCTTTAAAAGAGGGGAACTGAAGAGGTGTCTGCACTAAACGAAAGGGAAGGAAGGACGGAAGGAAGGAAGGACGGAGGTCTCAGTGGAATTGTTGTGCTGGCATCCTGGTGCTCAGTAAATGCCATCAGGTATTGTAAGCAAAGCCTGGAAAGCTCCGAGTTTGTGCAAACCTGCATCCGCGCGCACACACACACACACGAAACTCTCTCCAGTACTGTCTTTTCCAGCTACACACACACACACAAACACACACACATACACACACACACAATTGTATTGATCTAGCTCACCAGCAGCTAGCCCAGTGAGCTCACCTCATGTGGAGAGGCCCAAGATTGATATGTGGACAGCGTATTATAAATCAACAAGCTTAAAATTGAATTGTGCAAAATCAATTGCGGTCCAAATCCCCCGTTGGCTGCCTTTAATTCTTATCATAAATCTTCTCTCTCTCACAAAAGGGCTCATATTCCCGCCACAACGGGGCTCAACTTATGAGAAAGTACAGCAAGAGAGACGATCCCGTAATGAGTTTTCTTTTTGCGCCACTGATGTGTAGACGCACTGTACACTCAACGCTGGCTGCAATATGCTTGACGGAGAAAACACTTTTGTGTGGTATGAGTCATCTGTTAGGTTAAGCCACAGATGAAGACCACAGCAGATTCCCACTTCATCTGCCAGCTTGCACCTGCTGGCCTAGGGAGATCTTTTTCAAACATGACACTCGAATTACCCTTATTTGAGCCAAGTAAAAAAAAAAAATTTGGAACAACAAAAGAAGAAATAGGGTTGAAATTGTAATTTACAGTCATCCCAGATTGATCATTGATTGGTTCTGAATGCAATATTGAGGGCCGGTGGTCCAGTGTTCATCTACTGTGGGTGGCCTTGACATTAAACAGCTGGGCAACCCCTGAACTAAGATTACTGAATGATTTAAAAATAGAGGATGTAAATGGGACCCAACAAAGAACAGGAACGCATTGTGCTTCATTAATGCAAACCGTTTTCAGCGCGCAGCCTAATTAATGTTCACAACACTAGGTAGGACTCGGAAATGAGATGAAACTGAACAATTTAAATGAACAGAATTTAGTTCTAATGGTTTTCATGTTTTGTATATGTACGGTTCTGATGTCATTTTATTGCCGGATGAAGTCTTAATGTTGTGACTATGTTTACTTATTGTTTAGAAAGCGCAGTAGGACAAACAGAAATATTTAATACTTGTATGGAGGTGTTACAGAGTGGAGGTCCACATAAATATATGCAATTACAAAATAAATGAAAGAGGTCTCATACAAAATTCTGTTTAAATGTAATTCTTGTTCCGATGTCATAATAATCCTGACTTTTTTTCAGCTATAGACTAATTATACTTACATTTTGTAATTACCTCTCTTCAGATGAGTTTTTATTGGTAATGGGGGTGTCCAACAATCCCACGCTACAGTCAAATTACTCTCAAGTGCTCATGGGATTCACATGAAACAGTGCAGCATGTAATCCAGTTTTAAAGTATCTACTTTAATCTTATTGATAACAACCCTGCTGTTTACTTTCTCTCCCTGATGCCGTATCAGAGCTGCGAATGCAAACCCAACATTTCCTACCGCTGCTGCTAAGTAAAGCATGGGCAGCAAATATTATGTTGCTCTTCTGTTGCACTGTTGCTGCTCGAAGAGTGTCTGGTGTAGTATTAAGCCACACTTGCTGATACCTCAGGTAACTCTGGGTGTTTCCAAATCAACCAGGATTGAAATTTTAAAGATTAAAACTTTAAAATAAGAAACCCTCGATTCTGTATTACAGAAGGGTGACAGAACAAACACAGCAGTTAGTAACTGTACTGGACGGATGTGTCTCCACTGGACAGTAAGTTATTTCGTTGTCTTGTGTCCGTGTGTGTTACAGCTGATCTGTGTCACATTAAGGAGTGTGGACTCCATCCTGACGAGCCCAGGCTTAAGGACCTGAGGCAAGAGGAAAAGCCTCAGGGGAAAGAAGGGATCTTTCTGGCGGTTTTTTTACTCATTCATATATTCACTGAAACAACAAAGAAACTGCCTGCCACTGCTAAAAGAAATGTTCAAATTAGACTAATTCCTGTCCTTTCCCAGAGCTTTCAAATCACAATGCCTCGTCTTGTGGAATGCGCTCCGACTATTCCTTAATTCATGGTACGTGAATAAGACCTGTGCCTGACGTGCATCATATGTCAGAATAAATGAATAAAGCCTTTTTTTTCCAAACATACAGGCAGCTGTGTGTGATCTCAGTAGGTGTTTAATGCTACCCATCGCTGTGACGCACTCCACTCCTGCGGAAACATCCACCACTGAAACCTCTTCAAAAGCAAGGAAACAATCCAATTCTATTACACAGCAGTGGTGATGCTGACTGTGGGCAACCCTCCAGCTAAACCTCTGACAGACGGGTCATGACGCAACACAGCAGCAACTGCTGCATATCAATGCATTCAGGTGAAACACGTTTCATAACTCTGCCAGAAATAGACACCTTTCACCTTTCAGTCTGAATCCAAATGAGGTTGCACCCTAAACTGCTCCCGGCTGCTTTTCTTTCACCGCTACGGTTAAAATGTTTGGTTGATAAGGCTGAGAAAATGAATTAAGAAAATCTCATTAGGGGTCTAAATAATACACATTGAGGTGAAATATTTAGATTTGAAATTAGGGCCAGAGACTCTAGGGCAGCTTTAATGAGAAAGATAAAAGGAAGGCAGCAGCTGGCAAGTTTAAGTCCTGCTTCAGCGTTCAGGCACACCAGGCAAATGAGCTGCTTTGTGTCCAGTGCAGTTTAGGGCAGGAGGAGGGAGATTATCAGTGCAGTGAGGCAAGTTTGTCCTCTGCTGTTTATTTAGAGGTACTGCAGAATAAAAACGTTTAGGTTGTGTGAAGTTACATTTCACAAAGTGTCACAATTAACTTGTTAAAAATCACCAGTCAGAGAATAGTAACGCGCAGAAACAATACTTAATTCAAAAGTGAAACACAAGATGTGTTAAACATTGGTAAAGACAAAAAGTAACAAACATTTAAAACACACACGTCCAAGAACCGCAAGGCCAGACACAAAAGAATCACACATTTGTTTGTTTTTAATGGCCACAAACAAGCGAGACCAGATCCCCAAATGTTTTCATCTGTTTTTCATTCAGACTGTCCATATTTGCTAAATTGTTAATTTTGTGGACTTTAACACCAGTGGTGAGCTGGAGGCAAAATATTAGTTGGTTTAATATTTAATTATTTAATATATATAAATTAGAAATTAGTTTATTGCCAAGTAGGTGTTTGATAAGCTACTTTGCGCTGTAAGAATGTAACACATCAGCTATTATTTGTTTGTGTGTGCCTGTGTGTTTTTAATGGACCACACAAACATTGTTGTATTCATACTCTTTAACTGTTAATCTAAGGATTGTTTGCGTACAGGGCCAAATACAGTAACACCTGGTATTACTTAAAGAATTTAGTGAAAGGTCCAAACTTAATAAATTGTGTTATAAAGGCAAACAGATCCTGTTAATTCTGCATTTCAGGTCCTAATGTTTCCTAATGAATTCCCTACCAGGTGACTATGGTACGAATATTGATTATCCATAATTAATCAATATTACTATAGTAACCACAGTTAGATAATCCACTGTCTAGAAACGTAATGCTTCGGAAAATGACCACGACTAACAAATGCCTCCTATTTACATTCTTATTTTGTAGCAAATGGCAACACTTGAGTGTGAGGAAAGCGAGAAGCAGCTTCATCACCATCATCCTCATCCTATTGTGCTCCTTTAACGCCGGAAACCAGGGAGGTCGTGGTTTGAAAATGAAACGCCTCTGTAGCTCCATGGAAGCTAAACACCGGCTAACTTCAACCCCTCGTACCTATTATTAGCTTATGAGCCAGATAGAGGTTGTAAACGACAAATATTACCCCACTTGTCAATACTGGGTTAGATTAAATACCGCAGAACACGTTACATATAACGCAGAACACGTTACATATGCCGCTACAAGACAGCGCTTCACATTATCTGGCCGCCATGATGATGCTCATACTTCAGCTAGCGTCCGCAGCTGGTAACACTAACAACACTTTCTCTGCCACAGAAACTCAGTACGTCGGTCCGCAGCACCGCGGTGACACTTACCAGTCCCTCAATCTGGATCTGTTTGACCGGAGAGTCCAAAGTGCCGCTTGTAGAAGCCATAACGACGCTAGCTGCTGAACCAGACTCTTTACGAGAAGCCATCTACAAGCTGCTACACGCGGAAAAAGGGAGGAAAGATTTCGGTGACGGACGTTTCCGGTAAAGATGCGTCTGCTTTCCTGTCCGTATAGAAACAAGGGCCAAGTGTCTTCTTCTGTCCCGAGGTGGAACCATTGTGGCTTGCGATAAATGAACATCTGTTTGGTGGGTAGATAGTTTATTTTTATTAACTGGCATTGTAACATGACTAATGGATACTAAATGTATTAAAGACCCCTCTATCCCACTTCTGACACATACCCCTTGAATTTC
>NW_023339807.1:8406133-8461993 GCF_004916995.1 Morone saxatilis | reverse complement strand
ATCCATCTATCCATCTATCTATCCATCTATCTCTGAGACTTTTTTGTATTATACAGATGCGTAACTGTCTGGGCAGCAAGTGGACTCTAAACACTCCTCTATGCCCTCACTGCGCTTCGACTGAATTCAAGGTGAACCCGAACTGCGACTACCACCACCACTGGTGAGCATAAAAAGCATTTTCTAAAATGACTGAGAACTCTTAGTACACCTGCAGAATCTATGCCCTTTTCAGCAGCACTGCGCAATGGGAGCTGCAAATACAGCCTGACCACCATTATTATTACTGCTACTAGCATTGGAATAATTACAGTAAGGATCGCTATACATCACAGGGTCAGTCATGTTATCAAGTATAGATAAATATATAGATATATAGAGACTTTTGATTGTTTCTTTGGATGTATTTATCTTCATATCTAGCTTTATAAAGACCATTAGTTAAAGTGGCACTATAAATGAATAAATAATATCCAGTTACCAAGTACTTAAAACACTTTATTTCAAATCTTTACAGATGTATCACAACTAGAAGTTACCCGAATACTAAAAAGGTGGGATACTGAACTTAACTGTAACAAGTACATTACCTAGTTACATGATGCAAAAAGGTGAATAAGCATAAACGTAAAAAGGTACAAAACATATTACATAAAACTTGATAAACTGCCTGAATTATACATCTGAAACATGATATTTAATGCCAGGTAAGATTCACCAATTTTTGACAGATTCATTTTGTTTATGGAAGAACAAGTGCAACAAGGAGACGGTGGGAGAGGTTACACTTCTGAGAAATAAAACAGTACCTTTCCAGAACATGTACAGAGTCAATACGTGATTCCTTGTGAAAATACAGGGGCTCTTTATCTAAAATCTGCAATATTTCAGGTGTGAGAGGGGCAATGGTACAAAACATATGGAATGAGCAGACAATGGAAATTTAATTTAAAAAACATAATGAAGCAGAGCTTACAAATTGGTGACTGAAAAAGGTTGCTTTATAAATATAACTGTTAAACATTCTTCCTCACTCCGTTTGAACCAAATGAATACTGCATGATACAGTAAAATCTTTTAAAAAGTTTACAACCCGTTCCCCACTATCCCCACCCCCTCCCCAGAAAAAAATGGGCTGACAGGAAAACAAAATAAAAAGGCAAAAAGTTGAGTAATTAAAAAAGTATGTCTGTTGCAAGCAGTGTTTGTCTGTTCTTCCAATGTCTAAATAAGGTGGAATCTTGGTCCAGCGGTGGCGATGATGTCGCTGTAGGGCTCAGACTGGGTGACCTCGATGGCTTGTTGCTTCTTGAGGACCAGGAAACTGTAAAACTTGGCAGCTGCCTGCTTCTTGTTGTTGTTCCGGCACAATTCAAGCAGGCTGATTGAGTCTGCGCCTGTCTTAGCCATGACGCGCTATGGGGACAGAAGCACACGAGTGTCAGAGTGTCATAACATGCAAGTGATGCTCATCTTTCCCCTCCTTTCATCACAAGAGTAAAAGAAACACTAGGCAAGGAAGCCGGGTTCCCCAAAGACAATGCTTTTCTGATTAAAACACCAAAAACTATTTAGCACATGGCAAATAAACAAAATTGAAAATGAAACCAAATGAAATCTGCACACATAATTCAAACTTTACACAACCAAATAAAAATACTATAACAACTGTTTCCGTCTACTTAAAATCTGTTTTCAAAATGATTTGAACACAGTGATAGCTTTTTTGTACCTGGAGCCCATGCAGCATCTGCTGGGTTCTCTTGTTCCATCTCTTCTCCTCCTGATCTTGGTCTCCACCCTGACCTTCTTCGTCCTGAGAACCACAGACAACAGTGATCAGCATCAAGTGACCCAGACTCACACAGCAACACATACAATCAATAAAAGCTCGTATCCACAGAGGCATTTCCTATAAACTGCAAAACAGTTTACCAGAAATGTTACCCAATACCTTTGCTATGTCTTCTTAGTCTGTTTTCTGATTTCTTTTATAGTACTTTAGTATTTATTAAATGACTACCAGTTTACCAGAGAAAGCCACCACCACCCCCACCACCCCCCCCTTACCTCTTCTTCATCACTATCATCCTTCTTGTCTTTGCCCTTGTCACCAAGCAGGTCAAGCTCAGGGACAAGCTGGGTGAGGTTGAGGCTGCTCTCCTCAGGGGGCAGATCCACCTGAGGCATGTCTAACCTCTGAGACAAGACTGAGCGGTCAGCCAGCTGTGGCTGCTGCTGCTCCAGGGGAGCCATCTGAAAAAGGGAAAACAGGGTGCATATGGAAGAACCAAGTTAGGACACAATGCAGTTGACTGAATTAATTGTTTCATGTTTATGCCATTTGATTGTTGTTTCCAAAGTTTGCTTCAGAAAAATTCCAAATACAAAAGTCCTCATCTGGTGTAATATTTCCATTAGATAACAGATAACACCAACGTGAGCTGATTAAAATGAAATAATCACAAGCGGTCTGGAACAGCAAGCTGTATAACAAATGCCAACCAATTTGTATTACCAATGTATTATGGTTTAAATGCTTAAGCGCTGAAATAATCCATCAGAGGCCTTTCACGAAACCTTTTAATGTCTACATTTGACCACCTCCACATCAAACGCTGAGGGATAACTCCAGTGTTTTGACAGAGAAAAGGTGACATGTACTCACAGAAAGGGTTCCCTCTTTGTCGAGGGTCTTGCGTTTGACACCACGGGGGGTGGATGGAGGAGGCATGACGGTCTCATCCAGGGTCGTCCTGCTGCCCTCCATTGCAGAGGCTGCCAGCATGCTGGGCTCCTCCATGATAGTCTGGTCTGAGGGTCGGATAAGGGAGATTGTTAACAGAATGTCAAGAAATGTCAAAGTGAACCGTCCTTCAGCAACTGATGGCGTCTTAGTTAGGATTTCTGCCATCAGTTTTTTCCCCCCTCACACAAAACTAATGACATGTCTGCACTGGGATTTGACCTCCTCTCCTCTCTTCCAGCAAGACTTACCAATAACATCTCTGTGCTGACTCATGACCTCCTCTCTAGGCACCTCTGGGTTCTCCAGCTCTTTGAGGAACTCATCCAGGCTGTCTGCTTCGCCGCCCTTTCTCCTCTTCCTCAGCTCGTCTGGCACCAGAGGTGTCAGGCAGCGTGTGAACATCTAACAGCAGAGAATTTAAAGTTAAACTTTAAGGGAAGTTCTAGTTTTCAAAAATACAAACTTTATGCTAAGTCAGTAGTACAATAAAAATCTAGGGACGGCTAGCAAGAACTGATGCTAGACAAAAAGAAAAGGGGGCTGCTAAATTATGCATCAACACACACTTTCATTAGGTATTCTGGATGGGTAACGTGTGGGTGTGAAAGGATAGGGAAAAAGACGACAGACAAAACCAATCACTTTCTCCACCTCCTGTTCCTTCATTGTTCTCATTTTAAATTCCCACAACCTGAACAGAATGTCAATGAAAGATACAATATTATAAATCGACTTTCCCCTTTTCTATTAGAACAGTGTCTGTTTGACTCGGAGAATCAGACCTCAGGTGTGGCTTGCTCATTAGCGTTCCCCAAGTGGTGATATTGTTTTGTAAGTGATTTCCGGCAGACGGCTGACAGTTTCAGTATTTCCTCAAATAGTCGCGAATGGACACGTGTACATATTTATCCACAAACGCATGCAGATAGAACATGTGTTACCTTGAGAAGCCTGGCATTCCAGAGGGGTTGAGCAGGCAGAGAGAAAAGCTTCTCCACTCCTCCAGTCTCCTTCCACATCATAAGCTTCTTAGTGGGAGGGGCGAGGTCCAGAGTGGTGACAATGTCCGAGTAGTCAGACAGCTGGGCCCTGATGGTCTTACTGTCCAGCTCCTTCACACTGTCCACAATCAGCTTCCTCTTGCGCTTTGCCTTGGTCTCTTTTACTGGAGACGTGAAGAAAAACGTTTCAGTACGTATGCTACGGTTGACCAATAATGCTAAGCACGAGGGCTCCATAGATCAGCTGTATGTCAATGCTGTGTTGCTCGTGGTTTTTAATTTTTTATTTTTTTTTTATTTGTAATATTGCCTGCAACTGCTCAATACAAGGTAGTGAAAGGTATAGCACAATCTTTACTAGTTGACAAAAATTTCTATTGTACACATATTGGCATATTAGCCAATCGTAGTCGTAGCATTCAACATGCACAGTCAAATGTGTAAAAGCACCATTTCCTATGAATTGCTGCCTTTGCTCAGAAACATTTAACAGAAATAATTAAGCATTTAGATGAATAATTTCAAAAGACTGCTAAATGCTGCAAAGAAGAATAATATAAAAATAATTCAATATAGAATTCAAGACAAAAATAGAAATGTATTTTTGAATACAGCCTTTTAAAATTCTACAGAAAGGTAAGGTAGGGTCTTACCAGTGATGTCAATGGGCTCCAGGGCAAAGGCCTCCTCCTCATTGTGAACCAGAGTGGTCTGTTCTGTCTGGTCAGCCATTGCTGGCAGTGGCTCTGCTGGACCGGAGTCTGGGCTGTCTGGACCCGCTACACACAAAATTAAATTAGGTTGCAATTTCCCTCAAACAGACAAGTAGTGACACAATGTGCACTCCACTAATAACGGCACATGACTAAGCAGCTTTTTCAGCTGATCAATTAAACACGCAGGCAAGACTGTTCTCTTCACATAAGTGTACTTAATAGAAACCTCACAACTCTATTAGAGCGTAATAGAGACAGTGTCTAAGTCACAATTTCCTATTTCATATGCTTTGCAAAACGACAAAAGAGCCTTGCTTTACTTACGTGACTGAAGGTTGTCAAAGTCGTCTTCATCGTCTCCGTGATCTGGAGGCATCATGACACTTTCTGTGATGGCCGGTGGGTCATCAAAAATACCACCTCCGTCTTCAGAGCTCAGTAGCTTATCAACTAGGAGATAACAAATAGGATTCACTTGACAATCATTTTTTAATCACTTCATCATAAATATCTCACAGAACAGCTTTACAATACAGTCTAAGCTGTGCTATTAAATAGATAAAACTGCTCACCCAGCATTCCCCCATCACTGTTACCCATGGAGCCATCCCCAAAGTCATCATATTCCATGTGGTTGGACTTATCAGGGAGATTAGCTGGGCCAGGCTCGGCCTCTAGCAAAAGGTTAGAGGCTGTGGCACCGTGTATGATATCCTCCTCAAATGTGCTGGCGTCACGCATCATCTCTCGGTCATCCATACCAAAGTCAGCTGGAGAGTACAGCAGATCGTTATTATAAAATATGAAGAGTGTCACTTTTTTTGTTTCACACAACAATTCTATTATTCTAACAGAATGTATCTAAAATCTATACCATCTAAAATGATTCTGCAGCATGACACACTCAAGTGGAAATTTACAGTTACACGGTAACAGCTCAACCTATTCATATATTCATAGTATGAATAATGTCTTACCAAAGTCATTGTCCTGCAGGAGGCTGAGGTTGCCAACATCTTCCCTCATGGTGATCTCTTCTACTCTGCTCTGGTTCAGGGTGAACTGCTGGGCCACATCTATGTCACTGTTTGAATAAAGCACACACACAAAGAAAACACATCAGGGAGGTGCTTGAACAGTTAGTGCTTGAATGACGCAGTATGAAACAATCAATCTTTCAGCTGATGAAAGTATTTAAAACAAAAGATGGATTTCCAATCAAAAGACTATTAATTCACGGTGATGGGGTCTGTATCAAACAAACACGTTTTCTTCAATCTTAGGATGTGCAGGCCAGGGCATTTCTGCAGCACTACAGTACTTCATTGTAATATAGTCAAAAAAATGACAGCTTTGTAATTTGGATATTGCACTTTGCGATTTGAATAATATTTCAATTCATTGTGCAGGCCTACGTGAGAGCAGTAAATGTAAATAACTTACTCCAGATCAGGAAGTGGCTGGTCAAAGTCATGAAACTCTTCAGGTAAGGTGATGGCATTGTAGGCTGCTTCTCTGTTCTCCTCAGGAAGATCCACCACACCTGAATACATACAAGTGGCAATGTTGTTATAACACAACTTTAACCCAATGGCCCTATGCCTCACAATACATAACCATAACTAGAGTACCACTGCAACCATTTAAAATACTTTGTTGTTTGGGAATACTGATTCAGAAAAATGTTTAAGTGGTTTATCTTTACAGTCTCATACATCCCTGCTGGTTAAAGATTCACTCCTGTTGCTTTTCTGTTTTGGCCTCAGGCTTGTCTGTTTCAGTGAAGGAAACTGCACAAACTCCTTTCTGAGAAGGAAAATTACAGTATGTACTTTGCTGCAGTACCAATTTGGCTCATTATTCCTCCTTACCTGGCCTAAAAGCCATTTTGATCTTGATGAAGGCTTCATTACAGTCAGCAAGCAGGTACTTGGCCTTCCTGTGGTAGATTCTCACCACTCCAAGGAGCAGGTGGCCAGATGTACGCAATGCCATCTTCACCTAAGATAAAAAAAAAAAGGAACCAATACCATGAAAAACCAAAGAAAAGTTGTGTTTGCGAAGCAGATTTTTCTTATACAAAGACTGAACTGTGTCATCGTTGCCGACTAACATTGTACAGCAATCAGGTAGTGCCAAACGTCAGAGTAAAGACACAGTCAAAATAAACCATTTTAAGAAAACACTGCAATTTCTCGTTTTAATGAATGTTGCTCTAATGTGTTTTCATTATTTTTGTCAATTTAAATAATCCTGCTTACAATTATTGGGAGGCAACAATAAAGGGACAAAGCCATGCAACAACTCAGAATCTGAGCAACACTCAACCCTACAGAGTGAACACACGGCTTGCGGCAGAACAACCACAATGGACTTTTGTCTTGTTACCTTGGGTGAGATGATGCTTTCCACGCTGCTCTCCAAGTTGCATTCAAACACGTGGGCCTTGGTCAGCTTCTTGTCCCAATGGGCCGCTAGCCAGATCTTGGCCAGCGGCCCACGTTTGCTGAGGACAAAGTGGGCGTAGAACATTGCCCTGGTTCCCCTGGCTCACACACTCACAGGTATGGTTTACCTGGAAAACATGATTGATTCATTTATGTGTATGGAGAAGCGATTCTAAACACAGGTCAGGATACAAAACACAAGGCACAAGCTACCCGCACACATCAGTGATTTGTTTGATAAACAATTCTCAACATCTCCGGCTATTTATGGTATGTGACGAAACAAAGAAAAGGGACGTTTTGACTAAAGCTGTGAAAGATACCAGCCACCAATCCTGACTTTATATTGTGCTTAAAAACTTCATAGAGCACATTTAAAATAAATTAAAAAAAACGGTTTTTTTTTTTAAATGTAGATCTTCTCAAAAAAATATATAACATATTTACAGTTAGATGTATCTTTTTTTTAAATGTATTTATTTTCACTATGGACCATTTCCCCCTTCTTACCAAGGCAGGAAACACCATTGCAAAGATGGGAACGTTAAGCCAATTTTCCCTCGGGACTGTTATATTAATACTGAATATTTAATATTATTATTAGCCTTGGGATTATAGATGAGGGGCTGCTGTCTGTCAAGGAAATTTTTTATGGTCCTTTGCGCTAACGCAAGCTAATCTTAATCTTATGCCGAAGCCTTATTAGCTAACGCATAACGTTGACCCTAAAAAACGACCAGGCTCTCTCAAAGCGCTTCGTTTGTTTGCTGTTTTGTTTATTTTAACCACCTTGAACCGCTAATGATACTATTTGATAGTAAAATACAGAAGCAGGGCACGATATATAGAAAACGAGATTTCATCAAAACAAGCGCTGACTTGACTGAAGTTCCGCCTATTTCCCAGTCAGGGACACAAACATAGGAAATGCACATGTCTGCCTGTTCCTCTGCGTCAATGAATCATTCATTCTTAAATAACACAAGTTACCTGAAAGTAATATCTGCGTGGTTAATGTGCTCATTCAATACAGTGCTATACGTTAAAAGCGCCAAGGGGGATCGCCAGTAAATAGTCGGCGCCATCAAGTGGGACGAACTAAATTAGCCGCCAGCTAACTACAAAAGGAGCAATGAAATCGTATGCTGTGCGTTAATGTAGCACAACGCTTTATACCGATGTTACTTCGTTGAAGTAAAATTATTGCTTTTTTAAAATCGGCGGACAAAAATACAGTTCGTCCACGAGAAGAAAGTGAAGAGCACATGAACGAGGCGCTCATTAAAACCTGCTCCTACTTTTTTCCCTCTAGCAGCACAACTGTATCGTTAGCTGGTCGCTAACGGCTCCCTGTACAACGAAGGCCGCGTCAAATAAACACAAACGTGCATGCTTATTTCCTCTCTTAAAAAGGCACAAAACAACGCGAAAATATTTCCGCTGCAACCACACTTACCGACAGTGCCCCTTTTACAGTGAAATCCCAATGATTATGTTATTTCTCCCAGCGAATTCTCCCCTGTTGTACTCATTAAAACAGCCAAGATGGCGCCAGTCGCCTTCCTCCCGCTCACCGCTGTCCTTTTAAAATCGGCAGGATGTTTACAGTCAAAAATGGCGGAGGAGGAGTCTGAGGCCGAGCGACAGTCCGCTGTGAGCACCGAGCGGTGTTAGGGGGCGCTGTGGCACAGTGCTTACCCATTAACAGTATATTAGGCTCACCAGAGACATGGAAGGTGCTTGGCCAATACATATGATTATGAAAAATTATAATGAATCAAATACATTTATCATTATTGATATTACATTGTGGTTGTATAATGTTAATTCCATTTTTTGTTAGGGGTTCACGTCCCACTGGGGTTGTCCAGTACAGTGCTAAGTGTGTGCACTCCAATGGTATTGGTGTCTGTACTCCGCTCCCATCCCCAACTGTCCCATCCTAATCTTTTGAAAACAACAGATTTCATGTTGTAACACTGGTAGTGACCCGGGCCCATTGTGACTCACATCCTGTACAACGCTGTCGAACTGTGGTCTCCCACTAGACCTTTTTTTTTTCACATTTTGACATGTCATAGTAGGAAAAGCACAGGTGACATTAAAGTGTAGGATTCAGTGGCATCTAGCGGTGAAGTTGCAGATTGCAACCATTCGAATACAGCTCAGCCTTCTGAGCATGTGGGAGAAAGTACAGTGATACTTGTGAAACTTGCGAAACCCACTCCCTCTGTAGAGAAAAACAGCTCATTCTAAGGTAACGTAGACACTTTTCTTATTTTCAGGTGAAAATACACAAATGAAAACCTATTTCTCTCAATAGATCATTCTAAATGTTAATCGCTGGACCTTCAATAGCATTCGTTACTGGGTTCCATATAAGGGTCTTGGTTGCAGGCCCTGCTATTGTGCATGCTGTCTTACTTGCATGCTTACTGGGACACCAGTGACACCATCAATTAAAGTAAATTTAAAGAAAAATGTAGAGAAAAGAGAAAAAATAATAGGTTACATAAAATTTACACAAGGATGAAATACTGAACTACTAAAAAAATCAGTCCTTTGAACACTATACTCAGTGGGGAACGGCACATCCGTGCAAACTACAGAAACAATTTTTCAAACAGTATATTAGATACAGAGATGAGGAGAAACAAGCTGGACAGAGAGACAGACTCATCTACAATCAAATTGCAAAATTGATATGCAGTAAAGCGGATTTGTCTCATAGGCCGCAGCATCTGTTGCAGTAGAACTGCTGCCAATTGAGCATGTTGATGATTTAGTAGCAGCAGGGCTCCGTGTCACTATATAAGGAAGGCTGAGGTAGTGCTCACACAGCATTGGAGTAATGTTACATTTAGTTTTTATTATCAGCATTGTTTGTTCAAATAAATTGAAGTCAAATTCAGTGAACAACCAGTAACAATATACAGATGGAAAACGAGGTAAGGTCACAGGGCATTTGAGCTGCGTGATAATCACATGATAATAACACTGTCAGTAAGCATTTCTCACTTTTAAGTGAGGAATTCATTCCCTAAATGGATTTAAATGTATGCTCCAAAATCAGATTATCACTCTCAGCACATTTCATCATTGCACAAACAGGCTCACTGTGAGATTAATCAATTATTGATCTGTTCAACAATTGAAAGCTATGAATAGTATAATGAAAACTGGATGTAGATTTCCAATGTACATCCCTGATTTATGATCATATTAAATCACGCTATTTTTATAGCACTCTAATGTCTTGTGCAGCATACACTAAAATTGGTATGTGACTCATTTTAACACAATGCAGCACAACCATGTCTAGATGGTGACACAGTTTTGGGCTGCCATCTGTTAAACAAGATAATTTTATCCAGATAGATGGCTGATTGCTTTCTGTTGTTATCATCAACATATACTTCTAAACAGCCTCAGAGAAATCTCTTCTATACTGATACTTTCCTGCTTTAGATTAGCCAATTTGGTCACATACAAGGTATGAGTCACAAAGCCCGAACATCTGTTTATCTCTACATACCAAAACAGGGGTATATTATTATCAGCACAGCTGTATGAAATAAAACTCTCACTGAAGTATTCTTACATGCACACACACACACACACACACAGGCTCAGAGGAGAAGTGGGCTAAAAGTAGAGACAGATTTTTATCTAGGCGAATACTGATTGAAGAATTATATTCCTTTAATCCTGTAAAATGAATTGTTTCTGGCTAATAGTGCCATAATGTGCCTAATCTTAATGTATTCAATTATGTCGCCCACAGGGAGCCCCTTCTACTCTTCTGTAACAAAACTGCTTTTCCATTAGGCACTGTGTGACATTCAGTTGTACTCTCACTGCAAATGTAGTCTTCAAATTCTGTTTGTTATTTTTATTTTCATTCTTATTAAAAGTTATCGGTACATATTATCAGATTTAATTCGTGATGGGTTTCTTTTTATTTCTCATCATTATTTTTACCCCGATGAGCCATTAACACTGGCAATAAGGAGAAGAAACTCCATTCCAACAACCATCAGAGAAACATGTGGTGTGTTTTTAGTTGCAATGTTCAAAATAAAGTGGAGTCTAATAGACAGATGCCACGATACTGACAACATTTCCCACATACCAAGGCAGCAAATCTATAGCAATCAGTGAGACCAAATGAAATTGAAACATGCTGCAACCAGCAGTAGGGAAGGGCATGCATGCTGAGAGCCATCTCCACTCCAGATACACATCTCATCAGTAGGATTAGGAGACGTTAGATTGATTAGCATACCATTAAATCACACAAGCAGACTTTTGGCATTGGATAGGCCCCGCAGTATAGTGAAGTTTCATCTTGCTTTTATTGAAAATCACTTATTCCTCACTCCATGCAACAAAGCACCTACACATCTGGATCTCTTGTTTTTTTTTTTCTGTTTTGGTCCCCAGACGTGACTGGACGTGGATGTGGTCTTGGTGTAACTGTTCAAATGGTTTTCCTTTTGGTGTGTCACTAGATAATTTACCCTGTGTAGGCACTGGCCCAGTTTGTACATACGTAACATCTTTTTTGCTTTACGAGTTTAGCCCAGTTTGGTGTGTGTGTGTGTGTGTGTGTTTTGGGGGTAGTGGTCTCTCCTGTAGCTGTTGCTCCAGCTGAGTTGGCAGCTCTCATGCACCATGGGATCATCCTGGATAGATGCTGTTATTTATGCAGCGTGTCTAAACCAATCATCCTGACACAGATTTATATAAACACAGCAGTTTCTTGGCATAGAATGAGGTTCACACACACACAAGGAGGAAGCTAAAGGTATTATTTAGTTTGGCTCTCCCTCAGCGGGCACAGTGCATAAACCCAACATGCAAAATATGTTTGGGAAGCCTGAAAATGGGTTGCCAGCAGGTCAGAGAGGAAGGGGGATGACATGGTAAAATGGGGAAAAAGCAACTACTGTTTGTGTATCCAGTTGAGTATGTCTTTTATAGCACACTGTAGATTTTAAATATGTAACTAGTATATAAGTAATATAGTATTATCCAATATTATTTTGGAAAGACAGGCAGACCACCAAAACATTTCATTCACAAGAAATATAAAGGGTCAGACGAAAAAAAAAACACAAAAGACAGTCAATTTATATCAAACATTTTATTCATTGATTTTTTTGTATTGTTTTTATAAAATTCTTTTACAAAACTGTGATTTTTCCTCTATCTTTCCATTTTAATTTCTATAAAATTAGGTCTGCAGTTACAGAAGAAGGTAAAGGAAGCCAGTAGAGATTCAGTGGAGACAAAATCCTGTTTTATAAATACTGTTTATGGGAGAATTATGTGTGTGTTACATGTATTACTATACTTGTGATAACAAGGAAGAGGGGTCCTCTATTGTGCCCTCACAAGTATAGTAATACAAGGCAGTACGCGTAAAAAAAAGTTCCTACAACAGAAAAGGCAGGAATGTCAGAATCAGATGTGTGGTGATAAGTCTTAGTAGCACTCCAGTGTTAAACAATATCATTTAGGAAGCCATTATGTGTTACTGGATATTGATAAAGAAAAAACAACCTACTATGAAATGAAAACAGGGACTTGCTCCATGCACAAGGCAGATGGGAAAAAAAACTAAAGCGTATTTCTTCTGAAGGCACATCAATATATAACCCCCTGCCCTCTGAAACAACATCAGGAAAGAAAAAAGAAAAAGATAGAGAAACTGTCGTCTTGAATATTGCACCAAGTTCATTTCTGAAATGTGATTCTCTTTACGACCATATTCAGTTGTCTTGATAGCACTGTGTTTCAGTAATACCAGGATTGTTTATTTGCTGTCAAGCTCATATCACATTCTCAGAAATGTAAAATACCATGCAGAACCCTTCTCTGCTGATTTCTCAGTCTCTCACGCATACACCCTTTCCTTCCTGTCTCCCTCTCTTTCTCACACACTTAATCTTATACTGACAGGATGTACTTCTAATCAACCAAATAAATATGGGAATGCATGGCACTCCTCATATCAGATGAAAAATTATAAAAACAAAAATAGATTTGATCTATTGGCACACATTGGGGTGAAAGGTACAGAATGGAGAAGCTTAGCAAAATGATCATTTATCTTTCACAAAACTGAAGCTGGAGCTACCAAAGGAGGCATCAGGGCAGGTGTGATTAGATTCCTATATTAGTGTTGCTGGCTTTACAGGATACTTCATGGACAGGTAAACTTTGAGTTGATGATGCACAGTGATTTTAAAATCGCAGGTACACATTCTAGACTCATTAAATTAACATTTTCGGAGAACCTGATATGACATATCAAGGAAGAACTAAAATGAAGCGTGACTGTTGACTGACGTGAATGGACCCAAACACTTGTAGTGACTAGTCATTTGGCCTATTGATCCATCTGCAAAAACCCAATTTCATGTTCCACTGACACGTGGCAATCATACGGACGAGATCCATGTCTCAAATTGTGAAAAATAACATAAAAACGGATCAAGATGTTATTTGTGAAAAATGCTGAAATTATGGAACATACTTGAACATCCGGGTTTTACATTTAGCCTCAAAGCTGAATGGCTGTTTAAATCTGTGTTTATCAAAGTGACAATCTGCACATATACTGGAAATTGAAAGGATTCTAATTACCATTACCAATTATCATGTATTTATGTTGAAGAAATACCACAAATGAGAATAATTACTTAATAGAGCATATCTCCCCAAAGGTGTCAATTTCTCCCCTATAACTTTAAACAGCACCACAGATTTTTGCCCATCTGGTCACATTTGTTTATAACAAAAAATATATTTAATATGATGCCAACTCTGACTGCTTGACGCTACATGATGAAAGCAGTATTAGCCCACGTCAAGTACTTGTCAGCCAGGGCTACTGCCAAACCTGTCACTGGACAAAATGAAATTGGGTCTATGGCATAGAGACAATAAGCGTATAATAAATATCCCTCGCTAACCAAGCCAAAAAAGATCTATTCTCTAGTTTTCACAGTGGTTTGTGTTTCAAACAGACCATTGGTTGGCTCAGTTGGCAAGCTCAGCCTCCCTTAACCAAGGCAATTCTAATGATTATCTATTGTTCTTCAGGCCAGCACACATTCAAGTACCAATTCTAGCTTGTCATATAAGTCTTTACCAAAAAAAAAAGTAATGTAGAAGAATTTCTGTCTAAAATGAAAAAAGAGAATTTCATTGACTTTTGTCTGAATTTCTATTTAGTTCCTATGGATATCCATCCCCACATAGCAAATCTATTCAAATCTAGCTAGTAGTGTACGAAAACAAAAAGTTAAAAATGGCACAAAATAATTTTCCATTTCCATTATAATTAGTGAGGAAAAATGTGAATGCTGACCTGAAGATCCATATTCCAATCCAAAATCATAAAATAAAATCAAAAAAGCAGCAAGATCAAGGTGCTCATTTTGTCTTTTTCTCACTCCCAGATCCAAACGCCATTAGATAAACTTGAGGCACTGTGAATATCAGATCAACGATCATAACTCAGTTCTGTGGTCGAGGGGTTGTCATTCCTCTCTTCACCCACCCTGCTATTGGTTTATATTAAGACAATACAGAGAGTAGTGCTGGCCATTCATTCACTGTATAAAAAAAATAGCTAAACACAATCCCAAAATAGTGTTATCCTCTTCATAGTCACAATTATCATTAATATTTTGTCAGCAAAAACTTTCAGGAATCTGTGCAGAATGTACAGAGCGGAGCAGTCTTTTTCAGCGGGTTGGAGTTGGTGGTTTGCCACTGTTGGGACACTGAAGCAGCAAGCTATGATATTCAACAACTCCATGACTTTGACCACTTCAGTTCAAAGTTTTTAAGTCCTCAGGTGTCCTTCAGTTGGTTGTAGTCAAAGTGTATATAGTGGGACCTGTGTGCTCAGCTATCCCCCAATACACATAGGAGAAAGGGTAGAAAGGATAAATGGAGGAGGATACAACCGAAGAGACCAGTGAATGTGGTGTCCTCCACAGCTGTTCTAGTTTATTTTCCTTCTCTCCCCCTGTACCCGATCATGTTTGTTTCTCCACTGATCCATCCATGGAATCATGGAAAGGCTCTGAGTTTCTCCATGTGTCCGCCCCCTCGCTCTGTCTTTGTTCTGTTCATTGAGCGGGGGGCTCTGGAGGGTTATAGCCTCTCGATGTCCCTGTACTTCTTCCGCAGTATGGACACCTGGTCTTTGAACAGGACTGGGTCCAGCCTCATCTGAGAATGGACCAGGGGCATTGTGCCAAACCAGCTGGCAAACTTGTTCATGCAGGTCTGACGCTGGGCAAAATGGTCCGGGTCAGCCCAGCGAGAAGCCCGGGAGCTCTGGGGGTGAGACGTGGTGATAGGATGGGGAGAGAGGGGGAGAGATACAGACATGAAGAAAGAGAACGACAGAATGAATAATGCATCACAAATTACTGTGACCTTTCAGAACGTATTGTAATTATTCATAAGGTTTTTTGTTTTTTATTGAAGGCCATATTGCAAGAAAACCAATTTCAATTCACTTTAATTTCAATTCAATTTACAAAAGACTGATGTTCTATTTTAACAGCCACCGCTATTAGGGTTTAAGTGGTACGCTATGTCTACAGCCTACCAGCCTCTACAATAATCAGGAAGAACATGGGTCTCTGTCTGTTCAATACTGAGCATCATTAGGAACAACAAATGATTATGTGGGCATCTACAGCTCTGAGGCAGGTGTTTAAAAGAGGATTCTAGATATTGCTACTGTCAGGAGTGTTTTCTCCTGAGCTTATGATATGAGTAGCTACTTCACGAGTCTAGGTTGTTGATGTAGTTGGAAGCCTTGTGTGTGTGTGATTGTATTTTGCTCCTGTGTGTGTAAAGAAAAAAAAAAAACGTATTTAGGATAAATTAAGTTAATCTTCTTCTTAATTTGCAACTGGTTTTACTGCAGACATAGTGCTACCTTTTACAAGTAGAGACATTCTTACTACTTTGTTTTTTTTACTGTGCATATGGAAGACAACTTAAAATATCAAGACCTCTTTGCTATCATGCATTATTCATTATATTGCTCTGGAATAGGGCCACCTATGCAGCCTCAATGATAATATATGGCGTTTTTCCATACACATGTGCTGGCCTGGCTGGACTCTGACTTGGCGCACCATCACAGCATAGCAGGGATTTGTATTTCCACAACAGGGCTACCTGCTTCAAGTTGTGTATTTACAGGCAGAGAGATCCACAATGGTCGAGAGAGCTCAAGATTGAATGAAAAGGGGGCCGCTAACTAAGCTCCGCTCCGGGGATAAAACACATTTCACTTCCTATAAATTCTTCACAATAAAAGTCTGCGGTTATTTTGGTTTTCATCAGCAGTAACTTAACAAGACTCATATACGGCTGAGAGGGAACAGAGAAACAAAACTTAAAACCAAGGAGATTCAGTCAGAAGCTACAAAAGTACTGAGAGCTGAACGCTCAAACACTGAGACTTTTAAAAATGTTTGTCTCTCTGCTCTCCCGTACAGACAGGAGTTGAGTCTTGCATGTATTTAGAGGGAATAATGGGGGATCGTAGTGGGTTGGCCGTGCTTTGGCACTACCCCAGACAAGGTCCATCTCGGCAGTTTGGCATAACTGGCCACATTAAAAGTGGTAATGGAAATGCAAATCAGCACGGCATGGTTCGAATCGGCATGGCCAGGATAAATATTCTGCCTCACCTGTCCCATCATGGTCTCCTTGTATTGTTTCTTCTGGGTGACCTTGATAGGTGGTAGTTTAGAGACGGAGGACACCAGAAAATTCATCAGAATGTCCTCACAGTTTGACAACTGGTCAACCATGGTCTTCAGACTGGCTGGAAGGTAGGTGGTGTACAAGTAGTGGTAGTATCTAAGGGAGAACATGAGAGTGAACGTGTTAGTACTGAACTAAATGAATTGACAGACTGTCATTGGAGAGGAGTGAAATATAGTAGAAGCAGACAGCAGTTGCGTCAGTACTTGTGATAGATGGCAGCCCCAGTCAGCACCATGGAGTAGTCGTTGGTCCATTTGGAAGTGTAGCCCCACCTCTCTTTGTTGCTATCCCAGAAGTGACTACGGGCTGGGTAACCAACAATGCGGTCTGGGAAACTCTGCCACACTGTGAAGGCAAAGTCCACCTGAACAATGTAGAGACCAGAGAGAAACAAAGAGACAGAAAGAAGGAAAGAAGACATGAGGCCAAGAAACCAGGAAGAGATCATTGCAGGGAACTCTATTGAAAAGATACATAGACACATAATAGTGATTATATAATTATCAAATGTCTGCTGTTGTTTTTTGGAAGTCTGACCTCTGTAGTGGAGAGCACGGTGTCCTCATCAAGACTGAGCACAGCATCAGTGGGGATGGTGTCGTAGGGCAAAAAACGACTGCTTATCACCTGGCATTTGCAAAACAGACACATACGTAAAATGTTGACAGGTTGCTAAAAGGGTGTAAATACTGCAAAAATCAGTGTATAAACAGGGCCCGTATACGCACAATCAAGGTAGATCTGCATGACAAGCAGGAGTACAAGCTTCTTCATGTTTGTCTGTGCTACAGAGTTGTTTCATCTTCCTGCGTTAAGCAGAGTCAGCCAAATATACAGGCCGACATAACACCAATGACAGCAGAAATACAGCATTTCACTGATGAGCTAAAATCACAGATAGAAATCCACAAGCAGTGGAGCGTGCTTCCCTTCCTGATGAGCCCTGCAGACTCTGTTTTGTGGCATGTATCTATGCAAATAACTCTGTATAACAAGTGCTTATAAAGTGGTTTCCATTTTTAGAAATATGCATGCTGATTTAAATCCCAGTTAGATTTTTACCCCTGACAGCAATGACTTTGTTGGGCACATCACCATTCAATTCATAGGGCCTAGGCTAAATAAACACTTGATGAAAAGACATGTACACTTTGATTTAACCATGTCAGATTTCAAGAGTCCAAAACTCAATATCTGTTAATGCCAGTTTTGAAAGAAAAGAAAAGTACTGGTTGAAGACACCTAGAGATGGGCAGGACACAGCAGAATCCACCATGCACTACGACCACTTTAACTACTTGGTAAGAAACTTTGGGGTGCCTGCAATTTTACATCCTGAATTGAATTGACCTGAAGGCTTCCAGTGCTGAATGTGAAATGACTGCAGTAAAATTGCCTAATGAGAGAAGTATAAGGCTATGGGTTTTTTGTTACCTTGCTTTCGCCCTCTATAACAATGACAGGGACTGAGGTGGGAGGCCAGCGGTGCTTGGCAGGAAGAGGCTTGTCACAGTTCCACAGAATTATCACCTGCACAAATGGAAAACAGGTAAAGGGTAGTTATCAATGTGAACACATGACCATATTCATTTGCATACCTATGTATGCACACCCAATGAGAAATATGTTAAAATGTAAGTCTTTTTGGTGAATTTGCAAAATGCCAGAATAGTAGAATATTGGGTACTGTAAAGTAATGTCCAGTGAAACGATCCAGGGAAGATCGTCCTATATTCCCTACAGTGTGCATTAGTGTTATAATAGTATCTGTAGAGAGTGTAGTGTCGGGGTGAATCTGTTGTTGCAGCAAGGTTGGGAAATTATTTGGACAGCCTCCTTTCATCTCCAGCATGAATAAAATAATTAAGTTCAAAAGCAGTTTTAAGCCAACACCAGCACTTTACTGATTTGATAAACCTTAGAAATGACACTGACATAGCCAACAAAGCTGCTTTGCTTTCCGTTTAACATCTTAAAAACACTATATGGACTCTGTGTCTTCATTTGCTAAACATTTATAGTTCCATGAAACGTCTATTCACATCACGTCAGAACCAAATAGTAAATGTAGATCAGCTTAATCTGATGTGAGGTGAGTGAGTTGGGTTTTGAATTACCTGAGCACAGTACGGGGATTTGGCCACAGCTACAAGCAGCTTCATGACTGGCTGGGACTGGGAGACCAGTGGGGTCACCACGTGAATGATCGCTGTAAACTTCGGGTAGGGCTTAATACCTGAAAACAGCCAGGACACATCAAAGGTCAAAAAAAGAAGCAATTTAGATCTGTAAGGTAATATTTCAAGCACGAGAATGATCTCCCGAATTATGTTCAGGTGTGTGGAATTATCACTTGAACACGGAATTGCACCTTTTTGACAGCTTTCAGCATCTCTTAGTTTGTGCTTGTTTACATCCAGCTGTTTACTTGGCATCCAGTGTAACTGAAAGGGTCTAATTAGGCTTGTGAAGGAAAAGGAGCCAGTTAACCAAATCCCAATGTCAGTAACAAGCTGCATATCTGGCCAATTAACCAAGTACAAATACAACATGGCAACATGGCAAGTCTAATTGGTGAGCTTCTCTGTGACAAATCCTGAATTAATAAAGATATACTGCATAACTTTTAGCAATGTCACCGATTCTCGTGTTAGTTTAGGAGTATTCAACAGCTGTCACACACCAGCTGTTCCTGTGTTGTGGCATAAAATGAAAATCAGTCTATCAAACCTTAGGGTGTGCCAGTAACGTGGGTCTTAGCATATAGCAGCATGTGCATGAATAATTAACTGACCCAGCTTAGCGTAGTAGAAGGGGAATTCTCCCAGGTATGTAGAGTACTGAGGCAGGGTGAAAAGGCCTCCAGGCAGACTGTTCCACATGAGGTTACTCCTTGAAGTGTGCTGCAGTACCCGGTCCTGGATGATCTGCATAAATAGGAGGTGAAGAGATACAAATTCATGTTTTCTGTAAAAAAAGTCAATTGATTGAAACAGGTAAATAATAATTAAATGTCCATGACAGTCCATGGTCCTCTGTGACGCATAGAAAGAAAGCTCAGGCCCAGGCCAAGATACAGTATGATTTACAGTATACTTTGAGCGGTCTATAAATTAGCTTTGAGCCAAGATCTTCCATGCTCATTCACTTCAAATTAAGCCACTTCAATAATTATGCCAGTTTTATATACTGCTTGGAAAAAGATACTCTGGTGCCTCTAAAATTAACAACTGAAATAGCGAGTCACTTCAAATAAACAAAAAACCTGCAGGCTACAAATAAAGTGGTTTTGGTTGTGCTTTCAGTGTTCTGTTAACAACAAATTAATATCCTATTATTTAATTCTCCTTCCATTGTTTTCTTCTGTAGAGCTCATTTTAGTTCGTTATGTATATTTATTTACATTTGTCACTCCATTTAAATGAAATCGTATCACAAGTCACACCCCCTCAATATACGATATATTACGCATATACAATTCTAGTTTTCTTATTAGTTGGATTAAGGCTTCACAGACGACTACATTTAGAACACTACAACAAACTTAAGTGTTAACATCCATAAATACCCTCATTAGGAAAGAAACGGCTAAACATATATAATCCCAAAATATCTTTTCCTATTCTATCTATTCTATCCAACTATTTCCTTATAAAAATAAATGAATAGGGAAGTTGCAAGTTGTATCAGCTGAAAACAAGACTTTGGTAACAATAATGCAAATCAGCTTGCTTTAATTTCATTTTGACTTGACATAATGTGTTCATATAAAGAAAAAACAAATATTACTCGATTGAAATTGACAATTATGACTTAAATGCAATTACTCTGGCTTGGCTAAGTTGGTAGGCATGGTTTAATTGAATCACCCTTGGTCTGTCATCTGTGAGAATGGAGCAAAACTACCTGAAAACACAAGCAGCTATGAAGAAGTTCAGTCAGTTCCTTTGGCTTATATTTTACAGCCAAAAATGTCTTCACTTCATAAACCACTATATTCATTAGCATTTTACTTTTTACAATGGGTAATCAAAATGTTTACCATTCAAGTTATGCTGTTATGTTCAAGATACCCCTGAAACGGTATTAACATTTCAGTTAAAATAAAGTGGGCTGGCATCAGCTGTTCCATAACTCCCAAGTGTACTGTTTGTTTGGCCCAATATCACATACAATGTGTGAGCGAGCGTTATAGGCCCACAGCATCAACTGCTTCTCACTACACCCCAGCTTTGAGAAGAATCTTACAGAGTGAGAGGATACCTTAATAAAACATTAAGCATTCTCTGAGCTCTGGGGTAGCTACAGAGCAAAGTAAACACTGCTGACTTCTTGCAGGATATTGTTTACAGTAAAAATAATTTTACACTAATATAAGCCAAAACACTTACTGGTCTTGTACTATGGCATGTGTTGAAACAGAGTTAAGATAGTGACATTGTAAACAGATGGAAGATCAGCTTCTTGGGGATGTAACTTTACCCTGCTGACAGAGAAATCCCAGCTCTGCTTTCCAGTGCCCTGACTTCCTACCTCAAGGGACTAGGCCTCTGTAACCCTATCTGAGGACAGCAACTAATGGTGTAAACTGCAGTCAGCAATAAGGCTTGCATGTAACACAACTGAAGGTCAGCAGTACTTTTCATATTTGTTGCTTTATAATGAAATATCAAGATTTAAACATTCATCAAACAAAATAAACATCAGCTACAAGCAAATCATTGATACATTTATCTTCTCTATCTGTCACTACCACCCATTATTTAGCTCCATTGCATTCAGACTTGGAATGCAGTGAAAAATCCTGCCTTACACATTCTGCTTATCGTCTTGCTCCCTTATCCGTTTTCATTCCTCCTCGTCTTTGCTTGTTAGTAATTTTAGCTCCAGAGCAGTATGCTAGCCTGCTACTCACCAGGAAGAATATAGATTAATGGACTCTGACAGGAACAAACTACTGACATGATTGAGAGTCAAGCCAAGCCTCAAAAACATGACAGCAGATTTTAACAATATAGATCATCCCTCTTGGTTTAATCTAGTGTGGAGTAGTTACTGTAGGTATTATGTCTACAACTACACACTGTGGACTTGTAAGCCTGTCAGTACTTATGACAGGCTTACTAGTTAATAACTAGTATGAACAGAATTAAGTGACTTACAAAATCTGTAAGAAAGTACAACAGTTTACAGTAGTTTTAAAAATTGCAATGAGATTTATTAGATTAAGATTAATTAAATATTACATAGCCCTTACCCCTTATATAGATATTTTCAACTGCAACTATATTGTACGTATGAAGATGAACGTGTGTGTACCTCCAGTGTGGTCAGTACGATCTTCTCCACAGAGTTGAAGTAAGCCTCCCATAGGAACTGCGTCTGCTGTCTCAAGGACAGGATCTTATCCTGATGGATGGAGCGCACCGTTGAGGGGATCTGAGGCAGAAGTGAACACATGTTAGCATATTTAAATGAGCACCTGCAGTCTACACTGGATACTATAATTTAATCCTTAAGTGACAGCACACTGCACGTGAACAACTGTGAGAACTGCCTATAATAAATCCACTGAGTGAGTCTCAGCTGTCATATAAAGTAAATCTGATACAGCTGGACTGGATGTTTAGAAGACATTGGACACTATGTAGAAATAATAAATGATGTCCTTAAACACCATGTAGCAATGTTGATTACAAGAGGCAAACACACTCTTTAATGACTCCACACATATTGGGTGACAAACATGCAGACTGGAATAGGACGCAAAGAACACGCGCACACTGCAGATGCATTGCCAACCCTTTATAAAGATCAGGCCTGATGAAAACCTTCTGTGGTCAAAAAAAACATATGCAGTCATTCTAATAAAGGAACTGGCAATGTGACAGTAGTGTGGAGATCAACTTTTCTTTTTACTTATAGTGTTGACAAAACTAAACCCAGCTTCAGACTCGTATGAAGTTTATACCTGTAATAGCAGCCTTTCATCACCAATCACAGCTGCTGTGTTCCAGTCGATGATCTCTGAGAAGGGAAGCTCCCAGCCATTACTCAGCATCACTGGCACACAAGCTGCCTATAAGAGTAATACATAAAAACACACACACAAAAAACTGTTGATTAATGAGATGAATGTGTTAAGTTTGTATATCCACAGGCAATAAAATAGAGACAGACTGGAAACAAGAGAGAAATGAAAAAAAATTACTAAATGGCTTATGCTCTGCAAACCAAAGCCATTACTATACAAGGTCCATTTCCCAAGCAATAAAAGCAGGCACTTCAACCAATAGGGGCAACTCATCCTCCAACACATTTCCATTAAGTACAGAACTACTGCAGCACCTTGATGAGTAACTCTCAAAGTGACTAGGTAGTGCAGCTCCATAAAACTGAGCATTCAAAACATACTTGAACATTAAACCACTGTGTCTGAGAGATTAATGAAAGTATGTATCCATGTTTGTGTGTGTGTGTGTATGAACCAGTGTGTGCATGTTTGTGCTGAAAGTTCAATGTGTTTGTTTAGAAGAGTTGGATAGCACATGCAGCGTCCTGCCGGAGCGACCGGCTCTATAGTCTGTTAAACGGGGGACCATTCACTGATTGGCTTTGGTCACTACACATGCACACGCACGTCCAGGCAGAAGGCCCCCCCCCTGCATCAAAGTGCTGCAGTGCTCGTCTAATCTCCTCAGTGTCATTAGCAAAGGCAGCAATCTGCTGAAATGCTCCCATGCTTTCCCTACCTATCTGCTCTCACAGAGCAATCAACTAGAGACTCCTGTAGCTCAATCCTCTCCCAACTCATCACATTACAACAACCATTCATTAATGAAACTCACTCCTATTAACTCCCTACATTTTGCAAACACACGTGTAAGAAAGAACCTCAATGTGACTCTAGCCTGCTGCTTGTCATGACACCTGCATTTCACAAACTGATCCTGCCAACATCCCTTCCTGACCAACCCAGCTCTAGTCTAATCATCTGAACAGCTCCAGTCCTCACTACTGCCCTGCTTCCTGTCTGGCCTGTTAAGAATACTCACTTGAGTCAATGTAACTGATACAGCACGCTAGCCTGCCTTGACCTCAACTTCCCAAAATTCTCAAGTGTCTGCCTGCCCTCCTCAATTTCTGCGCTCCTGCATAAGGCTCCGAATGGAAAGACGGCGCACTAATACCTTCAGTGTATGGCCGTGTTCCAGCCATACACTCCAGCCAACCTCTGAAAGCTACCTCAACTGCAGCTGCACTGCTTTCTCTTCTTGTGTTGGCCTGGTCATCAGTCCACTGTCTCACCTCGCCTCACTCCTGGCTCCCCAGTGGTGCAATTATCTTCCCATTCCAGTCAATAAAAAGAGTCACTGTAAACTCAAGTCATCATTTCTATTCTACTTGCTCAAAAAACCATAGCCATTTCTCTACTGATTTCCCCCGTAAGTGCTTACAGTACTTGACACAAATATAAGGGATGTTAATAATATATGGTAACAATGTTAGTGAGAAAACTAACACCATGAAGGAATTCATTTGCTTTTGATTTTTATATATATTTTTTATGAATATTGACTTTTTGCTACTGCACTAATTGTAGTGTAGGTCACTGGAGGAGAAAAACAGCAGATCTAAAAATCTAATTTTACACAGAGGAAAATTCTTCTTCTATATATATATTTATTAAAATACTAGAATAATTTACAGTATGGACATATTCTCATACTAGTACCCAGTGTGTGTGAAAGGAAGAAGGCACTTGCAAGGCCTTTCATGAAGACAGGATGTCAAATTCAACACACCAGTGATTTATGCTCACATACCGGTTCTCTTCACTGGAAGCACATTACACACACATTACAGCACTACAGTCACTAGCAGCCCCACTCAGCCTGATGTGTTGGCAATAAACATGATCAAAACTAACGAATACAAACTCATAGTTTAATTTGTTAAAGGGCGAAATGAATATAAATTCAACATGTATTCAGATCCTTCACGACCACACTAATTATAACCCGTAATTATCCAAGAGAATCCTAAATTACTGTTTTATCATCATCTGGATAATACAATTACATTAGCCTGCAGTGAGATTAACTGGCTAATAAAGCAACCTTTGTTATTTTAAAGAATGATTATATTTGAAAGGTTGTTATGCCCCTAACGGATGGGAAACACTGCCCGTGAACGTCTTCCTTTTTATTTTGGTGTTCATGTTAACAGTTTAGAGCAGCCACACTGCCCACATGAGCCGCACGGCTCAGGCACGGCTACAGTAACACTTGAACACTTGACTTGAAAATGATTTGTTCATACCAACATTACAGCAGCAACATATACACTATTTCACTACAGTTCCAATGTCTGTGTCTGTAGAATATATCAAGGACATAAAAAATATAAATATACATTTTTTTTAACTCCACAACACAACACAACAACTGTGTAATTTTTCAGATTAAATGCTCTTTAGTGTTTATGTGGATGGAACCCATTCGTTTGTTAACAAGGCTTTTATTGTGTTGTATTTATCAAAGGCAAACTCAATGTAAAAAGAGGGGGCTGGCAGCAGCAGAAACGCTCTATGTGGACACCACAGGCATGCAAGTTGAAGCAGTTCAGTGAGGTAAGCTGTCAAGCACTGTGCAGGCAGTGTGTACCGTCTGTAAAATGCCTCGACCTTGCCTAACAATCAAAGAAGATTCAACATCTTAAGTGAGTAGGCAGGTAAAGTGGGTTCAGTACTATTGGGAATTATGGACACACATTGAAGAATATACCAGTTAAAAGAGTAAGTGCAATGTAAGAGGAGAGGATGACTCGCGGAGGTGGGTGAAGAAACTCAAAGAAAGAACTGAAAGGAAGAGAACAACGAGAGAAAAATGATGGCAGGGAGAGCAATGAATACACTGAGTCAGAGGCAGCTGTATCAACACTGTCTGCACAACAACAAAATGACTGGCAGTGGGTGAGAGAGCTACTGGGAGTAACTCAGTACACTCAGACATCATTATTTCCATTCTCAACCACTGATTAATGACTTTGTTTGGTCACCATAGCTTTAGTGCTGACGCACTACAAGACTTCAAGTTCAACGTGTTTGGTCATGATATGTTCAACTGCCAACCTTAGTAGACAAAATATACCATATCAATCTAGGCACTTTAGACAACTGAAGCACTTTTAGCACAAGATCTATGTGGGTCTCCCTTTGATTGGGGTTTAACTGAGGCCAAATCTAGCAGTAATTGCTTAAAAATATTTGGGACACAGAATCAGTTCAGAGGTGGTGCAAAGGTTGGTTACAGTTAGAGTTGCACCTACTGTAATTCTTAGAATAGCTCCTTCTTTCTTACTGAACAAGAGGAAAGATGGGAGAGAGACTTAATATGTACTAAAACCTAAAAGGCACCACAGGGCAGCTATTGTAACAGATTCCAATTTACTAACAGCTACGCCTAGCAATAATGAGAAACATCTGTAGGTAAGTCACTGACCTGCAAAGCTTCTAAAAAGCGAAAGGAACCCAGCCGTCGTCCTCGAGGTACCAGACAGAAGGTGGAGTTGTACAGCATCTCTCTGTAGTCATACCTGTAGAAGAGAGGACATCGCAAACTCATTCATTTATTATATTCAATAACATAATTGGTACTCACACATTCAGGATACGAACAGAAGATAACAGAGAATGTGCACAGTCACACCAGCACACTGACATTCATCAGTGTACTTGTTTATGTGGTTTTACCTTACAAAGACTTACTGCTACAATGACACCTTTATATAAAACTCAAATGTTAGGAACACAGTAACTACCAGGCCTAAGTTTCCTTAAACAGTCAGAGCAGCATAGACGACAGAACAGAAAAGTATCCTCTTTTTAACAATGGAATACCTGGAAAGTACTTTCAGGGAAAATCCCATGCTTTGATCTCGACTCCTCTCTCTTACCTTCTCCCAACCCATCTTTGAACTCCTTGCCCTCTCACCTGCACATCTCAACATCTCTCCTTTTTTCCTCACTCCCTCCATCCAATCTAAGCCTCAGTCAGCACTTGCTTGGATTAAGGAGCTGCTTGGAATTCCTTTAGTGTCAATATAATACGTGTGCCTGTGAGAATGAGTGAAAGAGTGTGCATTTGTGTGTTACTTGGTTGTCGTGCACTGGACTGGGTTTCATTAGACAGGACTGAAAGTGCGGACATTTTATTTCTCAGTGTGTTATTGTAAACAAGCCTTCATGCAAATTTATGCTTGTAACAAAACAACAACTTTTGACCACATTTGCATGAGAATGCAAATATGAATGTTAAGGTGAGTGAACATTTGTGTACGCATATTGTCTGTTCATGGGGCTATTTTCTTTTCCTCTTCTTTACTGTAAATGTGTATGTGTATGCAGATTAATGCCTTAGGTATGCCTTGCCTGATGCCTGAACTGATCCACTTTAACTCTATGGGTCACCGCACAGCCAAGACACACGTCAGCTTTATATCATGTACAAGGGATAACAGCAGTGCACAGCCACATAGAGGTTTATATAAAATAATATGATTATAATATAAAGTATGACATATTTCCTTGCTATGCTTCATGGGCAGAAATCTGAAACACATTGTAAGGCAAGTAAAATGTATCCCAAAAGGTGTCTGACCAGTATATACTGTTATTCTTTTAAATCTTCCATGTCATTAATGGAGAAATAAAGATGAAGTTCATAGTGCAGACACTCAAGGTAGCCAATTGAGTTTATGCTATAGAGCAATACTCAGTGTATTAAAGACATAAGGCACAGTTGATTCCCACATCATTATTTCTCAGCTATCTTAAAAACTACAATACGTCATTGCTGAAATGGATGCATGCACTACAGAGCTGTACTGCATAATTTCATGTTCCTTATAAAGCTGCTGGTTTTGTTTCTTGCTAATGAGTGTTTATGAATGTATCTGTTACGAAGTGGTTCCATCTATACTTCCTTTCATTAAGCAAAGACCACAGAATGCCAGGACAGTCAAGCTCTCATTAGCTTTAACATTATGACGCAAATGTTGAATCAAATAGCTTATAGGTCCTGGTCTTTTTGGAGCGATTCTACTAAGCACCAACAATACTGTCACAAATGAGTGCAAAGTTAAATAGCAAGTGCAGTTTTGACTCAACTGATTGTGATTATATAATATCTATCTGGATAATCCCACTTTAGAATACACATAGCATTTACAATTAACAACCACTAAACATAGTTTTGAGAAGATCAACAAAAAGCATAAAAGCTACAGTTAAGAGGCTACAGTTAAGCTTAGTGCCATCTATAGCACTACATAATAATGTACTCAGAAATACACCATCAATGTAGCTCATACTAGGGGCTATAGTAAATAATACCACAGACTAGGTTGAATCACAGATGCTGTTCTGATCTGTGCATCCATTATGAATCAACAACCTGATTCATCAGTCTGACGCCATCACAGATAATGCTAAGATAAGCCATCATTAGGTACAGCAAACAAATAATGCAGCCAGAGGCACGTAATAAGTGACCATTTTGCAAGCCTATAAAAACAGAAGTATAGTTCCATATTTATGGGCCTGGCTGGGTGTAAATCACCCCTCTATCACATTTCCTGTGAGTGCAAAATCAGAAAAGACCAGATGTTACTCTCCCTGCATACCTCCATTCTTCTCTGCTCTTCCAGATGGCGGCTCGTGGGGAGGAGCAGTCTCACAGTATGCTACCGCATGTCAGTGGAGACGTTAAGGACGAGCGTTCAAAAATATCTTCTTCATAATAAATAATAAACTCCTGTCTTGGTATGCATTTTTCTGTTTTATTTTTTCCCAAACTGTCAGTTAGGAGTTTGTCATACCCTTCATCACATGGCAATGTCAGCAATTAACTCTACACGATATGAGGCAAATCCTGCCTCAGCCCATATTTTCAGTGCTCCAACATGCAAATGGCTGCTGGTGAGCAGAGCACTTTGTCAATAATCCCACCATTAAAGTAATGAGCTTGAGTCTGTCTTTTTTGCCACCTCCCTATCATGACATCATGAAAAATACTGGACTAAATACTGGAATAATGCTATTAAAAACTACAAGAAGAGTAACAACCATGTAACAAGCAACAAAACAAAAAGTGATGGATCTCAAACAGATGTTACAGATGTGGTTATTGCTGTTTTGGAACCTTTTTGATGCAAAACAATGAATCCTACAGCACAAAACCTCCGCCTGAGAGAATGCATATGGTGGACACAAACACGCTAACTGAGGATTTAACCTCAACCAACTGTTCAATCAGAGCGGCTGCACTGTTGACATTTCCTGACCATCCAGTTGCTCTTGGTGAGATACTACCATCTTTTAGAAATGGTCTTTTATATGAAAGTTCTTTTATGTGTTTGTGAGTGAGTGAGGGAGAAAGAGACATGGAGACAGGTAAGAACTTTGAAGTCTTCTGTGTGTTTTAGAGGGGTAATGGTTTTGAAGAGTTTCAGTACCAGTGCTATAGGAAAGTAATTCTCATACACTGTGTTGACTGGGGTGGAAACACTGACTGAAAGTAGTGGCTAAAATGTAGGGGGAAAAGTTTAGAAAAAAACATAATATATCAACATAACAAAAGCATATTCCAAAGATTGTTATCAATTGTTGCTGCTCACAGACAAGTCCTGAATATCTCTATAGCAAGAAAGACTAACTTTAGCTATAGTAGGGCCAGAGCACTGCCAGTTGGAAAAAGATCAAACAGGAAGATACATATTGGACATTTGAAGTCTATTAGCCAAGTCCATTAGAGGGCTAAGCACTTACTCGTACAACTGTAGTTACTTACACTCAAGTAATATCTATTTTTCTGGTCAACTGACATGGGGGATAGTACACAGTGACTGAATTGTTATGTGGACATAAACAATCCCTTCCATCTACCGGAGGAGAGCAATAACGAAGCAGTTTATTCCTGGTACACATATCGTTCTTCCAGGTCTGTCGTTGGGAAAAACAGAAAAGGACCCCGCAGCGAAATAGTAAAGCATCACCTTTCATTGTAATGCTGTGGGAGATCTGTTATGCTATGTTTATAAACACATTTACTCATCAATATAATGAAATGTAATTTATCAATGCTGAAGGAAAGTAGTACAGTGTGATTCACCCAAATAGGAAAGAATAACAGGAAGTGAGCTGGGTCAAGAAAAAAAGATCAAGCAGTCTCCTAGCAACAAGAATGGATGGTGTGAAAAAGAAATGCATGGCTCACTCTGTCAAGTGCCTGAGGAGACTCAGAAGAACAGCCAAAGTGTTTGTCTCCCATAATCTGTGTATGAGACCACACACATTTACAACATAACTCATAGAAAGGACCGCAATCAAAGGGGGCATTGCTTCAGCGGCTCTATGACAAGTCAACGTGCTCATGTGGGTTCCCCCAAATAGTCTTCTGTGCTGGGACAGCGAGTCCTCCAGGGACTATGGATTCATCATCTTTCATTTATCCAATGTTTAGTTTTTTCATCCACTACAAACCATGTCACAGAAACCGATTATTGGATTTCTATGAATCACAAGGAAAAAGTGCATCTATTCGCTATGTCAGTCTTTTCAGAATGATACAAGCGCAGATGCTACAGGACAAGATATGGTGGTATTTTTGTTGCTGGCTCATAGAGGGACTACTACATTCATGGGAAACAACATGATTTCTATAGTCCAGAGTTTGAAACCCTCATCCTTTCATACGCTTTTTAAAGGAATGATTATATATTCAAAATGCCATTTTCTTTGTCTTTTTGTCAATTTTACAGATAAACCACCAGAAAAGGAATTATATCGAGAATCCACAACATCCCAGAAATCCCTACGATGAAACTCAGAGGGGAAGATGGGGGATGCTCTAGTACTACCCCACTCTATCACCCCTCTCCCATTCCGCTCTGACTTCATATCTCATTTTCTGCTTCCTCTTTTCTGTCACAGTTGAGCCAAGTTGATGGGCAGTTGGCTGTTTCCAGGACTGCATTCAAGCCAGAGGAATGTCAGCCTAAAAGGCACCGAGTGAGAGTGAGTGTCGTTGGATGAAAAAGAGAAAGAGGAAAAAAAACTGCAGTTGACAACCGCATGCTGTATCCAAGCCCCACACAGCCAGAGCCACCCATGGCAAGAATGTCACACACACACACACACACAACGCAAACACACACGCAAAGCCTCATTTTGATCTCAGCACACATCAGAGCGACTTCAATGTTTCAAGACAGTGCCAGACCCTCGTAGAGCCAGCTGCTTTGTTTCCTATGACAAGGCTGCACACCAAGAGGTAGACACGTAGAACACACCGTGACAGACCCAAAGAGGAAAAACTATGATGCTTTACTTATGCACACACAAAAACACTGACTTCAAATACACTCCGTTTTTGGAGGACTTGCATCAGCCCGCATATGTAAACACGCACACACTGATTTCAGGCATGAAAGCAATCATTACTTGACTGGTTCTCCACAAGACGATCAAACGGCTGCTTGTAATGTTGGGTTAATGAGCACCCCCTCATACTCATGTTACATGGGGTTAATTAGCCATCAAGATAACTACTTGAAAGCAGACTGACCTCTGGTAGAGAAAGAGTGTATTAGACCTCTATAGAAAGTGATCCCTGAGGAATGTGGAAACAGCAGCGGTTTTATTGCAGCATGTTTGATTTTTGTGTGTACGTCTGGATTCATATTACACTGTGATACCTATTCCAGTAATGCAATGCAGTCAATACCTAAGAACTTTAATAGATGAGGACACACAAATTAGTGGCCAGAATAACTGAAGAGTGTGACACTAACTTGCCTGAAGTTATGGAGCCTAAAATACTCCAGTGGCCTCAGGATAGGAGCATTAGAGATTGATGGCCAACACTACTATGAATGAGATTCACTGCACTATCTTGTACTTAATGGCATAGTTAATCTGGACTGTTTTACCTGCAGCCATGACAGATGAACTTTTTTAAAGCAATGGAGCTGGCTAACGTTGCCTCGAGCAGGGATGGGGACATAATGCTGAGACAAAAAAGTGGATGGCAGAAGAGCTTTGGGGAAAATGAGAAATTAATTGAAAAAACTGCACATTGTTACAAAAGCTTGGCTGTGTCATGATATCTGAAGGATAAATGTGCATAAGTAATCATTCTACTTTTTCCTTTAACTTCATCTAGTTTTTCCAAGTGTAAATGGACATTGCCACGGGAAGTTGAAACATATTCTGGGGTGGAATAGCCAGCACCCATGACATAGTTTTTAATTCCTAGGTCATCTAAAATAAAGGATTTATTTATTTCGCTTTATGCTTAAACCAAAGTGAAAGCCATAATGTTTATTGATGATTTATGTCTAATGAGAACATGTAATTCATTGTCTGAATAAACACATGCTTTATTTCTTTCAACCATAATTGTGACAATGAGCAGCAGTAAGTGGGCTAAGTACAATGGAATCACTGCGTTTGTTTAAATTTTAACATATTGAAGAGATACAAGTTCATAGTTGTTCCACTTATAGAATTTTTTCCAGTGGAAAGCATTCCAGTGTTTTAGGAACACTAGCAAAAGCTCTGCCCAGATTCAATGGGGCAAAGATGAAGACCAATATGGCTTTATGAAAAACAAAGCATTTACTCATTTCCTCAAGGCATCTTGGGCTCACTCATCTTCCTATGGTTAATAAGTTCAAAGACAGCTTTATAAAACATTTACAGACACACAGAGGGGGGGTCTCAAACTCTACCACAGTTCTACATGACCCCAGGTTACTTCACCTAATTACTATGCTTTGAATCTTCTATCGCTTCTTTTTCTTGTTCCCCTTCTCTGTCTCCATCCATCTTAAGTCCTCTCTCACCAGGAGAACCAACAAGCAAAAACCTTTCATCTCTACAAATATCCCTCCTCAAAATGGAGTCATACACACCCTAGCTCCAGTAAGCGCAACACACACCGACCAAAGCACACAGATTCGTCAACAATCATCCAGAAAATGTTTGGGTCATAAAAGAGCTGCTGAATTTCACTGAATCCTTACGGAGTTTGGAGGAAGCTCGGCCCATATCTCTAATCAGCCATCCATCAGCTTGATGAGGTCAATGAGAAGGATCCTTTGAAGTGCTCTCAGGACACCAAAAAGAAGAATGGGGGAGTCTTGGAGATAATGAAATGACTGTTAATGGAACAGCCATTAGTGCTGGAATGTCAGGGCTGACTTGTAAAACCAGGCAACATAAAGATGTCAGATAAACAACTTAGGTCAAATTATTTGACTGGAGTGACTACAGAGACTCTCTCTCTATTGGCAATAGCTGAGAATGACTGTTAGGAATATAAATGGAATAGAAAAAAGGAATATATATATATATAAAAACCTACAGATCTATTGGTCCAGCTATCAACCAACAACATGGCTCGTGTTAATGACTTCTTGAATGAATAAATGGATAGCCAGTAAGAGTGTCTCATTCAGAACAAAGGTGGAAATTGAGCAGATCAATCTGAGCTGTCCCTGAGCTTGAAGGAATGCTGTCAAACAGCCAGTGACTGACTTGCTGGAGATAGAGCTGAGCTGGTGCTGCTTTTGCAGTGGTTGCTCTGCACAAGAGATAAGTCCAGGTCAGGAATGTCTCTGTTCCTGGGCCAAGTAGGGACGGATGGAGGAAGAGATAGAAGGATGTGAGAATGCAGATGAATGAATGGGAACTGAGGAGGGCGAAGGGGAAGGGAGTGTTGGATGTAGGGAAACAGGAGAATAAAGGAAAAAAGATGGAAACAAAAGAGAATGCAGAATAGAGATGGAAAAGTAATCAGCAAAAATGAACAAAAAATATGAATGAAATCAAATAAATGGTCATATGCATCCTTGCAAGAATATGTATAGCTGTGGGAGATCTGTGAATGTATCAGCATGTGGACAGCTTTTCCAAACATCAATTGGTTTTTGTTTTTTTACCAGGGTTGAAAAACCCTGTCAGCTCCCAGTCTCCTCCCTTTAATGGAAAAGCAACCGTGACTACAGCCATGACAAGGAAAAGGAGCCTTTGTAATGTCTTTCTTAGTTCAGTGTATGGGATGATACCAACTGAATTTGCTATCAATGCACCATCAAATGGACTTGTGGGCTGTGTCTGATCTGATCCAATCCATCATGGTGGGAAAGGGATTTAGATAAAGCCTGACTGCTGAGGCTAGGATCTGCCTGGACTGAGAAGTCTGTTTTGAAAGCGTTTTGTTTGTTTGTGTGTGGGTGCGATTTGGGACAATTTTGGAGGGGTAATGCGTCAGCCGAACTGCAGGACCATGTGAGTGTGCCTGTGGTGTTTTTGGGGGGAGAAAAAGGTGAGAGTTTATGTTGTTTACATCTCAATGGGTCTTTGCACTTTTGAACCGTAAGTGTGCACGTGTGTATCTATGTGACAGTTATGAACAAGTACGCCGCGAAGGATAATGCAAAAGCTGAATATCTAAAGGGGGTTAGCTGAGGTTATTGGAGGTGATAGCACTGCCAAGCCAGCTTGGATTATTTTAACTGTCCCACCAAATGTCACACAACCCTGCAAAGCAAGTCCTAATGTATTTTTTTTTTTCCTACCACAGTTCAAGTTTGTGAAAAACAGCTGCTGACATTATGACCTCACTAAAACTATCTTAAAGAGCACTAAATAGGAAGCCTTGGCAAACAAAGTAAGACCCACATTACCAAAAAGAGATTTTTCTCTCACTTTCTTCTAGGAGATTGTATTTGTTCTCCCGAGCCCTTTGAGGAAAAGCTTTCTCTAAGAGTTCAGTCTACACCTCAGTATAATGGAGGCAAATAAGTTTATTTATATTCATAGTGTTATTTGACGTGATTAAAGTCAGAGAAGAGAATCAGAGAAAAAAAAAAAAAAAGTAAGCTAAAGACATTTTTTCAGCCAGTAAAAATTGCTGCATTGTTTCTGGAAAGAAATTGTCACTGCCAAATATTTTAATGTCATTCTTCACAATTTACCTTCATTATATTTGGGAGCAGGCAGAAAATATCAATATCTCAAAAATTAAAAAACTAAAATTAAAATGGAGAGATATCAGAGTGAGAAAATATCTAATTTGTAAGTTTGGTGAACCAAACAACACATGAAGAGGAGAGGAAATTGAGTTTATCAAACCTGCTGATGTCAACCAGCCTCAAATGCACTTGGAATAGAATGGCTTTAAGTGCAAAGCCAGTGTGAAGTAATGAGAGGAGCTGATTCATTCTGCTGCTGAGAGTAAATTAGTGTCTCGCCAAGTCGAGCCGCCAAAAACTAAGTGTAAACACAGTCTTTTAGCTCTCAAGAGGGAAAAGATGATTACCTCACAATTACGAGACCACAGAGGAGAGAGAAGCCCCATTGCCTTACTGACAGAAAGAGAGATTACAGGGTGGCAGCAATACTAATGATGATGGGGAAAGGGAAAATACTGCAGTTTATCCCAGAGGATAGACAAAATTGCAGCAACTAGCAGAAATTTGTGCCACTTGGCTAACACACTGGCAATGCTCTTCAAAATGAAAGATGAAGAGGGATGACTTATTTATTGAATGTCTACTGCTGACTTCAACATCCAGAGAAGAATTCAATAGGTTTTCTATTTCTGTAAAACAGCAGTGTTGCACATTTCAGTTCTATATTTTTTCTGGCCTGTCAAATTATTTAATAATCAACAAGTTGAACAGTACAACAACAAACATGGTAACCAATATAATTGGCCAAATACAAAGACTCTGACTATGACCTGCACTGACATCTTTGTCATTCTCATTTAGGCTTAGTCCACTACCAACCACCCCTCACCACCTATTTAAAAAATCCTCACTCACTAATGTGATGGCTGTGGGGCAGGGTGAACTAATCCTACACTGATACCATGTATAATCCAACAAAAAAACGAACATGCCAAAACTGTTGACACAACACAGGTGGTAAAATGGCCGATACTGTCTTCAAGCCTTCAAACAAACATTTGAGGTCAAAAATAGGGCAGAGTGAGGCGAGCTGGATTGACAAGGGTTGTAATTAGTGCGAGTCAGTTAAAGCACTGTCCTACCCTGTCACAGTCATCACTTTTTATATAGCAGGACATGCACCCCACTTCTACCATATTAGGAGTATGAAAAATTATATTAAATATTTTGTACAGTCATGTCCCAACTGTTGAAAGGCTGTAAACATCTGTCATACTCATCTATTTTAATCATTTATCTGTTCCCCTCCATCTACACACTGTAACCTATTCCTTCCAATCAGGGCAATTTTACCAAGCTGCCAAAAGCATCCGGAGGAGTTTTCAGACAATCTCACAACAAAATCCATTTAGACCCAATAAAATGACTACTTTTTGGTGGGGTAGCCCACAAGATGGATGGGAAACTGCTGGTGCACACATCATCACTGGCCTCTCAGTGTTACACCCAAGGTTAACCTGATCTCAGAGAGAAATTAGACTGCACACCAGTACCCTCTGAGGCAGCTGAATTCCTCTGTATCCTCGCAGACACACTGGCCCAGAACAAAGGTTTACCATCTGTTAATGAATTCCACGGCCAGCAGTGCTTGCTGCTGCAGGCAGGTAATTAGTTTGAACAGCAGGAAAGATCAAAGACAACACTTCCTGTCTTGCCCTCTGGTTGTGACCCCACAAGCAGAAATCACAGATTTCACTGGCTGAGAGAAGCAAAGAAACTGTATGAAGCTTAGCCAACAGGCAGCTTGAATCACAGCAATGTATCCTTTTGATAAAACAAAAAGTGGTTTACAAACTGTACAGTTGCTTTGGGTCTCTGTCAATATTTACTTCTTTGCCACCAATCCCACATTGTGAGTCTAAATGGCCACTTAATCTGTTAAGGACTGCCACAAAGAAGAGGTTGAATATAGCCACCATTTCATGGAAGAGTTGAACTATCACATACCCAGGGTTATCATCATATCTGCTGAACTTCTCTTCCTCTCACAATGCCAGTGGAAGCCCTTATCTGACAAAATGGAGAGTCCAAAGAGATAGCATAACTGAGTGTGTGTGTGTGTGTGTGTGCGTGTGTGTGTGTGCGTCAGTTTTATCTGATGATCCAAGTCACTACCCAGCCAAGTCCTGCAACATAGTGTCTGGTAATTTTTCAGCGCTGCCAAGTGTGGCTACATTCACACAGCACAACACGGTCCCACACGGCGATGATGATACACATCCAAAGTACCTAAGAAGACACAAGGACAATCACGCTCATGTGGCCCAACTCTTCAGGAACAGTCAGTGCTTCTTACTAAATCCCCAAAACAGAAATACGAGGGCTATTTATTGCTGTATTATAATCCCCTCCTTCATTCCAACAATAATAAATGAAATATTAAAAAAATATTTTGTGGCACTAAGTCAAGAGTCACAGAGATTTAGAGATTGTGTCCGTGGGCTTGGCAGGTCTACTCTCTACCCTGACTGAGGGATTAAAAGTCTATAGGATTTCACTGGCCTTGGTTTTAGAGTGCTGCTTAATTCTGCATGTAGCTCTTACAACATATTTCATTGTACATGAGGGATAATTGAGAAAGCCCCTGTCATGCGTGAGTGTTTGAAATGAATGTAAATGTAGCTCATGGGTCACGCAAACACTGGCTTGCTGAATGATGAGTTACTTCCATTAAGTTACATTGTTGTCCCTAAATGCTCCACCAGTGGCACTTTAAATGACTTTAGTAGAGAAACATATCAAATATTAATATCAAATCTACTTTGTCATTTCCTAGGCTCCTTATCACATTCTATGTCACAAAACTAAGGTTTGAGGTGGATCACAGATCCGTTTCGCACCCTAGTAACAACATCAAAGTGTCAAAACACCATAAAAATAGATTTTACATCAATTCTCCTTTTATTACCCGTCACAAAGGTCACCCTGTTCCATCACCACAAAGTGCTGCTTGGGTTTCATTATCATTTATATTTCCTCTTTTCAAGACCCTGACCCTTTAATATCCACATTTGTTTGGTGGCACCCCCCCTAATTTCTGCCTTAGTGTTTCATCCAGCCTTAGTGTTTAAGCACATCTGTCAATGAACAAGGAAATGGTGATGTGTGACTCCACATGATGACAGAAAAGCTCTTCCTGGAACGGACCACACTGTGTGCCTAGCACATCGACATCCCTTTCGATATTCCACTCTCCCAGCATTCCAAGTTGAATACATCACCTGCACATGGCTGCCAAGGACAAGACATACATCATCCTGCCAGGACAGAAGAGAGAGGGAGCATGGCAAACAAATCGTACTGCCCTCTGTCCTGAACAACTAGGCTCCAAAGAGAGTGAGAGTGCGGCTAAAACCCATTCAAGCAAATAAAGCATATTTGAATGTGAATCAGAGGGAGAGTGTGACACAGAGCGCAGAAAACCACTGCAACCACTCAAGCACAAGATGCCAGATTTTATCATGTTTTACTTTTAAATTAGGCTGCACCAAGTCACTAGCAAAGAGCTAAAGTCAAGGTAATGTAAACCTAGAAACCACACAGGCACTGGTAATTAATGAGTGATGGGACTTGGACATGATGGAAATACCCTCTGTTCATCCTCGACCCCCTGTCTATAAATCCTGGAAGTGAAAAATGAGATGGCAATCAATTGAGAGGTGAGTAGACTCAAACCTCCTGGGAAATAGTTCACCTTTGGCAGTTTCCAGGATTAAGCAGACATATGCGCACAAGCAGATTAACACAGCATGCCTGCACACCTTTACTCGAAAAAATCTAAAAGTATTCAAAAAAAAAAGAGTAAGTATTCAAATTAGCCAAGATTATTCAATTAATATAGATTATTCTTAAGAAGCAATGACAAATTATCATTCAGTATGTTCTTGACTATTCAAAAGCAGATCAGCTGGTTCAGATGACATTCATTAATCCATACCATCTCTTCTTGACTAAAAGTACAGTAGAAAGTGACAGACAGGTCAAGGTGAGGACATCCTGCACAGGTCAGCTTGACCCAAATCAATGATGCTGTGAGTTAACAGGATGAGCTTTAACTCAATGGGTCAGCCCCATGTGCACGTCTTCACTCACGCCGTTATGTAGCATAACAATGACGGTCATGTGATAGCCTGGCTGCTCAGTTATCCGCTTTCCTGCATTTGTTTCCATAGCTATCACTTACCATGAGCTTTCTAAATATGAGCAGTTTGTAATCCCCAGGCTCTATAGAAACTGTGGATTATCCATCTAGTTTATCCCTTCACCCCCTTAACATAAGGCTATGGGCCATTAGACCTGTAGGCTAAATAAATCCTCTCTTACACACTATTCATCAGCCAGAGGTTCCACTATGCACAACGTGTGGTTGTATGTCATGTACTTTGAAGCTATTTTTTGGCTATATTAGAATCTTTCAAACATTCATTCAACTGTCATATAACTACTAAAAATTCACACACAAACAAGTCATTTACAAAGAAGAAATACACTGAAACCACAAAAAGCACATAAAACTCAGTGAGTCATACTGACATACATTTTCTTTTCTATTGTCTATCATCATTCGGAAAGATGAACATCAGCAGACAAGATATGAAACTTGTTCCCAATCACAGCATTCAGAAGAGCTCATCTCAACCCATTGTTGTCAGCTTATTGTGCCAGCATTTTCCTCTGTGGGATTCAACCTGTTTACCGCCTTAGAGACAAGACGAGGGGAAACGAACAGCCAGTGGAAAAAATGTCAGATCATGTTGCATTTACGCAACATTCAGGTTTGAAATTAGCAGCACAAGTTAAACTGACACCACAGTGTATTGGAGATACATATATATTGCAAAATGTAGTTTTGTGCAGCCAACACAGTAGTGTTTGTCTGAGAGACTACATAACACTCAAACAGCTCATTGGCAATAGATGCCAATATATAGTTCATCTTGTTTCCATTGTCAAGATTTACATAACAGAGAACATAAAACTAATACAATATAGGTGGAACTGAGCAGCAGTAAGCCAAGCTGAGACACTAATGCAAGTTCAGGGAATGAAAAACAGCACGAGGGAGTTTACTCAGCAAAAAGAGCTGCTGCTGGGCCAGATCACTGTGTTGGTATCTAAAGGCCTCTCACTTCCTCCAGGACCTGCACTTTCATACACAAACTGGCCCGGCACAACACATCAGAACCAGCATTCAAAACACTGCCCGTTCCAAAATTATTGTGTGGTCATGTAAGTGTCATTTCTAGGCCTGAGTCGATGAAGAGCAAACATATAATCAGTGCAGAGTGGTTTTGTGGTTTACCGCCCTCCTTCAGTGCCTGTTGTATCATTCAGCTCTTTCCAGCAGGGCCAACCGTCGATGGTTTACTGGCAGAGCTGAGTTATAAAGGGTGACAACTGGAGGAGCCTCCCAGAAGGAAAAAAGGAGCTTTTCATAAACTGAAGTCTCAGAATTAACTATGACATTGCATTTTTGTGATAGTCAGCCAAAACCACTGTATAATAGACACAAACTGCAGACCGAACAGGATAAACTGTAAACAATGTAACCATCTTAATATAGAAAGTAACACCATTAGACTAATGACCAAAACCGTTTTTCCAAATGACACCTCCATTTCAGCCCATAGAAAATACACTACCATCCTCACATACCTTTATTACACAGAAGCTCAGTGGTCTACTAGCATACCTAAGTGGATAATGTATTATAAACCAAGCAGATGGAACAGTGACAATGAATAAATAGAAAACTGAAAATCCAACCATTAACCTAAGCAATTTGTTATTGTACAATATCACAACTCAGTAATTGACAAACATCTCTCAGAAGACTACTATTTTCTTTTTCTTTCTTTTTCTTATCTAGCCAGGGGCAGGTAAAGCGCCACACACCAAGTGGGCGCAACTGTGCAATGGTTTGTGTCCATTGTCAACCATGGCTTGTAGTTTTTGCGATGTGCATGGTGAGCAAAATTAATCAGTAGCAGAGGCAGTCACCCTTTTAGTACGATTTTATTTAATATTTTCGCCTTCACCTTCTCTTGTCTTCCTCAACAAGCATATGACTATGAGCTAAAAACTCCAATGCACCAAACGTGGAATTTGTATATTTTTTAGGAATATATCTTATATCTTATTCTCCCTCATACAGGCATAGAACTTCTGAATGTAGCTGCATATCTGACCGTCGGAAGACAATTTGGCACAAAGCATTTGATCAATCTGCCTTTGGCAGTGTCTTTAGGGTCAGCTATGCACAGAGGCTATGTGCATAGTATCTTTACTGAGTTGTCATTGGAACTGATGTGTACCTCCCCCAAAATGTTCCTACACCTCAGGGCTATCAAGACAATAAATTGTGAACATATTTCTGATGTTGCTAGAGATTGTTACGGGGGAGACAAAATGGAGCAATTTTAAGAACGGTGTATTCATTTTCTTTTTTATGTATACACCATAGCCAAAACCATAGTGCAAAGCAGCTTTCATAGTATTTAGATGTGTGGCTAGAAGCACTCTAAACAAAAAAGGATTTTTTCAGAAGAAACTACAAAATAAAGAGTATACTCTGAACAAGTAAACAAGGAACACGTTTAAAGAAAAAAAACTGCTGATCTAATGTCCTGAAATAGTAGAGAAGACTGTGAAAAAAGGCATTTCAAGTTGATGTGCAGGAACTCCGAGATCGACCATCCTCCCCCAACGATTATCGTTTTCCCCAAGCTCTATAAAGCCTGCATCAAGTTGGCTAGCAGCCCTCTGCCAGGGGCTTTGGCCAATACTGAGGATTAAAACCCTGCAAGTCTATAAATACACCTAGCAAACCAACGTCAGCACCCAGCTAGCTATTGCACTCACCTCTCACTGCTGGATGGCTGGCATGTGTTTTTCTCTTCTCTTTTTCTCTTTTCTGCTTCTCTCTTGCCTTTACTTTATCCCTTCAGTTTCTCAGACTCATTGCTCTCTTTGTTTGCATATTTTCCCCCTCAAACTCACTCAGTTTGTCTCTCACTCTTCTGTGTCTCTCCCCTCATCTCTCACTATCCCTCTCGTACTCTTTCGCTTGGCAGGGCCTCTTAATTGGAAACAAGCTGTGAGAGGGCTTTCAGTCTGAGGTTAAAATTGCATCTGACCTGCCTCCTGCTGAATCTTTTCTTCTCTCCTTTGGCTGTATTACAGGTTTGTACACAGTGGCAGTGCAGATGTCTGAAGGACAGTGTGTGAAGAGGGAAGCAAAAGGTTGACTCTACCAACTGGCTGGAAACAGCATGGGCATGACAGATAAACAAGCAAAACTGAAACATACTGTAGCTAACCTGCAAAACACAAATATGTGGAATATAACCTGGACAACGTGCCCTTCAATCCAGACATTTCAATTAGGATACGCAAATACGAACAAGGAGGTAGCTAAGAGACACTGATGCATCATACCTGATACAACCTTTTATAAGCTCATGTATGGGACTAACACGTACAGTACAGTACATCAAAAACCCATATACATTCCAAACCAACACCTGGAGAATAAAGTAAACTATTACACAAAAATGTCATGGCCATTACATGGTAATCATGGTGAGAGGCTGCATTCAGCCTGTCACAACTTCCTTGTTGTCAGTGGGAGAGGATAAGAGGGATTTGTTGCACAAAGGGCCACAGCCAGGCACAGAAACTATTACTTCCACCCAGTTAGACCACAGACTGTACTGTCTGACCCACAGGGGTGTGTAACAGGACAGTGCAACCCAATCATAAATTATACACGTCAACCTGGGTAGAGAACTCAGTGCTACCCACAGATAATGCAAATTGGCATTTGAGCCAAATCTGTTTTTTTGATCATTACTTTATGAAAGTGACATGATAATGTGTAGAATTAGTATAAGTGTAGTACACCTGTAACTGTCAAATATCATGCTTAACCCAGCGTATTCTAACCAGTGTGTTGTTTACAGCAAGGTGCAAATCAGAGACACTTTTCATTTGGAAAGTTGAACCGAAAACAAATATTGATTTCCTAGGCAACTGGCTTCCTTGACTACTGTCCCACCCACATTTTTTGTACATCCGAGTCTCACCCCCTTGGACAGCCCTGCACTGCTGGGTGCCAGACCAAGGATATAGAGCAGGTCTGTGTACAATTACAGACCTTCAGCTTTTGGGGACTGATGAATCGGTCCCATCAGGCATAATGTTAACCAGTTGGATCCCTCCTCTAAAAAGGCACAACCCAACCCAACTTGCACTCCAAACAGACTCAATGAAAACCTTGTTGTAATGACAGTATTTTCATGGTCCATTGTAGGCTACTGGTGACTAGAACTTCTTTTAAAGCAACCACAATATGCATAGTGTCAAAAACTTTCTGGAGGATTATTTACACTGATTATTACGGACCTGCCGCATCACGCCAGGTGATCTATGCCAACACTGAATTCAATGCCTAAGATCTTGTTGTTTTGATAGGTCGCATTCATTTCAGCCTGTCACAACACAATAGGTATGAAACCAAAGTCCAGGGTAGGTCAAATGTGAGAGTGGGCTATTATTGCACACACACACATTAAGAAAACAGTAAACTGCAACAGATGAGCTCAGATAGCCTCAAGCTCTGTTCTGTAAAAATCACTGTGCACTGCAAGATATTTTTGCCAGATCCTGTCCAAACAAACATTTCATAAAAAATGAATAACTGACTCGGAGATCCACTTTGCCTGCTTTGTGTAAATTTGTCAGCTATGAAAACTTTGGGATGCTTTCTGACTTCGTAGCAAGTATCCACCATTAACAGCAAAACCACTGTTTCAAAATGATCCGAGCTAGTCTAAGAGCCAATGCCATTGACAGAGTTATGATTACATAAACAGATCACAAGTCCTCACTATGAACACTTTAACAGAGTTTGGAAATGTGATCTCAAATAGATGTGGACAGTAATGTATCCAGATTATGTTCAGCTTGAGATCTACAACACAAGTCAGGATGTGTTCTGGCTGTGGATAATGACGCGAGTAAGATGTGATTATGGAGTGAACAGATATATATACGCAAGTTCATATGCTGCAGCATGTGGTCAAACTAGAAACCCTGTCACAGATGGACTTAAGAGGAAGACAGTCATGCTTTTTATTAGAAACTTTCATTTATCCTCCTCACTATTTAAGTGCAAAAACTTTTTGAAACCATATTAGTTTAAGTGATACAGATTATTTGAGCTCTACCAGCACAAGGACAAGGTAAAGTCAGGATCAGTAAATTAACTTTATTTAATTTAACAGGAATTTTGCAGTGTACTGGGGATCAAGCCAAGGCCTGTTGACTGATAGCAACGTAGCTTACTGAGGATGTACTGACCGAGAATCACTGAACATACTGTAGCTATGCAATGAAGCTAAGCTGGAGAGGAACGCAAAGCCTGTTTCTCCCCCAATGCTACTTAATGACAGGAGGATTAATTTTTCTTTTGGGTTATGGCTCTGATGCCACCCAGCTCACTGTGTGAAATCACTCTCTGGCAGCGCCTGGCAGCAAACAGTGAGCTGGCAGAACGGGGCAGAGAGAGAGAGTAGATAGCTCCCATCTTATGATTGATATGGAGAATGTTGCTCAGCCAACGAATTAACCTCATAAGCTGATACCTACCTGCAGAGGTAGACACAAACATGAGAATCCTCTGAGGAACAGTGCTAGGCAAACATATTGGACATCGTGATAAGAACCAGTCTGCGATTTGAGGACCGGAAGAAAACATCTTACTTCATTCTCACTGTAATCTACGATGCAGCCTTAATGTACTATAAAACTGTCTGTTATCCAAAACGTAACAACTTAACAACAAAGTAAAGAGTTGACATGGGGGTCAATCACGGCAGGTCCCAAACAACATAGGGGTCACGCAGGACACAGGTTGGGGCCAGGGCATTCCTGGCTGATGCAGTTGGGTTTGTCTGGGAAATGACTGAGCAAACAGGGGCCAGAGTGGCTTCCCCTTACTGGCACCAGCGCTTTGTCCCCACTAATCCACTCCAAAGAGCCACAGTCAAACACCCAGCGCCATACAGTCACCAGTAACAACACAGCACAGTCTGGGGGGACACGAAATGAATCCCACTGGCCAGAGCAGAGAGACAGACGCCAGTTTGCTCATCAGATTTGGGCACAGAAAACAGTGAGGCTTAACTGTAGGACTGAGCGATAATCACAGAGCAACTTTTTGAGGTGCAATATTGCCTTCTGCTGGGATGGGGACAGAGAGAGAATTACTAAGCTTTGTATACTTTTATTTATTTATTTTTTGAAATTGCATTTAATCAATAGTGACAGCCAAAGAGTGACAGGAAGGGAGAGAGAGAGAGAGAGAGGGGATGACACGCAGACAAGTGTGAGCCTATCATGACGTCAGTGGTTGGTTGGTGGAGGACTTGTTTGGTGTTTTGGCCAGAAGGGTGACGTACTGCAAGTTGAGCTGTGCTCAGTGGCCGTGCAGTTTCAACTCGTCCGTAGCAAGAGCTCCCCCACACACAAACTCGTATTACAGCTGAACAGTACACTAAAATGTGTTCCTGAAACAGTGTGCGTTGCGCTGGACAGACTCACTGACAGTGACCTGTCTATCATAAGATAGCCACGGCCAAAAGCATATGCCACTTTATATTTTATTTTACTCTAAATTGGACCATACAGTTTTTTAAATTGCAGCCAACGGAGCTCCCCCTGCTGGCCTTTACATAGAATGCAGGTTTTAAGACACTTCTGCGTTGGCTTTACTTTACCGACCCGGATGCTGTCCATTATATATACTGTCAATACACGCAGCAGAGGGCCACAGGTTGGAGTCGAACTCATGGCCTCTGCAGGCAAATTTTCCCATTGACTTGCACTTGTTATCTGTGTGCATCATGAGAACTAGTAACTGAATGTGTGCATTCTTGTATTGTATTGACAATATCTGTCAGAAAAGATCAGGACTCATGATACATTGACAGGCATAAATGTGGAAATGTAAAGAGCAAGAGAAGCAGATTCATCCACTGCTGAATAGGAGGCTGTATAGACAGATGGGGATATCAACTGAATTGCATTAAATCAGTGGCTCTTGTGGCCGACATTAAAGCAAATCTACTTATGAGAGCCCCATGATGTGTAATTTGGTAAATAAAGTCATATGATATCAGGACTATTTAAAAGCGGCAAATCATTCTTGTCCATAAAAGCGTTAAATAAAATTGCTGTTGATCAGATGTGCAAAATGAAAAATGAATTAAATCAAGGAAAAGTGGGATCTAGACAAGCCTCAAACCATTGCATTTAGAAATACTGTCATCATACTGCCTCATTTCTGCCATCCCTAACTTACAGGTAATGTGTCATACAGCTCTAAACAAAAAACAGGAGAGCAGGAAAAATAAACAGCATGGCAACAATACATGATCCAAAAACTGAAAAATATTCACCAGTGTAATAAATGGGTGTCTTCATAACACAGACCTGTTCAGAGCCCCTCCATCTGAACATACCACTGTGAACTGACTACAGATTCCCACGGTTACAGAGCCCACCTTGAGAATATCAGGTTCAATCCGAAGAGGAAACAGTTGTTCTGTCAACGTTCATGACACTTCACACTTACCTCACCAGTATTAGAAATAGATGGTGTGAGCCGAACCATAAACATAAACATAACGTAGAGCCATCGTGGGAGAGTAGGGATGTAACGATACACTCAACTCACGATTCCATCAGTTCACGATTTTCTCACGTTTTTTTTTTTTTAATCAAAAATGAGCTACAGACAAATTATGACCAAATAAACATGATCTTTTCGTAGGAAAAACATATCCTAGAGGTTGCTTTCTTTACAGAAAAAGTTTGGTCCTCTTATAAAAGGAACTTAATGGCTCTTAAACAACAAACGCTCTTGCGTTGTTATTGGGGAGGAGAGATGCAAAGGTCTCTCAGGGTGTTGCCCCTCGCCAACTTGTCGCTCAGGATTGGTGCGTAACGTTACTTGCTTCTCACTGTGGTGGCTGGCTAATATCTGCTGCATGTTTGCTCGTGTTGCCGGTATATGTAGCAGTCTTCTGCCAATATTTACATGCTTTTTTGTTTTGTTCTGTCATTTCTCAACCGTTGTATTTGTGTATATGGGGAAACCAAAGCCGCACACCCGTGATTAAAACCGCCGGTGCTACTCTATTCAAAGTTGTTACTACTACTGTTTCCATGTCTTCCCTCGTTCTTGCCCCGTACTACGTCAGTGACATAAGTCACGTACTTACGTCTGCCGTTGAACAAATGAAATCACCAACCAGTGACTTTTCTTAATACACGTAACCTAGTTCTAAAAGAAAAAAAAAAACGAAATATTACTTCTCGCGTCGATCCGCTGATTCATTTGTTCTGTCAACCGGTGCGAATCGTCACACATTTGTACCGATTTTTAATCGTGTCACGATGCATCGTTACATCCCTGTGGGAGAGCGCAAGAAAACAGACGCATAGAGCAACTGAATGGTGTGGATTGAAAGGGACTGAGACACGCTCTTGATGTAAAGTTAACAACTGGATAGTACTTACTTGTCATATTCTGCATTGTCTTTGTCACAGCGTGCATCCTTGTGCTTCTGCCAGTCTTTCCCATGCTTACAGGTGGTGAGGAGGACCACGTCCTCTGAGTTGTGAACATGATATAAAGCGTTCCTAGTGTCTGAACCTATTCCAGTTAGGTACCTCTTCCCCTTGAAAACAAGCATGTACTTCCTATAAGGGGGAATGGTGTTATGTTTCAAGTAGCCCCTTTCCCCTCCTGTCCTGGGGTGGTCTTTAGAGAAAAGAGGGATGGAAACGTCAAAGTTGGGCCTGAAGTTCTCGGTGCTGATGCTGGCCTTGGCCAACATTGCAAGGCCAATGTCGAAGCCGAGGTCTTCTGTGTAGTCTGGCCAGGTGCCAGAGTATAAATTGAAGATGATGTGGTTTTTGCCCCCATTCCACAGAGGAAGGCTCTGGACTTTTGCTTTCAAGTTGTGCACGTACTGGGGTGAAAGCTGGTCCCGGTCCAGAGTGTCCAAACTCAGGACAAACAGGCATGCCTGTCCCGGGTCGGGTGTGTAGAACCTGGACCCTTCGATGGAGGACAAGATGTTCTGATAACTCTCTGACATCTTCTCCCCTTTCTGCTGGGGGTACACATACACTTTAAAGCCCTTCCTCTCACACAGGGAGAAATCAAAGCAGGACTCCATTCTGCAGCGCTTCGCGGTGTACACGCCTGAGTTGGCGTCCCTCTTCTCCCTAGGAGATATGTGTTCATTCTGATCATCGCTCCCGTCTTGCTCCCAGGAGTTGAAAGGCTGCAGGGACCCCGGGAAGCGACGCCACCGCGCCCCGGTGAGGCTGCGGTCATCACGCCGGCTGGGACCCCGTCTGGATAACGGGACTTGTATCCCCCCAAAACAAAACAACAGGATGACACACGCACCGGCGGAGAAGAGGGTTAAGTACCGTTTTTTGGCCTGCATGTGTCCTATGATCTGGGATCAGATATCTGGCGATAAATCCAAGAAGTCCCCAAGTTTTGGCTTCACCACCTCTTACGGCAACGCTCCGCCATCTTCCCCCGGGCTGCAAGGGTTGTGCGCTCACGTCTCCCACCTTCTGCTTCAGATGCCTTTCACAAGTCCGGGAACTGATCCAAAGCATGTGGGCGATTTATAATGTTCATCCACCTCGTCTCCTCGTCAATAGTTGTATCGACTAAGTGACATCAGTTCCTCTTATACAACAGAGTGAGCCTATCCACTCTATAATGTTAAACCGCACTTTCCTTTGTATAACACTACATTTACTTTATCCAAAACGCCCATTTTTTTACGACAGAGTCTTCATGTTTAGCTAACTAGAACCGGGCGGTTACTAACAACAACAATGCAGGACATTAATTTAATTTAGCACAAACTTGAGCAACGTTTTAACAGCAGTGTGAGCTAGACTTGTTGCCTGGACAGTCAACTATTGTCCCTGCTGGAAATTAGCGACTAAGCGGACACAAGAGCCCTAAACATTCAACATACCCGGCTTCAGACGTCGCCGCAATTCGTTGCCTTGCTGTATCTAAAGATAGTATCATTATATCTGCTTGTTAAATGTACTCAGGGGATTTCTCCGTCCGGTTTAGCTAGCTAGCAGGCTAACAACCTGGCTAGTTTCTGAAAACATTCCCAGTTAGCTTGTTAGCTAAGTGGTTGTATCAAAGTAGCTTTACCGCTGGTTGGAAGTACAGACAGACACAGCCTCTCTCCCGTTAAAACACGGCTCTTCTTCTGAACTTATCCTGCGCTCTTCCCACAAAACCGACAGCCTAATGTCTCCGTAAATTCCTCCTGTCGTGTAAAGTGTTCAAGTGGTGTGTCTCTCTCTCACACACACACTCTCACACACTCACACACATGAAAACAAGAGGTACCGTGGAGACCGAGAGCCGAGCAGAGCAGCACGGCAGTGCCACCACAACGACTGCTGATGACGAAGTGACGTCCACGGTGCGTTACCATTGGCTCGCGTCACATCCGAGACGGGCGGGGCTTCCAGTGCACGCATTCACATCCAGGGAGGAGAGAACCGGGGGAGGAGGTATTACACTTAGTGCACTGATTTACCACAGAGACATATGAGCTGAGAGTTGTGGTTCATGTAGTGAAATGTTCTTGATGGCAGGTTTTGTTGGCAGTCCAATGATAGTTGAGTGAGGAACCACCAGGAGTCGGCTTTTAAAGTGTAACATACCTGCTGCATTACAGTGAAATGATTCTCAATCTGATCTCAAGGTCTGTTTAATAGCTGTTCTGGAGCTTTTGATCATATCACAAGACCTTTATTAGCACATAGAGCTTTTCCAGTTGTCATGTAAATTGTAAAAAACTAAATAAATAAAAAAGTGTGTTTGTTTTTAGTACTTCTCCTGCATTTTGGTTTAAAAACAATTGGTTCCAAAGTAAATAACTAGACAAGAAGGTTGGTTTATATTACAAAATTTAGGGTCTATGGCGATAACAATCAAAAACATCCATATCATTTACATTTAGGCAGATAAAAGCGTTGTGCATAATGCTGCAAGATGTACAAATCTACCTCATTCTACTATATATTCCAATTTTTGTTGTTTATGTTTGTGTACGTTTAAATACAGTTGCGGCACTGCCTTTCACTGTACGGTCACTATACACTCTGCAGGCAGAGGGCTGGTTGACTGAGACCATGCTTCAAAGGGAATTTGGGTTTAGTATTAACAAGTGATTTGTCAGCCGAGAGACTTAGGTGCTTCTTCACCAGCATGCATTTGTCCTGCTGAAGTGCCCTTAAGCAAAACATTTGGATCCCTGAGTCATACCAGTGCAGCCCTGTAGCCAAACATGACCTCTGACCCTAGGGTTACGCAACATGAGAAATTAATCATTTTCTACCCAAATAGAAATAGAATATAACAGAAAAACATTAGGGGAGACTAGAATAGAGTTTGCCCTGAGAGGAATTGCACCAGTGAGTGAGGACCAGTAGGACAATGGCACTGCAGTGAATTAGCCAGGTCTTTTCTGGCATGTAGTAAGCCATGATGTGTTTTCACAGCTGCTGGGGTCTGAAAGACTAGAAGTGATTTTGCAGAAGCGGGGAAAGAGCAAGGAGGAATGTGAAGCTGCGTTCCTCAGGAGCTGTGGACCAGCTATCTGCACTGCCTCAGTTCCCCATGGACCACTGATCAAAGACAGGGAGGGATATGATGGCCACCTCCTCATTCTCTACCTCCTCCCTTTCTCTTTGTCTCCACTTTCTGTCTCACCCACCTCACTCCTGCCTTCTTACTCTCTATCATCCCCTTTGCTGCTCTTTGGCATTCTTTCCACCTCTTCTCTCTTTCATCCCTTTAACTAATTTAGGAGGGGGGTGCTGCCGTTGACTGATCTGAGTAGATGGATGTTCCTGAGTTTTTGCCACTACAACGATCAGATGTGTACTGTTTATATGTCACTGAATTTTAATTCAAGCTCTTTAAAGTGCTCTATCCATGTGGAATTGTGACAGTCCCTCACTTTACAGTCAGAAATTTAAAATTGCACTTCCAGTAGGCTTATTTGGATGCCTTATTTCAAAACCAACGTGATGACAGAGTAAGGACAAATCAACAAAAATGCAGACAATTGGATTCCAGGGAAAAAAAACATAAAAAAACATCTGTGGGTTTCTGCTTTTGTCAAGCTATTATCTGCAGCTTAATGAAAATGTGGAGATGCTGTCTCCCTGCTGTTGCATTGTGTTTGCTGAGCTGAGCACTGGCCAGATTTAGAGCAGCAGGGTGACTGAGCCAGAGCAGCACTCCCACTGTGTAATACACGCAACCATGCCAATATCTAATTTGGATGCACCCAGGTCAGCATAGTTTTCCCAGCCAGCCAGCGAGTCAGTCAGCCAAGAAACTAAACAGCCAAATGGAGATTTATTATTTCCTTCTGAGTACATTTTAAGGTCATTAATTTGCTTTTTGTCAATAACAGTAATGCAATGCAGATTTGCTATTTAAAAATTCCACTCACATATTCACATCAAAACATGAAATGTGGGGTTACACAACAGCCACGCAGACATATGCAGGACTACGCACACACATACACACAGCCATTTGTTGGCGTGCAAATGCTATGTATGTGTGTGCCTCTTTCATGTAGAGCACAGCCTTGGATGTGGTAATTTAATGTCCCCTCCTGACTAAGACTGACAGCCTTGGTGAAGAGCCTCATCCGTCTGTGTGACACTGAAATGCACAAATCACATCTGAGTGTAACAGGATGAACAGCGAAATGAAGGGTTCATGTAACAAATGGAAGTGTCAGTGTCTTGATGCAGAGAGGACCAGTAGGATCACCCTCAACGATTTAAGTGTGGAGCTACTTGATATACTGTACAGCTGGCAACTTCTCCTCCAGTGGGAACAAGTCATAGATGGATATTTTCTCATGTCACAGTCTAGTAGCTTGTATTTTTTAAACTAGTTTTTATTAAGGAGATTTTTAAATTTAGCTTATTCACTTTCTTGCTGAGAGTTACATGAGACGACCATACCACTCTCCTGTCTGTGCATTTAATATGAAGCTGCAGCCAGCAGCCGATTAGGTTACCTTAGCTGATTAGCTTAGTCCAACACTTACAGTATCATCTTCTTATAAGCGCAGCCTGTCATTTCAGTACCTCAGTTTAACTAACTAGATACAAGGTGTTAATCAGTGAGAATTAGAGGTGTTGGTAGGTACATTTTGTTACCTTTTAGAAAGAGCCAGTCTATTTCTAGTAAGACTGTCTAGTCTAGTCTATTAGTCTGTTTTCCCCCCATTCCAGTTTTTGTTTTGCCTTGTTGAGTCAAAAAGACTAAGTAGGATACTGATTTGACACTGCCTGTCATCAATGGCATGAGAGTTGTTCCAAATGAATAGATTCTCATAAGGTGATTATAGTTGATATAGTATAAGTAAACTATAATGTTTACCATGTCTTAGGTTAGCCTGTTAGCATGCTACCAGTTGCTAATTAGCGCTTAACAAAAAGTACAGCTGAGGCCACCATTAGTTTTGAAGGTATTTGGTCATAAGCCAAAGTATTGGACAAATGTTGTCCTGCTGGTGTCATTACAGGAAGAGGATCAACAGAGTCAGTAGGATTCATCATCTGGGGACCATGAATGTATGTACTATAATGGTATGGGATGGCAATCCATTCAACAGTTGTCGAGATATTATAGTCTTGACCAAACTGGTGGACCAACCAACTGGCAGACAGACAGAAAAATCATTTGAAGATCGTATTGCCTCATTCTGAATGTCATTATAACATGCTATAATAAAAGGTTGACTCCATTGGAAAGTTTGCTCCTGTTCCCAGCAATAATTTCCTTTGAAGTGCTCCAGTCATAATGACCTGTCACATAAATTTAGAGTGGCAACAACAAAAAGCTCCCATGACCCAGTTATAGTTCAGAGTCAATTGTTCTTTAAAAGACTAATATTCTGTTCCTTAATGGTAATAAAAATAATGCAGAGACATCTTTGGGTGGAAAGTGATACAGAAAAATAAAATATTGATTGTCTGCATTCACATTTATATTCTAAATTAATCTGTGTAATAGTGGATTTAAGGATAAAATGACAGTTTTCATTGTTTTATTCACAATCCAAACTGTGTCAGAAAGTCTACAAGAGATGAATGTGTTGATCAATGACTCAGCAGCATCATAATAGGTGTTGTGATTATCATCATATTCCTCTCGCCTATTTTTCTTCTTTCTCTTCTACTGTTTGTATTTATATATTACAAAAAGGACAGTGACTAAATAAGAAGAATAGAGAAAAAGCACGTGTGTGTGTGTGCGTGCGTGTGCGCGTGCGTGCGTGTGCGTGCGTGTCTGTGTGTAGGTGGGTTCGTGAGTGCGGACAATATGTTCACAACTTTGTGTGCATGGCATTGTGTGTGTGTTGGAACATCTCAGCCACAGGGTAGAGATCAGGTTCAATTACACATGCAATAACTTTTAGGTCTCTATAGGCCTGGAAGCCATTTGTATGCTAATAAGTATGACAGCAGTAATGACTTGCAATAAAGGTAACATCTGCTGCTTAATCAAATCTGATATTGGAGCATTACCACAATCAGCCTTTGCTATTTGTCCTGAAACCACTTGTTAGTCTCAAAACTTTTGGGAAGAGTTTTGGTATCTAGCATTGGTGATGTAATATTGGGCACATTCCCTGCAGTGTGAAAGTGTGTTTTAGTGACATACTCTTTGGGGAAATTAATAGTGGAAACGTTCCTGTATGGAGTCAAGTCATATCGGTCTAATTTATATAGACCAATACCACAAATGTATCTTAGAGGGCTTCGTAAATTAACACCCTCCATCCTCAGACCCTTAATTCTGGATAGAACCACGCCACGCTAGAGACAGACTGAAATATCTCAGCTACTACTGGATAGATTGTCATGAAATTTTACACAGACATTCATGTTCCCCAGAGGATGAATCCTAATGACTTCAGTAACTTTAGCACCACTATGAAGTTGACATTTATGGTTTTAAGTGAAATGTCTCAACATCTGTTGTATGGATTACCATTTAATTTGGTACAGACATACATGTTGTAACTGATTTTACATCAAGTACCATGATCAGGTCAAAGTTTTAATTTGTCAAATACTTTGCTTCATATGATGTAAACCTGCTTAATTAGCAGGACGTGTTAAACATGATACTTGTTGAACATAATACTCACTCGTCATTGTTGTAAGCATGCTGACATGCTGCTGTAGCATGGTTTTAGGTTCTTTGTTAAAAAAAGGTGAAAAAATACAATATAAATAATTATTTAGTTTGTTAAAATAGTAGTTGTCAAAAAATGTGGCAAAGTAATGTAATTCTCTGACTCTATCCTACAGGGTTCCTATTTAGATTTAATGTACCTTCATCTTCTGGAGTGTGTATCACACTATAAAAAAGCTCAGCACTGTGCAGCACATGTAATTTATAGAATTGTTTCTTGTTATGTATTCATTTATAATGTTCAACATAAAAGAGCTTAATTGAAATCAGTATCAACAGAAACACAACAAAGTTAATCACATAAACACGATTAAATACCAGCCATACATTGCAGCTAATTTGAGTTATAGTTTGATACATATCTGTCAAATATTTGCTGACATGAGTAAAAAGACAGAGATGGTGTGCTTCTTGTCTCATTCCAAGAGAGAGAGAAGCCTGCTGTGTTTAGCTCTCACTTCAAGGGCCTGAAAAAGATCAATCAGGAAGAATAGCAGAGGGACTGGACTACAAATTGAGCAGCCTTTAATCACCTCACACAGTTCACAGCGGTGTGAAAGTTCCCGCTATGAAAAGGTTTAATCACTTGCCAAGCTGAATAAAGTCAACTTGCTGCTAATAAAGGGCACACAAGGCCCACAGGGACACATGCACATGTGTGTGTGTGTGTAATGTACCAAGGCACAATCACATACACAGGGACACCCTCAACCAATTATAGCTGCTGAATACTGGTAATAACTTCTGGTTTATAAATCTCACTCACTCTTTCTTTAAAAAAATGTTAACTAAAGTCCTTCATTTGGTGAGTTTGTTAGCACATAAAGTGGCTCACAGAGTAAGAGGCAATCATCATTTATCAGCTTATTCAAGGGTTTCACTGAGAAATGATAATGACCTGACCCAGCAGTCAATGGCCGCTAGGCTACTCAGGGAATGAGAAGTGAGATCCGTCAATGCTCTTAATGGGCAGAGACATGAGGGTCATTTGATCACTTTTCAGTTGTTGACTAAATGAATATATGCGTTTGGAATATTACTCAATGTGATAACATTTCACTGTTGCTGTGTAATAATAGTGCCCTTTACCTGCATGGGCTTTTGATTCACCACAAAAAAAATTTTCTGTATTTTACAATAAAACAATTCTCATAAGAGATTCTACAAAGACCAATCACAATAACAAGAAGAGAAAACCCTTAAGGCACCAGAAGGTTAATAAAGAAGGTGTGTAGTAAGAGACCTCATTAGTGAAAACCTTTCATGATGCTTCCCAGGAAGCCCATATAGCTGACCCTGGTGCTGCTGAGAATGTGACCTTGGTGTGATGGTAAACGGATAATAAATCCAACGGCCGCAGGGACACAGTTGTGTAGTTTGTGGACAGCCGGGTCAATGAGGAGGCAGGCTATGAATCTTAATTGCTCCTGTCTGTCTTTCTCCCTTGTCCCCACTATAAAATGTATTGAAATAATGGTGCTCCAGTGGCTCAGCAAGATAAGAAGCACGTCATTCAGGACTTTAAACGCAGCTAACCTTGCTATATATGTCACACCCTCTGTCTCCTAGTTCCCTGTCAATCACCACTCTGCACTAATGAATATAGTAAAAGGGTTTGAGGATAATCTGCAAAAAATACCCTGAAGCAAAGAAAACTTTGCATATCAAAAATTAAATTGAATTGGGCGCCCGGTTAGCTCAGTCGGTAGAGCTGGCGACCCATATACGCAGTGGC
>NW_023339807.1:8402964-8406033 GCF_004916995.1 Morone saxatilis | reverse complement strand
CCCTCTCTCTGCCCCCCTTTCCTGTCTGTCTTCAGCTGTCACTATCATAAAGGCAATAAAAGCCCCCAAAAATATGCTTAAATTTTTTTTTAAAATTAAATTAAAGTGTTACAGCAGTGTTGTATCAAAAGACTTACAATCTAAACGTTGAATGAAGTGGACAGACAATCTACTGCTACAGCAAACAGAGGCATCAACTGGTTCCGGCCTGTGATGAAGCTCTGCTACGCAGAAAGGTGACAGGTGACAACAAACAGCTCTCTCCATATGTCGGTTATTAACCTCTGGCTCACACTGGTTAAAGGAAGTGCCTGCCAGCGTGTTAGAATTATTGGCAATAAAAGTCCAATTCAATCAGTTTTTGAAGGAAACACAAGGGCTTATGCTTATTCACCCATGATGACCACATGCTGGTCATGCAGGTTGTCAGTTTTTTTTCAGCCATGTCAGACACAGTGGGTGGTAGACTTTAGTATTTCAAGGAAGGTTCATTATTTCGCCAACCAAATAGATTTTTATAGTAGAGATGATGAAAAATGAGCGGTTTGCTGTTAGGGTAGAGGAAAGTCCCTTCAGAGGCCTCCGAGAAAATATATTTCACGAGGATATTTGTTGCCTGAAGGCTGTAGGGTGTTATATTTCTTCCCTGTGGATTTATCTCTGAGGTTTTCCACAGTAGGTTGGTTTAATTTCAGTTCAGGCTTATTCTCACTACCCGATCCCTGCAAATCACTGCATCCCTGTGGAGCCAGAAATCTGCACTCACAGTGCCTGGTGTGGTGGAGCAGCAGCGAGAGAGATAAACTGAGGAAATAGTGGATCTCTGTCGCCATCTAGAGAAACATGTACACCTAACTGAGTTTTACACCGTGGAGGTATACCTGCTTAAACTCAGCTGAGCCACTTTACTCAGTGATTGTGGATGTAAACATATTTGGTTTAGCAGGTGGCAGACAGTGAATGATGTCTAAAGGTCTATCGAAGTAAAAAAGCTAAATTAAAAAATAGGAAATTTACTTTAGGTGGTGGAAGGCAAAGCGTGGGCCATACTTGTTACCGCCCTCCTCCGGCGCGCTGAGGCACCAGAAACAAATACACCCAGCGTCAGAGTCATGTGGTTGGTCATGAGGAAGTAAACAGGGAAGAGAGGATCCAAAGAGGCAAGGATATTTCTCTCTTGTTGTGTTTGCATAAATTAAATCACCCAGTCGTAAAAAAAAGTTAGTTTGCCGCGATATTTTATTATATATATTTTATTTTTTGCATCTTTTCGTTTATTGTCGTCTGCAGCATCGAGGCTAATCAAAGCAGCTAGCAGGCTGTATGCTAACATTAGCCTGGTGGCAATAGAAAGAGCTAACACTAATGTGAGCTAATGCATGATCATAAAGTCACTACAGTCCTCACATTCTTCCATTTAGAAACCAAAAAACAGTCCAGTTCAAAGCTAAACGATTGGTTTCTATGTGTTCTGTGTGTGGAAATTGAAACCTAGAGTATTTAAAATGGTACAGACATTTAAGGACTGACGTTAACACAATTAAGTAAGTCATTTAAATGCTTGTCACTCTGTATTTCCGATGAGAAGACCTTCATTGGCATGCTAGGTATCTGCTAAGTTTAGGTAATACTGATGTAGTAAGCTATTAGTTACTTAGGGAGGAGTCAGAACCCAGGACCAGAGATTCAGTGTCCAACTCAAAGACACTTGAGCATGATGTTTGGAAACAGTACTGAAAAGTCATGCTTCCTTTCTCTTTTCAGCTAGAGTATCCAAGCAGTGGGCCTGTTTTGTGCATCCTCCTCTTCCTCTTCCTCCAGCCGCTATGGTGGACTTCCTGGCAGAAAACAACCTGTGTGGCCAGGCCATCCTCAGGATAGTTTCTAGAGGAAATGCCATCATCGCTGAGCTCCTGCGCCTGTCTGACTTCATCCCTGCAGTTTTCAGGCTCAAAGACAAGAGTGACCAGCAGAAATATGGAGACATTATCTGTGACTTCAGCTACTTTAAGGTATGGATTTGACATACTTTAACGTACAAATGCTGAAGCGACAGCGTGGTGACATGTACATCTTGTAGACTTGAGGAAACTAGGCACATGATGTATGGTCATAGTGATGTAGTCAATATTCAAGTAATTATTAAAGTAATGGGAGGTGGAGATCATTTTGTTTCTGTTCTAATAACTGCATATTTTTGTGTGACCAAGCGTTCAGAACATAAACACACATTTTGTTTTGATTTATGAAAATAATTGCTTTCTTATTGAAGCAGCTGTTCTACCTAGTCCCATTTGTTGGGAGTATTGATTGGTTATCGATTGCACTTTTCAAGACGTTGTCTTTTTGCCAGGGTCCAGAGTATTATGATGGGAAACTGGAAGCCAAACCTGAGCTTCAAGACCTGGATGAAGAGTTTAGAGAGAACAACATTGAGATTCTGTCGAGGTTCTATCTGGCTTTTGAGAGTGTCCACAAGTATATAGTGGATCTTAACAGGTGAGACAGGACTGGGATGTTTAGGAGTTTTTTTGTTTTTCAGTTCACTTTCAGTTCAGTTTTTCAGACTATGAAAACGTGTTGAGTTGAAATAGATAATAGTCCCTGACCTTGTTACACACCTCCCCATTTTCCCCCTTGTAAACCACAAAACCTGATAAAGACTAAATTACAAGACGTTATAATATTATTATCTCCTCTCTTCAGATATTTGGACGACCTACATGAGGGTGTTTATATTCAGCAGACCTTGGAGACTGTGCTTCTAAATGAGGATGGGAAACAGCTTTTAGTAAGTAACACAAATGCAAAACAGTTTATATTTTGTAACATTACAGGGACATTGATTTCAATGCCCTGCCCTTATAATTACACATTAAACTTGACCGAAAAGTCTCTACAGAAGTTGATTGTGTATGTTTTCTTTTCCACTCAGTGTGAAGCTCTCTACCTTTATGGAGTCATGCTGCTGGTTATTGACCAAAAGATTGAAGGGGAGGTCAGAGAGAGGATGCTTGTTTCCTACTATAGATACAGGTGCGCTTGTGAATCACAACCCCCCCCCCCCCC
>NW_023339807.1:8372806-8402864 GCF_004916995.1 Morone saxatilis | reverse complement strand
ACACACACACACACATTCTCTCACTGACTCACACGCTCAATATGCTCAGTTCACTTGTTAGCCATTGAGCTTGCTCACAGCAAATATGAGTCACTTTACTCATACGTGCATTCGTTTAAAATATTTGAGAATGACCCTTATATTTGGTGTTATCTCTCATTATGCCCTTCAGTCGTTATGTTACATTAAAATATGAATTTATTTACAAATATAATGCCAGCATGTTTGTATTTGAATGACATACGAACATCTTGTTAATCAGTAGATGTGTGTTATCTGTAATGCCAGAGAAATGCACACATGCATTAAGGATACACATGCCGAATTGATCATTTTAATCCTTTATAGCATGATTCTTCTAATAGCAAAATATGCTTTTCCAGTGTTAATCCCAAGAAGTGACACCTGACTTTTTTTCATCACTTGCCTCAGTCTTGAAATCGTTTCCCATTTCCCTTCAGTGCTGCCCGTTCATCAGCCGACTCCAACCTGGATGACATCTGCAAGCTCCTGCGCAGTACCGGTTACTCCAGTCAGCCTGGAGCCAAACGACCAGCCAACTACCCTGAGAGCTACTTCCACAGAGTTCCCATTAGTACCCCTTTTATTAGCATGGTCATTGGGAGGCTGCGCTCCGACGACATATACAACCAAGTACGAAACATTTGATTAAACATAAATTTGAACTTTTAATAAACCAAAATGAGCTCTTTGTGAGAGCTTTTATGAGGCTGTTACAACTTGAGTGGGTATAGATTGTGTCAACTCTCACGGCCTGGACCAAAAATCACATTTCTCTTCCTGTCCACCAGGTGTCTGCGTACCCTCTACCAGAGCATCGTAGCACAGCGCTGGCTAACCAGGCAGCCATGCTGTATGTCTGCCTCTACTTCAGCCCCTCTATACTGCACACCCAGCAGGCCAAGATGAGGGAGATAGTGGACAAGTACTTCCCTGACAACTGGGTAAGACATGTGTTATACATTACGATAGTTCATTGGACGTCCTGTACGATTAATCTGCATTGATAGTGTCACGCCGGTAGATAAGAAATGAATGTAAACAACTCATGAAATGTTATGGCATGCACTTTATCTTGCTTTGTCTCCGTTTTTTTTATTATGAATGTTGTACTGAAGTGATTGTGTTGTCTGTCTGCAGGTTATCAGTATCTACATGGGGATCACAGTAAACCTGGTGGAGGCCTGGGAACCATACAAAGCTGCCAAGACTGCTCTCAACTACACTCTGGACTCTGCTAACATCAAAGAGCAGGTATTATACATTTTGAATTGGCTTCAATGTCACACAGCCTCCAGCGTTGTCAATTTACAGTTCTTCAGTGTGGCACGCTATTGTATGCAGATACTGATAACTGTGTCTGCAGAATTTGTAAGTCATCCAATGTGACTGCGCAGAATCTAATTGACACACGGGGCATTAATCAAATCAGTGACTTTAGAAAGACATTTCAACTTCAAAGTTGTTCTGAAAAGTTTGTTAAAAAGATGGTGAGTGAACATGAGCTCAAATTAAAGTAAGGGTAACAAAGATGCACATGAGTTATATTCAGAAGAATTCTGCACTCCACAGCAGGAGGAGACAACTGAACAATCCCTTGTTAGTGTGTCATCTGCAAACATTCCCTTGTTTCCTAATGGCCACTAGCTGGAGCGAATAAATGAATAAATTATTTTCCAAGATGAAAGATACTTTTAACCATATCCCTCCCAACCACCATGGTCACTGTGTATTTAGGCCACTCGATATGCAGCTGGCATGGAGAGCCTGAGGCCTCAGGTGCAGCAGCTGCTGAAGGAAGGATTCCTCAGAGAGGAGATCATCCTGGACAACATTCCCAAACTACTCAACTGTCTGAGAGACTGCAATGTTGCTATCCGCTGGCTGATGCTGCACTCTGCAGAGTCAGGTGAGGATATTGGGCAGGTTTTTCTTTTAAGGCCACAGTGTAGCTTGGAGAAGAACAGATAATGTCTCTCTTGTGATGTTTTTTTTTTCTCTAAGGAGCCCCACACTTCCAAATTCATGACTTTACCTTTATATGATGTAAATAAAACTAAGTTTTTAATTTTTGTTTACTCAAATTAGTGATTTTCTTACAGCCTATGATCCGAACAACAAGCGACTGCGTCAGATCAAAGAGCAAGTGCTCAACGACTCCAAGTACAACCGTAAGATCCTGTTCCAGCTCTTGCTAGACACTGCTCAGTTTGAGTTCACACTCAAAGAGGTGAGAGTCTCTCTTCAATACTTGATAATGTGAGTGATGACTGGGAAAATATGGACAAAAACAAGCAACATACTGGACTTATCTCTTTTGTAGACAGAGTGAAAGTGTAAAATGAATGCTAGAATAATTCTAAAGCGATCCAGCCAACTGTGTTACTCGTTAGGTGTGTCCCCTCTGTCGTCTATTAGCAGGTAGTGAGACAGCATATGGCCAGCCACTCTATCACTAGGAGAGGACACAAATTTAATGTTCTCATTACACATCTCATCTGACTAATGCTTCCTCATCGACTCCGCATCTGTGCTGTCCCTCTTCCAGATGTTCAAGCAGATGTTGTCAGAGAAGCAGATCAAATGGGAGAGCTATAAGAAGGAGGGATCAGAGAGAATGACTGAGCTGGCCGAAGTCTTCTCTGGCGTCAAACCTCTTACCAGGGTGGAGAAAAATGGTGAGTTACGCTGTTGGGGTGGAAAAGGTGAAGGATTACACACACAGTAAAGAACTGGTACTGACTAAAAGGAGCCCCAGCCATGCAGTGTTTCATGCTTTGAATGCCAGGGATTATTTCAGTGTCAACACAAATGATTTAATGAGTTTTAAGCTTGGAGCGGTTCAGAGAAAAGTGGTGAGGCAAGGGAAAAACGCATCAAGGACACACATGCAGGGGGAGGCAAATTACAATTACATCAGTCATTCTTACTTCTGTTACTGTGACTATAGCTCCAGTAGCGAGACCCATTTTTCTTAACCACTGCTTTGATAACATTATCTCTCCACTTGTACTACAACACCTCTATTGCTCCTCACAGAGAACTTACAGGCCTGGTTCAGAGAAATCTCAAAGCAGATTGAGTCTTTGAACTATGAGGACTCCACAGCTGCTGGGAGGAAGACAGTTCAGCTCATACAGGCTCTTGTTGAGGTGAGCAAGACAATGATGATTTCATTTAAATGTTATCAAAATCGCAATATGGGGCAAGTGCAGATCGCAGATCCAGAACACTTGATTTTTTGATTTGCTAAATTTTCATGGGTGTCTTTTGACCTAAGAGTTGAAATTTGATAACATTATTTGAATATTTTTATACTGTTTTGCAGATGCAGAGGTACTTTGCCTTAGCTTAATACATATACCAAATAAAGGAATGAATGAATGGAAACGGTGGTGAAACAAAAAGACAAAATTAACTGCTATGACATACATAGGAATAGAGACATATCAGGCTGTTTTGTAGAAATGTCTTGTTGCCTCAGTGGATTGTAAAACCTTCATTTTCTCCTGTCAATCCTGCCATGGTCTATTGTAAAACAAGAAATGGAACAAATATGATTTTCAAAAACTGCAAACACTGGGTTATGTTTATTTACATAGCCACAGATAACTGTTTACACAATTAGCTAGTCAATGGGTACAGTCTTCTGTGCCAGCACCAAATTATCCTCATGAGCCAGAAATTTAATGAATGCCAATGGAGAATTGTTTTTTAAACATCAAGAAAATGGGCGACTGCCTGCAATCCTTGGAGACAGATTTGTGTTTGCAGTGTTGTTGTTTTCAGTACAGATATGTGTGTCTATAAAAAAGATTTTCTCTTTGCTTTCAGGTCCAGGAGTTCCACCAGTTGGAGTCTAACCTGCAGGTCTGTCAGTTCCTGGCTGACACCAGGAAGTTCCTGCACCAAATGATCCGCACCATCAATATCAAAGAAGAAGTCCTCATTACCATGCAGATAGTTGGAGACTTGTCCTACGCATGGCAGATAATTGACAGGTACTGATAATCATTAAAGCCATTAAAACACTAGTAAAAAAGAAAATGGTAAAGTAACCATGAATAAAGCGAAAATTAATCTTTCATAAAGCTTTGATGCTACACAGTTCAGTTAAATGTCATATTAATAACTGATTTTCTGGCATATGTGATTCCATTGTAGTCATTATTTCCTCTTAGAAACCCCCTTTAGTAGTGCCTCCATGCAGGTAGTGACAGATCACATGGTCAGCCAGAGACAGAGTCTGTTCTGCTCTTTATCTGCTCATTTCAAAGAGAGCAAAATGCTGATGAAGGGGCCCAAAATGTTGCATTTTTTTCACTGCAGTGCTAGCGAGTAAAATTAAATACTTATTGTAAAAGTTTACATCAACAAAACTCATGTCTCCTAATATCCATAGTTTTGGATCCTGCCAAATTTGAGATCCTATTGTCTTCGAGGTTAATGCAATACTATGTTTCCAAAATTCTTCCATAACTGGGCATGTCCAAAGCATATGTAGGAGATTACATTTTATCATTTTACATCTCTGACACATGGTACAAATGTTGCTGTCCATTTTATGTAACCTAACGTGAGTGTAATATGTTCTGTGGAGTACATTATTTGCCTATGTTTTGTGGAAATGAATGCAGTTAATTTGCCAGTAACGATACTATATATTACGTTAATCAAATGTTAATCCTCTAGTTATTGTACATCGTATAGGTAAACTTCAAAAGAAGTTTCTTTTATAATATCTGGGGAAATGTCTTTGGAGTTTTATTTAACCCACTGTCTAGTTTGAAGTTCCAGTTTTTTTCTGTCTTACTCTGCAGCTTCACATCAATAATGCAGGAGAGCATCAGAGTCAACCCGTCCATGGTTACCAAACTGAGAGCTACATTTCTGAAGGTGAGGACTATCAAAACAAATGCACACATGCTCACACATAAAGAAATAATAGCAATAAATTATTGCAGTAACTCAGAGTTGCCATGGGTCTGGAATGTAATAGAAATAAAAAAATAAAAAAATCAAGACCTTGAAAGTTCTTGGATTTACTGAGCAATGAAAAGTGCTTGGATACAGCCTACTATAATCTCTGAACTTGAACTTTATGCACCCCATCATCTCAAAATTCACCTATGATACAAAAGAGTGGCAACCCTGATAACTCTGCCTTGATTGGAATAATTATTAAATGTGATGTTGATTCTTTTGTGTGTGTGTGTGTGTGTGTAACCAGCTGGCATCTGCATTGGACCTTCCGTTGCTGCGTATCAACCAGGCCAACAGTGCCGACCTGCTGAGTGTCTCACAGTTCTACTCTGGAGAGTTGGTGGCTTACGTCAGAAAGGTACATTGTGTAATGTCATGTTTTCACCAATGATCTTACAAAAGAAGCTGCTGTATCTAAAAGTGTTTAACAGAGAGGACACTTTCTGTGACATTTCCTGTGGCAATGAACACGGTTTTAAAATGGTTTCTCAACTTTAACACATGAACTCTGCATGCTGTAAATTATGGTTCAGTAACAGCTGCAGTCGTGATTAATGCCTCTACAACCATCTGTTTGGTAGATTTCTCCAAAAACAGCTACTTAGTGGATGTGTACCTTAAGATGCTATTACCTTCTGGTTTCATCAGCCACATGCTGTGTTACTTTATGCCAGTGGATTTGCTCCTCCCAGCTGTACACATGATATTTCATCTGCAGCATTGTGTACCAAACATACATGAGATTCATGTACTCAGTTTGAGTATTTTATCTTCTTGTTTCCAGGTGCTGCAGATCATCCCAGAGAGCATGTTCACCTCTCTGGCCAAGATCATCAAGCTTCAGATCCATGACATCATGGAGGTGCCCACAAGGCTAGATAAGGACAAGCTAAAGGACTACTCCCAGCTCGGGGCTCGCTATGAAGTAAAACAACTGTTGTGTTTCTGAAACAGTCACACTTTGTAATGTGCATGTAGCTTTTGGAGTATTGTTCTGAATGTCACTGAAGTAATGAAATGGATATCAAAAGAAATCAAAAGCAGAAAGAGAGGCTTCAAGTTGGTCTGTTTTGATGTTGACTCATCTGCTGTGTGTAAGTGTGAGGCAATCATACTGGCTGGCATTTCTGAACGTTTTTCAATCTCGCAAGCAGCTTTTGATGTGAAATATAAATTAGAAAAAAAGGCTCAATATGGAAATAGATTGTGCAGGCAAAGACTTACTTCAATTACATTAATTAGAACTTGTCAGGCTGATATTGAAATTGCATATTTTGAAATGCAGTCAAGTGCCCTGGAATTAAATATGAGTGTTTTAGAGTTTAACTTTTGATTTTATTTTCAATTTTAAACTTAAAAACAAAACAGCATGGCACATATCTGTTTATACTGTTCAAGTACGACGTCTGCTGGCATTCATCTCTTTTTATAAAAACTGAAATAGAATATTCTTAGCTTATCATTATACTTTGTCATTGGCCTGATTTAATTTAATGTTCCCTGGATTCTGTCTGTCATTTGCCTAAACATGCTTCTATGATTACAGGTGGCTAAACTCACCCATGACATCTCCATCTTCACCGAGGGGATCCTGATGATGAAGACCACTCTAGTTGGGATCATTAAGGTAGATGATGTGAAACAGTTATTTGGACTTTTCTACCTTTACTTTTAACATGATGATGATAGACTATTAAAACGTCCTTCCTTTAGTGGATTATACTTTATTAACACAGTGCAATGTTTTAGGTGGATCCTAAGCAACTACTGGAGGATGGCATCAGGAAGGAGTTGGTGAAGAGGGTAGCTTATGCTCTGCACAAGGGACTGATCTTCAACCCCAAGGCTAAGGTCAGATTTCAGATCGGCTGTGTGTTGATCGCTGCATATTTTTATATTTATATTATTTAAGGATAAAAACAATTTATCTTTTTATTGACTATATATAATGCCTTTGAAAAAAAATATGATCAAGGATAACAGTAGTGAAAAAGGAAAAGATTAGACTAAACAACAATCTTCCACTATGTTAGCTGAGTGAGCTGATGCCCAAGTTGAAGGACATGGCGGCCACCATGGATGGGTTCTACAGGTCGTTTGAGTACATCCAGGACTACGTCAGCATTTATGGCCTTAAAATCTGGCAGGAGGAAGTATCCCGCATCATCAACTACAATGTGGAACAGGAATGCAATAGCTTCCTCAGGGCAAAGGTCTGGCTCAACGCAGTAGCGTGATTTTTGCTGTTTCTGATCACATCCCTGAATATTGCACTGACATTAGTTCATCCTTCTTTAATCAATACAAGATGCTCTGGTTGTTTGCCTATGTCAGTCACAGGAGTTGATTGATTGGTTCTTTCCTTGCTTCCAATCAGATCCAGGACTGGCAGAGTGTGCACCAGTCCACCCACATCCCCATCCCAAAGTTTCCCTCTGTGGATGAGTCTGCTACCTTCATTGGTCGTCTCTGCAGAGAGATCCTACGAATCACTGATCCCAAGTATGTTATTGAAATCTTTGAAATTTGGTCATATCTGTAGATGCTGAATTTTGCAGTATTTAGAAGCTTCCCTGACAAACATGGGTCCTTTCTACAGGGTGACGTGCTACATCGACCAGTTGAACACCTGGTACGACCTAAAGAGCCACCAGGAGGTCACCAACAACAGGCTGTTCTCTGAGATCCAGAACACCCTGGGTACATTTGGCCTTAATGGACTAGACCGCCTGCTCTGCTTCATGATAGTAAAGGAACTTCAGGTAATTAGTGAACAAAAGGGTCTCAGGCTGTGCAACAAAGCTACCACCAGGCTCTTACTGAAATAAACAGGTGACACATTAGTGCTTCCAGGTCTGTAAGGGCTTTTATGGTCTATTCAGTGCATCTGGTATGCACACCTGAATATATTTGCACTGTTAGCAACCTGTTTTTCCCATCAGAACTTCCTGACAATGATTCAGAAGACCATCCTGAGGGACAAAGCTGTGGTGGATGTTTTTAAAGCCATGCTGGGTGCTGTCAACCCAGTCCAGGGCATTGTGGGTAGGTAATTATTTAGGAACTCTTACAACCTGACAGGATCTTTTTATTCCTTGTGAAAAATCTATTTGTTTTTTCTGCAACAGCTAATGCTAGCAAAGTGTACGCTAATGCTGTGGCCAAAACTCAGAAGATCTGGGGTGCATATCTGGAGGCCATCATGAAGGTATTTGACATTCTCTAATGTTGTGAATAGAAAATAATAATAACTTGATGTTCATGCAACGTGCTTTATTTGAAGATGAAACGTGAGCTCAAATTGTGTTTAAAATCTTTAATCCTTATGTTACACTGCGTTTGATGTAGGTGGGTCAGATGCAGATTCTCAGACAGCAGATTGCTAATGAGCTGAACTACTCCTGCAAGTTTGACTCCAAACACCTGGCTGCTGCCCTGGAAAACCTGAACAAGTCAGTCCAGTCTCGCCACCTCAAAGCATACTGTACCACTTACATCTGTTGTATTTTGTATTTATTTTATTGTATTTATTTCTGTATCATGAAGAGATACTCATAGGTGCTGTATGTTGCCTTTAGACTCATGACATATGTAGGTAATACAGTATATACATATTTAATTACTATCATTTATTTTGCTAGTTTCAACTCTTATTGCAACCTTTCCAGGTCTCTGCTGGCTGACATTGAAGCTCACTACCAGGATCCATCCCTGCCCTACCCTAAAGAGGACAACACTCTTCTGTATGACATCACTGCCCACCTGGAGGCTGCCGGCATTCACAATCCACTCAACAAGGTCTGGAGATAATGTTGGACAAATAATAAGTCATATTTACAAACTTTCTGGTTTTTTTTGTTCTATGTGCTTAGACATTGCAGAATATGTTTTGACCATTTCCCTTCCGTTTATGGTTGTCACAGATCTACATCACCACAAAGCGCCTACCTTACTTCCCGATCATCAACTTCCTGTTTATTATTGCTCAGCTGCCTAAAGTTCAGTACAGCAAAAACCAAGGCAAGTTGTTTTCAGTTTACTATATTACATCACTCATTGTACTGTTGTTGATGAAATTAACTTTTTTCCCACAACTGTCCTGAATTTAATGAAATCCCATCATAAAAAAGTTTAATAACTTTGTCTCTGCAACTGGCTTCACTTCACGTGCTCTGGTCTGCCATGGAAGTTGTTTCCTGCAAATTGATATTACTCTAGGTGTTTGTCCACAATCGGTTTTCATAATTATTTTAGTTATTAGTTGAGTTAGTGTTTCTTGTTTATTTATAACTATATTACATCAATAAATGCGTCACTGAAAACTGCAGTGTAAATTCAGATCTGTTTCTGATACCTGGAACACAGCGATGGAAATTTACATAAACACACTTATTGTTATTTAGACAAATAGTCACAAACCGTTTACATATAGGCTAAGCTATAGGAACGCCCTAATTCAGACATCCGGAGCGAAAGAGTGAGAGGGAAGGTTAAACAAACTGTTTGCATATTTAAAGGCTATAGGATCACCCTAATCCAGAGATTAGAGTGAGAGAAAAACTGAAAAGAAAGTCACCAAGTTGGCAACAATGGTCTCTCTCTGTGATTAATTTTGTGTGTAAGGATAGAGCTTGTATCACTTCACAATTTTTAATTTGAACACAATTAAAAGCGTACATATTCATGACACATAAAAGTAATCATTTGTAGGAAGTCACTTTTTGGATCACGATGGTTTAACTGATGTGACCACAACAGATTCTTGGTATTCCGTAAGTATACCAGACTTACTGATATGTAAGGCTGCATCCACATGTAAGTAACCACACAGCTGATGTCTTGTGTTTTTCCAGGAATGACGTGCAGGAAAGCCACAGACCCAGTTGACTGGCCTCCTCTAGTGCTCGGCCTGCTCACCCTGCTCAAGCAGTTCCACTCCAGATACACACACCAGTTCATGGCTCTCATTGGTCAGTTCATCCGCTCTATCATGGAGCAGTGCACAAGGTAACAAATGAGACTTGACTACTTACTTGACTGCAATAGTACCAGTAGTGGTAGTACCACTTTCTTTTATGTAGTTTTTAGTATAGATATTGTTTCCCGTATTGTTTGGTTGATCTGATCCTGTTATGGCTTTATCAACTCATTTGATCCCATCGTAGTCAGAAGATCCCTGACATGCCTTCTGATGTGGTGGGGGCTCTGATGTTCCTAGAGGACTATGTGAGGTTCACAAAACTGTCACGCAAGGTAGGACAACTTTGATCTTAGTAAGCTGCTTATAATGTAAAAACTTGTCAAAAATGTGGCAAATGACAACAATTTACATGGACCGGAGCTTTGATTTCTAATGATTCTACCCTAATATGTTTAGTTGCTGTATTCTTATACAGATGTAATACCTTTCTGCTGTAAGAAATAGTTAACCATACAGCACCATGGCCTGAATGAGACACAACTATAGATATTTTTAAGCACTATGTCTTGCATTTTACTGTATGTAATGTGGGATACTAACTTGTATTTCTCTTTTTTTTCTCTGTATTTTCAAGGTGGCTGAAGCCCATGTGCCCAGTTTCATTTTTGACGAGTTCAGAACAATACTGTGAAGATCTGGATAAAGCATTAGAAAATTATACTTTTGTTAGGCTTTTTTCACTGCAGACATTTTATCTTGTTATATTGGGAGAAGGACAGGTGCTTGCTTTGTTTATTTCAACTGTTCCAGTAAGCCATGTCAGTGTGTGACAGTAATCTAGGATCCACAATTCCAGGACCCTGGACGCGAAGCGGCTAAATGGAGTTTTGCCTTCATTCATTTTATGATTTAAAGCTGCGCTTCAGTGTCTTTCATGAAAAAAGCCTATTGAATAGTTTACTTACACATTTCATTGACCATTAATGTCTTAATGCACTAATAATAGATTGTACATAGATAATAAAATTAAATTGCCTATGAGTTAACTTGCCAACTTTGTATATTGTCATTTTGTGCCATTGCCTAATGAATTTCATTAATAAAAATGATTGTTCATAACATGTTGTTTTGTTTCCCTTCAGTTAATAGTTGTCTCTTCTGGTCAAGGCTTTTACTTTGAAAAACACCCGGAAGTCAAACCGCAGCCATATCCATAGTTGTACTTATTTTTCGCGCGTGATTTGCTTACTTTACTTATTGCTGTTAACTTCTTAAAAGCATTAGCAAAAACAGACACCGATGTAGACACTGCTACTTCATATCCACACAGCAGCACGTCGGTTAACTAACTTCACTAAACTAACCAACCTATAGCAGGTAACGTCAGCAAGCTAGGCTACCGTTAACGTAGCGTCGGTTCGCTGAAGTTGAGGTTGTGTTTGTTTGTTGTGTGTGGGCTCTCACAGGGTCAACGATATCTATAGTCATGTCTCTTAGCGCCGTTCACGGGACACTGTCCAGCCTGAGGTTGTGTCAGGCAGACATCGGGACGGGAATGGATATAGTGACAGATGTGGCTATGGACCTGGCGGAAGCGCAGGGTAAATATCACAAGCTCCCAGTGTGTTTAATGCTCTCACTGGTTGTACTGGTTTCCTTCAAACCCTGCTTTAGTCTTTGGGTCTCATTTAACTTCTCACTTACATAATAACTCGGGATATTCCCAGAATTCCTGGTTCTGAAGTGTTTTCCACGTGCTGGGAAGTAAACAAGTATATTAGCTGACATTAAGTATACTTAACGTTACTATCTATACTTTAATACACCACAGGGGGATTATTGCACTCTGTACACCACTAACTTACCTTTATATGGCAGCTATAGCTATAATTTATCTTTATCAAACTAACTCAATGATATTTATAGAATATGATGCATTGGTATAGATTAAACGACCCAGCAGTATAAAAAGTAGTTCAAATAAGCTCCACCTGAAACAACTACAACATTAACTACAGCTGCATCAATGATAATGATCCATCAAGCTAATATTATGCTTGCAAAGGTCGGTCTGTGTCAGTACTTTTGATACATTTGTTGCTAAAATTTCAGTTTTTATTTTACACAAGCAAGATTTTGAATGCTTTCACATGTAATGGAGTATCTGACTACTTTCCCCATCACTGTGTGTGCTGCTGTGTTACAGATAAAGATGTGAACCCTGGCATCAAAGAGATGGAGGCTATGATTGTGGAGTGTGCCAAGCTGGACAGAGAGATCAACTACTTTGTTGACGTTGTGCAACAAGTCACAGGAGAGGTGAGAGCAACCCGATTTTACCGGAGTGCCAAGTCAAAAGTTTAAATGTCGGGGAAAGCAGTTGACTCTAATGGTAGCAGTAGAGGGAAATAACCTACTTCATTTACTGTAGGTTACTACACAGCAGCCAGAGGCCATGTTCAGTCTCTCTGCAAGAGTGAAGGAGCAGTTCACAGAGAAAATATCCAGAATCTCTGACGCTGAGCTGCAGAATCACCAGAAAGTAGTGGCCTTCAAGGACACCATCAATAACTCTCTCAACCAAGGTAATGCCTGTGCACAGACAGTGTGGGAAATGGTTTGAATTCATGCACTGATCTTGGGATGCATCCTTTTTTTGGAGGATAATTAGCTATATTTCAAACAAGCACATCAGAGTTTACTGTTGAATAATTATGGCGGCCACCCTGTAGCTGTTTTGTTTTCTGCTTTTAAAGTGTTGTCCTTATTACACCCCTTATTAAAAAGGTAGCCACTCACAGATAATTGTAAGTGAAACTGCCATTGCACCAAGGTTATTTTCCCAATCTGACTCACTCCCAAAAGTTCCATTGTGTGAGAAAACGTATTTTGAGGTGTGAACCTTGTGAACTCAAGTGATTATTTGAGATAATTTCATATACTGTGAAGGCTTATCCCATCAGGCATCATTATTCTCCACTGAATGAGCTCCTCATGCTCCAATAGGGATACTTGAAGCGTAGATTTTACTCTCTTAAAGGCTGAAATTAAGATCTGGAACTCTTTAGGTGGGCTCATCATCGCCTGGAAGAGTTTAAGGAGGCGTTATGTAGAGTTTTTTTTTTTTAATACCTTAAGCACAGGATGACCTTCAACTATTTGATTGTTGTAGCAATAGATTAACTTTATACATGGGTTAAAAAAGGGAGATGGTTTATCTGCGAGTGGGTGTGTTAGATGTTGTTTTTGGTGTGTGCTTGTCCGTAACGGCCATGTTTGCTGCTATATAGTTATTTGGACGAACACTGTATGTATGTCGTTCTTTCAGCTAACCAAGATCCAGCAGAGAACATGGAGGAGCTCGATGAGGACATTGCTGTTACACAGAGCCAAGTCAACTTCACCTGTCCACTAACACAGGTAGACCAGTCCAGCCTCATGATGGGTTACTTTACTTTACATAATTCATGCTTTCATTGAGTGCTTTTTCTTATTTGAAAACATTTCTATCTTATTACATCGCTACTTAATTTCTGGCAATTCAGTATTAGCAAAACATGAAGAACTTTGATCTTGTTTTGATGTTTGATTTGATGTTTTAGCAGCTAAATTGTGTTTCATTATATAACACACCGCTGTGTGTCTGCGTTCAAGGTGGAAATGGTGAACCCGGTGAGGAATAAGAAGTGTAACCACCACTATGATGAAGGAGCCATACAAAACCTGATCAAAACAAAACACAGCCAGAAAAAGAAGTGCCGGTAAGACACTCTCCCTTGGAGGGCTGTTAGGAAGTTGAGTCAGGTTTTACAGCAGTAAACAACTCGACGGGCGGGCGTGGGACCAGCAGTCTGCTTTAATTCACATTTTCTTTATTATACTGCTTTGATGTTGGAATGAAATTAAATGTGGCTGCTCCCTAGAGGAACACTGATGAAATCCCAGTGCCGGTCTATGTGGATGTCAAAGAAACTTGCCTATTGTTGAGTCCCGACTGTGGTCACTGTGCACACACCATACATGCACAATTAAAGCAGTAATACTCAAGAGGGTTTTCCATACTCTAAATCAGTGTAAGAAAAATGCTGTTGTACTTGTCTTAAAGAGTATCAATGCAAAGATTTGCTTTAAACGCATTTTTTTTTTTGATACCCTTTAAGTTTCCCTCTCTTCCTCTGCCCTCTAGCTGTCCTGTGGTAGGCTGTGGGAACACAGATGTGAAAGAGTCAGACCTGATTCCTGACCAGATGCTGAGGAGAAAGATCCAGGCCCATAAGAGACAGGCCAACCGGACGTAATATATAATGTTTTTGTTGGCAGACTCATTCCTCATAAAACCGATGCCTTGGTCATTATTTGTATATCAGCAAAGGAATATTGTTTTCATCAGTGCTCGAATTGTTAACCTATGTTTGCTTTTTATTTTTTTATTTTATGCGATTTGTACCTCAGGAAAACTCTGGCATCCAGTTAAATTAGAATTTAAAAATGATGAATTGTTTGTGTTTCAGCTGGAGCATTTTCTTTAACTCCAGTCTTGTTGGAATGTAAATAAAAGCTGCAGACCTTTTCATAAATTAAAACCACCCAAACCTGTACCTTCAATTAGGATTGTGGGTAAGTCATTTCTCAAATAGGTTGCTGCGGTCTACATGATGCAGTAAGTTGACAAAACCACAAGAGAGCAGTGTCTGCAGGAGGACATCATGTAGTCTGCAGAGCCAGAACAGAAGAATGAACTTTTCATCTCTGGATTATAAACTCCAGGTATGCTGTAGGATTATTACTACAGTTGTACTGGCACACTGCATAAATCCAGGAACTGCTCGTTTTAGGCTTCAGGCTAGTGAGCATATATATATATATATATAATGTTCTTTACAGACAATCTGAAGATAAATATTTGAAATGTTGAAATCTTTCTGGGACCTGTGAGCCTCCATTTTAAAAACGAGACAGTTTCTGCAGAGAACTGAAGTAAGATACTGCAGATAGCAAAAGAATTTCCTCTAAAACAGTTACGTGAATAAACAAGCCATTCCTTTAAAGAGGAATGCACTTTTGTGATTAAATCTCTCCCTTCCTGCCTGTTTTTCGCTCCTTGAGAAGGGTCTTTGTTCCAAAGAGAAACAAACAAAGGCATGCTGAAATGAAGCTAGGTGAAGCTAATCTTTTAATAACCTTGCATCAGGCATTTGTGAAAATCTCTAATTGCTCTTTCCGTCCAAACAGTGCGTCACAGCACTAAGAGCATTTCACCAATGAAGATATTTAAGTGGCAACAAATGATCTAGCTGATGTTGACTCATTCATTTCTCCACTCTGTTTCGTTTTGAATTGCCATTCTGCACATCTAATCTTGTTTAATGCACAACATGTTAAGTTACAGGTAATTTCCCAACAATAGTTCAATTTGTGGAAAGTGTGCACACAAACGCAACAGCATTGCATTCACCGTATCACAGGCAGAGCCATTAAAGCTGTTTCTTTGGATGGATGCAGAGCTTCAAATAGCCGCAGAAATTCAATCACAATATCGTACAGACATGCAGGGCTGAGAAAAAAAAAAAATAACCGAATCAATTCCCCATAGATGTTTGCTTTCTTCTGGTTATGTTTGATCTGGAATTCACATTAATCTGTTCACAAGCTCCGAGAAGTAGGTGTAATGGCTGCCTGAGACACTGTAAGCCTCAATATCTGGTTTGTCCAAGGAAGATTTTACCTTTGACTGCAAATGAACAGTCTCACTTCCTGGTGCAGCAGTCCTGGCCGGGGCAGTGCCAAAGCTGGATGGAAAGGAAGGAGGCCGGTGCTACAAAATTCTGGATTGATCCAGGTGTCATGCTTGTCTCCTGCTGCTTTTTGATGGTAATAGCAGTTTGACACTCCCATCAAAAAAAAGAGACCAGTCTGGTTCCTTGTGCTGTTGACACCCTTTCATATAGAGCTGTCATGGATTTCCTTTAAACCATAGTTAAGTTGTTTAAGACTGCAACTTTAAAGACAGTACTGTGAATTGTGCACAAACAAAAAAATACTTCATGTAACTCACTAACATTTTGACATGTCACAGTAAGAAAAGCAGACGTAAATAATGAAGGGTCCTAGTATTGTTCATGCTGTCACACTGTCACAGTTTACAGTGTGGAACAGCACCATTGTTAGTGTTATTATAACACCTGTGCTTGCAAATCCACATCTCTACCGTGAAAAACTATTTAGTGCATTTCAGAGACACTTTCCATCACTTTTTTTGATATCCCAGCTGCCATTAGTGATGTGTAGATCTGTATAGCTCAAGAGATTTGAAGGCACAATCCAGTGCAAAGTTAATATACAGAATGAACTGTATAACTCAAGTCAGTTTTGATTTGATTGTGTAAAGTTACGTCCGGTTGTTTACAATGACGCAACCTCAACTTCAATGGGACACTAACTGAATAATAATGTATGCCTTCAGTTTTGCACAACATTTGATTTGATCAAATAAACCAAGTTTTGTAGGGTCATTTGTGCTTGAGAGGATGAAGAAAACCATAGTTAAGCATTTATGATCCTAATCTTCAAATTACATCACGAGTCCCTACATACAGTACAGGGATAATGTAAATTGCCAAAGAGATTTTACTTTATAATCAGATTTCACTTTTAAACCTCATTTCATCATAGCACACAACTTTCTGAGTATGGATATGATGAAATAATTGACCGGTTCATTGAGCAGTTGTGCACAGTTAGTTACTGTCATTTACCCTAAAGTAAAAGTGAAAGGATTTTACACATATTCTGTGTCTAAAACTAATTATACAGTGTTGATTACAAGAAGATTACAGAATTTCATGAGTAAGGGCTGCAAAAAGCCTGCATAAATGCATCTCTCCTCACCACCAACTACACTCTTTTCTTTCTTTCCTTTTTACAGTACTTGTCTGCTGCTCTCTGTTCCTGAAAGCTGTGATGTTTTTATAATTTCCCCCAACAAACCGTTACACCCCTTTTGTAGAATTGCATGAAAACAGCTTCTGTTAATTCCAATATGTATATGTATATATGGATGTATAATCTAGATTTACTGTGTGCTCTGTGCTGTATGTATTTGACCTTTTGGGAGCATTCCCCCCATTTGAAAAACCACTGTATTGACCACATATGGACTTAGATGTGTGTGTGGTCAGTGACCTTTATATTAGGCTATATTTATGTGTTTAAAGAAAAGAAAAAGTATCCCTATAACATTCCATATCTCCACATTATTATGTTTATTCAACATTTAAAATGCACAAAACTGTATTGATTTAATTTAAGTATGTTTTAGCTGAACTAATACCTAAAAATAATGAAACAAACCTCTTAAAATAGTCTCTAATGCAAATCAAACAGCAGTGGAAACATCTCACCTAGATGTTTTTCTACTCATTGGAAGTAAAGTGGAGACAGGATATGTAAATGAGGCCAAACGGCGCACTATCGCTTTAAAAGACAACACCTCCCAGCAGTCACTAGATCCTGGCTGAGTTTCGCTGCAACAACCTCTGCGCTTCATACTACAGACGGTCTGTAGAGCCGAGCCAACCACGCACCAGCCTACCTCGCAGACAGCGCGGGTCTGACACTGTTTATTTCACCGATGTGACAGCAGGAGCGTGTGAGGAAGAGCTGCTGTCGGGAGCCGAACTGCAGGTGAGTCCGTCTGCTGTCCACAGAGTTTATTTATTTTATTTAATTTTTTACTGTGGACTGACCTGAAGGAAAAGAGCCGGGCTGATTCTGAGAAAGACTAACATGACAGCAGAAGTGTAGGTTGTGTGGTACGTGAAGTAGAGACAGCTGTACTTCTATTGGAGAGGATCGTGGAAACTGTGAACCAACAGGTGTGTCGGGTCACACCTGTTGGGAATGTAAACTACGCCTAATAGTTTGACTTGCAGATGGGTGTCTAATGTGCGCTGAAGTCCTTGTTTAAGCTTCTGTCCTGTTTGTTTGTGTACAGGTGGGCGCAGTTGGTGTTCTTCTGGAGGATAGATACAGCCGGACATGGATTATTGGTGCCCGTGTTTACCGCTTTGGATTTAGTTAAGACACCGCACAGCCCGGCGCCTTCCGTCTCTCCTCCCCCGGTGAAGTGAGTGCGCCAAGAACAGGTGGATCCTGTTTGTGTGCTCAGCTTTATCCCCCCTTTCATCCACCTTTTAACCTTTATGGGGAACCAGGTGGAGAAACTAACGCATTTAAATTACGCAGAGGTGCCAACGTCGGACCCAAATGGGTTCGATCCGGACGACGACGGACCGCGGATCGGCGTCTCTTACATTTTCTCCAACGACGACGGCGACGATGACGACCAGGACGACCGTTTGGACCACTTTTCATCGGTCAACCGCGCGGTGAACCATGAGGAGAAGCCTTTCGACCCCCAGGACGAGCTGGAGTGCGCGATTTACTACCGAGAGGAGTGCGTGTACGAGAGAACCAGCGGAACCGCGACGCACTCTGCGGAAAGTCTCCTGAACAAGTGCAGACCAGGAGACCTGCTGGAGTTTGTGGCCACTGGACAGTATCCACACTGGGCTGTTTACGTCGGGGACTTCCAGGTGGTTCACTTGCACAGGGCTGAGATCAAGAACAACTTTCTGACCGATGTGAGCCTGGGCAAAAAAGGCAGGATAGTGAACGGCCTCTACAGGTACCGTGCGCTCCCGCCCGAGGTGATCGTGCGCAACGCCCTGGACCATGTTGGGTCGAGAGACAGGGAGCTGTACTGGAGAAACTCGGAGTGTTTTGCCGCCTGGTGCCGCTTTGGAAAACGGGAGTTCAAAATCGGAGGGGAGATAAGGATAGGAAAGCAGCCTTACAGGTTAAAATTACTGTTTTCAGAGAAGAAGAGTCACGTCCTGGAGTTTCAGAGCCTGGAGGACGTGATCATGGAAAAGAGGAGGAACGATCAGATTGGCAAAGATGCTGTGATGCAAGAGCTGGCCAACCACCTGAACGCAACACATGAAATCAAAGAGGAGCGTTTTGTCAACTGATAGTGGATTCTGGGATGAGGACTAGAGTTTTAGGTTAAAGGAGATGTTCAATTGCAAATGTCCACTTTTCATGCTTAATAACGAAGCATGTGTGTTGTCGGGGAGCATTTATCCCTCCAGTCAACCAGTAGGAGCTTTGTCTGTGGGCTTGGGTGCATGTGCCATACTGCAAACAAAAGTGAATCTTAAGAGGGAGTTTAAATTCATCCTGAATCTTTTTCCTTTTTTCCCCCCTCCAGAATGAGAGGGAAATCCCTGAGGTTTGCAGGTGACACTTGTTTAATTCTCAAGTGCATTAGTAAAGCAGATCACAAGGGTCAAAACAAAATTCCCACAAGTTGATTAGCATCGGAAGCAAGTTAAAATTGCTCACAGCCAAATTTCCTCTCTCTTTCTAAGAAAAGTGAGATTTTGCACCCTCAAACCAAGATGAAGTGACTTGTTATGATGGATACATTTGCATCAGACGCTGCACCTGCAGTCTAATCATTTGGGGATGAAGTCAGAATTTAATTGCCCATAATTATCTTTCTAATCCAATGAATCTTTGCACACAGGAGCAAAACCTCTCCAGTGTACTTCTACCTGACTGAAAGTGCTTGCTCCTTTACAGCTCAGGTGCTGGAGATCAATACAGAGTGGGAAGAGAGACAACTATTTGTTTTTATTACCGTGTGTCAACCTTGAGGACCCCCTTCTGTTGCTTTATATCCAATCATCACACAGCTTTACCCACTCTTTAACTACCTTGTGGACGCTGTTCACAGCTACAGGGACAGTGCACTTGTATTGATTCATCTGTTTCAACAGTTTATTTTTTTGGAAAAAAAAAGATGTTTGTATGAAGGAATAAGGAAATAAATATATATTTGAACAAGATTTTTTTTTCTTTTTAGTGAAGGTGAAGATTGTGACTGACCTTTAAATGATTAATGGCACTGTTGGTACAATAATCAATAATTGAAAACCATGAATCTCAGGAAAAGTAGAAGAGCTTATTTATTCTAACCAAACTCTGCATTCTCAGCGCTATAAACACCAGCATTGTTTTGCACTGCACAAAACTATTTGAAAGCAACTACACTATCTCATCACAATCCCAGTTCTCACCCTGAGGAGCCACGGCTCTACCTGTTCAACTAAAGGTCTTTTCTGTGGTTTTTTGTTGTCTGATGAAGAGTGTTGGCTGCCCTACAGTTAAAACTGCTAATGCTGCCTGTTTTGATCTAAATGTTTGCTTCAGAGCAGCAGCTCCCCAAAACTACTTAAAGCACATCAGCCTTGTTAGCTTGTGTTAAGTTGTGTTCCAACCGTGCTGGACATTTTGCTTTGTTTACACCTCTGCTGACTGAAGATAAGTCATTTTTTGAAAGTTTAGCCACAGGCTAAAAATGTTCTTCATTCATATTTGGCTTTGCTTCCTTCCGCTGGAATTATAGCATTCATTAAATTTCAAGAAAAGGTGCAGTTTTGTTTGTGTGCAGCCACAATTAGGCAAAATTTGAACTCAGCCAAATCTCATTCCCTTTCAGTTTCTATAAATATACAGTATGAGACAGGATCATATACATATGTGATAACATTCCAGTTAAAATAAATGAATAAGCTTGAAATTGTGATGGAGAAAAAGGCCATAAAAGCAAATTGTATATCAGGTTAGAACAGGAAATGGATGCATAAATTGAGCTATACCTATAATATTTAGAATGCCTATGTCTTAACAATAAAAGCCAGTGAAACATTTTACAGTTAGTGCACATACAGAGGCTGCAACGGAAATTACAGCAGGTTGGCTCTGAGGTTGTTTTGAACTATGAGACATCTTGTTTTTTCCTCTTTCAGAGGAAGCTGATGACTCCTTCATAGCCAGTCAGTAGATGAGTTACTTTGCCTGTTTGTTTTCCTCTGGTAATATTTGCATGGAGATAATGCTGTACTCATTTTGCTGCAGGTAAGGTCCCACTGGACCCAAAGCAGGATCATCAACAGCACTGGTACCAAATAAGAAAGCTGCCGGACATATTAGCATTTTCTTCATTCCTCTGTGGTCTAACACAGTGATGAAATATAAATTGTGTGTGTGTGCTTTTGTATGTGATGCATATTTATGATAATCACTCTTTTTTTTATAAGCACCAACCGAATGCAGCATTGGGTGAAGCACACAATGTTAAAGCATCTGCCAGTAGAGTTGTGTACTTGTGAATATTAACTCACATTTTTCATCATGTGTGACAAAGCTGAAATGGAATTATACTTACATCATATATTTCATTCAATTAGATTTTCTCTCCACAAGTTTGTGGCTTTGCTGTGGCCTCTGCATACATATTGTATACGATGCACTACTACTGCTATGAAGAAGCCATCAAGCTGTCAGCTGAATTAATATAAATTTGAGTACCATTTTATTGTGCGGTTTGTTTGTTAGTGAAATTTCAAAGCCACCCTGTGAAGTTTTCTTGTACAAACGTGTCTGTTCATATTCACCAAAACACATAGGATGTATCCTTGAGATCTAGCAAGCATTTTGAAAACAACATTTCCAAAACTAATATTTAAAGTCCCCCTTCACTCAAAATGTGTTTTATTTGTTAGCTGTTTGAGCTTCAGTGTGCACAGTGGTGTAGAGTTTGACACTATAACTTATAGTCTATAAGGATGTTTTCAGATGCATCTGCTGAAAGCTGAAAGTTTCTCTGTTCTCATTGAAAATCTGATTTGTGACATCCCAAATAGTGTGAAAGTCAAGGAAAACAGAAACAGAAACAAGCAAACTATTTGTATACATGTCTTAGTCCATATCTGAAGATTATTTTTACATTTTTACCTGTTCATATCAATCATATATATCAACTAGCTTGCAGTCTTCTTTTTCACTCCCTTTACTGATGCAATACTCTTTTCCCACTCATAAAAACATTGCTTCATAGCACTTGTAGTGGTAAAAACTCCACAGGGTATCTTTACATTATCTTGTCTACACAGAAACTGCACAAATTTCCCATTCAGCCCAATAGTCCAAGAAACACAAACCATTGTGCATCCCCTAATTGAGCACAAATAGCTTCAGAAATGGGCCACCAGTGTGACCAGTAACCAAACTTGATTAGATGTGCCGAGTGAGAGTGATCTGTTTCAAAGCCATCTTTAAGCATGATATGGAAAGTGTAAAACCATGGGGAAGCTTTTGGTTTGACACATTGGCTCACTCATGTCAGCCTTTTGGCCAGTGAGTCTGCCGTGTTTCCTTTGGAGGATTGGAGGAAAGCCCACACCCCTCAGGCAAAACTGGCAACATTACAGAAGTTGGGGACAAGCCAGAGCTCAAATCATGTTTATAAATTGTCATTATCTCCAAAAACTTCCACCCACACGCAAACATGTCTGAAGTTTAGAGGAGTGTACTTATGAGGAGATTCTATCTGACAGGCCTGCAGGAAGTGGGAGGGTATTTTAGATGTGGCCTAAAGCCACTGCGAGATCGTTATCCATGTGGGACAAACACTGTGTAGCTTAAAGATGGATAGTTTGAGGACATTTGACAATTTCAGGTTATGTGCTTGACTATTTAGAACATGAATCTCACCTCAGGGTTTTTTTTCTATTAGTTTTATGCTACTGAACTGTTTTTGCCAATAGATAAGATTCCTCTTTAACCAGTAAAGAATGGGATTTATGAATGGCTGTTGGGAAAGAGGGTGTGCTTGTGTGATAAGATAATAAAGCAGATGACTAAGATTACACCAGCCTTTGATTAGCATTGCCATGTTGAATGTTTCAATTTAGGAGCATTAGAGTCTAATACTCTTTGAGAACCAGGCCACTTTCAGGTCATGTAAACAGTCAACTGTAAAAAAAATATATAAATTTGTTTCCTCATCTATAAAACCATCTGCTATAGACAGGGACAGAGTGCTGTGATGTTTTGTTTGTCAGGCTATTCTAACTGCCCACTCACCTGAATCATGTTTATGCTTGCGTTTGGAGAGCATAATGAAACTCCAAAATGTACCTCTAAAATTAACTACACTGCATTCATTAAAACGAATTGATCCACCGTGCTGCAACTCACACAATTTTTCTTTCACATTTTACTGAAACTTTAAGCACCACCTGCCTGTATTGGGTTAATAATTTATACAGGACTCCCACCAGTTTGACTTGGACTGGACTGTGTTTACTATTCGTTTCAGACTGGCGCTACACTGTGATTCTTTCTTGTCCCGACGTGGGATGACCGTTTGTTTTTTCAGACACACAATGGCAAAGTCCATTCCCTCTCAGTTCCGTTGAAGGTTGCTCTCTTTTTTCAAAGCAACATTCCCATAGCCTAGTTTTACTCTGTTTATGCCTTTCCTGCTACTTTTACACTGCACAACTATTGAATTTAGTTTGTATGCTTCCACACATATAGACAGGCAACCAATGTTTCCTTCCTTCCTTTTGTGCTTTCTTTCACTTTCCTTGACAAATGTGGTTTTGTAGGACTGAGCAGTAGGCTGTGAAGGTAAAGCCGCTGTTTAAAGCCAGAACTGGGGAATTGCTGTGCTCAGAAATGATCAGTTCAAAGACATCATGATAGTTCAAAAGAAATAACAAGGAAACAAGAATACCAATGTAGCAAGTCAGGCTGGGTGAAGGTACAAGACATCATGTGAGAGTGTAGCTTTGTAAGATGATAAGAATATTTTTGATTTGATCGTCGCGTCTAGAGGAAGAGTTTAAATTTTTAGACGACAGACGATGATGAGGAGCTCGTCAGAATGGAATCATGCCCTATTCTACTTAGTTTGAGCTGTCGTGTCCGGTCAGCTGGGGCTGTCTGGTTTACATAAGCGGAGTGAGACAACAGGAAAGAGCCAGAGGAAAACTTCAATAAACTGACCCCATTTCTTTGGGACAGTGGATGAATGACTGAATAAAAGAAAGAAAGAGAGGGATAGGAGAGGCTGGAGTTATGACCAGAGAGAGAGGGAACAGAAATCACAGTGGTTATTAAAGCCTCTAAAGTACTTGAACTGAGATGTGACTGGGAATTGTAGCCTTCAAGCACTCTGACCCGTTTGTCACTTCAATTATTTATGGCAGGCTGATTCAGTAGCTATCAACATTCATCATCACAGAAAACCCTGCCCTGCATCTTCAACTATACTGACTACCATCGTGCGGGTTAGCAGAGGTTACAAATTGCGCAATCATAATTTTAGCTAGTCCAATTATGACAATTATATAGTTTGTATGCCTTTTTGTGTAAAAAACCTTTTTATTTTTCTCACTGAATTGTATTTATTTTTTTCTTTGTTTTTCCTTTTAGTATTTAACTACTTTGAAGAGAATTTAGCTTGTTACACTAAAAGTAGGGATGCACCAATACCAGAACAAGGTCTGATACTGTGCTTATATACTTACTTACGTACTGGTAATCATAAAACTACTCCGATACCACACCCGACAGGACTTTACAGCAGCGTTAGATATTTTACGCAACAATTGCAACATTTAATTTGTTACAGTCTTCACAGGAACATCTGATTAAAATAAAAACATATTTTCAAAATCATTGTTGAACGGTAATGGCATTATTAAGTACCCATATCTTTACTTCATATTGGCAAGTACCTAAATCTAAATACTTATATGTGGTCTGAAAAAACACTGTTATCGGTGCATCCCTAACTAAAAGCCTTAATATATAGAGGTCAAAGAAAATACTTTAATATACCTTCACCCAATATATGTATACTTTGTATACCTTAATACAATCCCTAAATAAATAACTAGGTTTTACTCATAAAGAAACTCACAGTTTTGGAAAAGTGTCAGTTTTGTGTGTAGAGTGTGGTTTACCCAGCAGCAAGTCGTAATCCCTTGAGAGTCTCTTTTTGGCAATTAATAGAGCCCACCCTCACGGCTGTCTTTTCAATCCCTCCCAGAACCTGGGGAATCAAATTAGTGCTTATCAACATTCTTGCTTTTCTTTAATTTTAATTTCATGTTGCTACTCCTGTGTCAGTTTAGTTGGCAAGGACAGAGCTTCCCCTAGAAAAAAAAAGTATGATTACCTTTCACCTCATTATGATGTATCTTTCGTTCTTGTTGTTTTTTTGGCTTACTTCTGGCTTATCTTCTGCTTTTCTTATTTTGAATAGTTTAAGTTGACACACGATGATGTCTGTGACTCAGACTTTTTCACATCTGCTTTTTATGCTAACTACATCTCATTCTTTCTTAGATTTTAGATAACTGGAGCTGGTTTAGAGAAGTTCTGTCTCTCCTTCTCGCCATACAGAAATAGAAGCAGTGGTGTAAATACTGAGCCTAGATAAATACTACAGTCACAATATAAATATACAGCCAGAAGACAGTTAGCTTAGCTTAGCATAGGGTCTGGAAACAGGGGGAAACAGCTAGCATGACTCTGTCCCAAGGTCTTCCAGCACCCCCAAAGCTCACCAATCAATAATAATAATAATCTAATTTGTTTAATCACAAATGGATTTGTGGCTTTACAGGGAGTTATATGCCAGACTATTTCTTGGTGGGGTGCAGTGACTTGCTGGAGTTCCTGCTGGTTGTCTGGCAATGAAGAAATATCATGTCTGTACGCTAAATAGGACACTATAGAGCCAGGAGACAGTAAGCTTAGCTTAGCATAAAAACTGAAAACTGGGCAAATGGTTTGTGTACAGATACAGTGTGTTAACTAGTGAGCTTTTAAATGTGCTGGTAGGCAGTTATTGTCTTATTTGTTTTAGTCTTTATGTTAAGCTAAGCTAACCAGAAACTGGATGTAGTTTATACATCCAGTATATTTACTGGATAGATATGAGAGAGACATCAATCTTTTAATCTAACTCTCAGCAAGAAAGCACTTAGAAATTTTTCCTGAAATGTTAAAAGCAAGTCAAAAAATGACCAGGTATAGCTTTATTAGAAGATTCCTTGCTGAGGATAAAAAAAAAAGCCTATTGAACGGATGATAAAACATGACTTGTTTTGACATTCACATTGCGTCTGGGAATCCAAATTGCCTACAAGTATAATCTGAATCTGAATATTATCTGTACCTTTCAGTGTGATCTCACTGACTTCCAGGCATGATGTCTGTGTTCAGACTGTGACCGCTGATGCTGAATGAAAAAAAGGTCTGCATGTCATTTAGAAAAGGTTATACACCAAGCGGCATTTTCTGTGTGTAGTTGCTCTGTGCACATGTACACGTACTGTGCGTGTGTGTGTGATTAAATAAACTTGTTTATGTTTGACTGCTGTGCAGGAAGGGGTGTTTTGATGCTCACGTTCATATTAAATCACTGCTATTTCCACTGTCATGTTGTCGTCACATAAACCTCTCCACACCCGCTGTCCCAGCTGCCCACCAATGGGAAGAGCTGTGACTTCCTGTTCCAGCTCCCATTGATAAGCATCCCATCATCCTTTGTGGGTGTCTGCTATAAAAACAGGTGTGCTCACTGCTCAGCAACAACCTGCACATCCCGCTGGCTTACTCAAAGATATGGAAATGGAAGTATTAGCGAGTGTGAATTTGAGAGATGGTGAGAACATCCCTATACATGTGTGCTCATGCATACCTGTGGATTCAGTGTGTCTGTGTGTGTGTGATATCAAACTAGCGGGTGGCAGAGTAGCAGAGGTCTGGCCCTGCAGGCTAGATGTTTGCTGCTGATAATGAGGCACTGTTGGAGCTAATAGAGGCAAAGCCAATTTAGACCCACTCAGCGGCCGTGTGATATCACCACATCGACCAGATTGACGAGAACTCGAAGATGAGCTGTTGTGCATCAGCATTTGAAGACTTAGGATTGGACAGTCTAGATAAGAGGGAGGGAAAAAAACCTACAAAGACAGAATTGGCAACAGGACTGGAATTTAAAATGAAATTATTTGGTTCTAAGACTATGTCTCCTCCAAGAAATGGGCCAAATAAAGCATGTAAAGCTTTTGTTTTGACACATTTAAACATCCCACACGCATTTGTAAACACAAACCTGAACTAAGCCTGTGTTCTACATGTTGTTTTAAGCGGAGCAGTGCAGAGCTCCACTTTGTTTCTGGAGATTTGTCACAGCAACACATCTTAGCAGGGTAATTGCAGTATCCCAGAGATGGATCAGTCTCCCATGTGTACTGCAGTTTATTGCCTTATAATTATGAGACTAATTACGAAGATGTATTACACCCCCCCCTGTGAATGGCTATATGTGTGTACACCCAATTCACACACACACACACAAACTCACGCGCACACATCAATCAGAAATACTGTAGCCGATGATTAAAATCTCAATGTGAAAATGGGAGGCAGTAATGACTACACCCTGCCTTCCCGAGCCGGAGCGCTTGCTCTGAAGCCATTCTAATGCTTCACTTTAAGATCTGAGTTTGAGATTTATTGTCAACAAAGCTCCTGATTCCATTTTTAACAAAGTCTGTTGACAACAAAGAGGCAATTAAGCTGCGTTCAAATTTCTACACCTTGTTATTGCGCCTTTAAATTCAAAGCGTTTCTGAAAAATTGCCTACGCTATCATCATTGCAATTACAGAAAACTATTTTATTGGTATGACAATGTTTCACTTGTGAGTTTCTCCTTGTAATTTAAGTTCTAGCCAAGTCACTTTTTTTTCTCCTGCGCACCTGTCAGCAAGAATACTGTGGTGTGCTGTGCAGCCGCAACAACAGTACAGGAGCACAATAATTGCAACAAGGCTCTTCTGTGTAACATCAATCAGAATAGAAGCAGTACAGTGAATTAATAACATGTCACATACAGAGCATTATATTATTTGGTCCTCAGGCATATTACAACAGGTTTTTTGTTTGTTATGCTAGAGAAAGAAGGGGCACACACGCAAGTACACATACACCCTTCCTGGGGATCTCGGGGGATCTCAAAGGACAATGGTGGGATACTGTAGAGAAGGACAAGGTGTGGCTTCTCTGGCGCAGCAGGGGTCGAGCGGTTTATGTGTTTGCACACAGTGGGAGGTAGTGGCTCCAGTGCACCAAAAGATTTATTTTTGTTGATGTGAGAGTTCTGGTCACGCTGAAGGGAAGTCCACGCTGTGATGAAGAAAATAAGCACCAAGGCTCCACACAGGATCTTTCTGTTTTATCCTCGGACGTGAAAAAAATCGATGACCCTGTAGTCTAAAGGACTGACACTCACACACACCAGCAGACAAACAGACGTCATGGGCTTGTTTTTTATCCAGGACCTTCTATCCCCAAACACCAATCCTGTACTCACAGACTAAGATGCAAATTTGCTTTCATTAAACTTTGACTGAAGTTCATCAAAGAGCATTCCGCCCCTTCAGCAAATCCAGTTGTGCTCTTGATCCGTAGCAGCAAACCAGTGATAAGTAGTTAACTCTTTAATGATAAAGACTCCATTAGTGCTACACACAGAGCTCTGGCAAGGAGGCGGAGGGGGCTGAGGAGGGAGAAGATGATAACTCCATGTTTCTAAACAACAGGCAGACTTATCTTCCCATACCTTCCTGTCCAGGATATCCTGCATGGTTCAAAGGCAATGTCATTATTATGGAAAAGGCTGCACAGGAGTATTTTTAAGTATTGTACAAGTACATATTGTGCTGATATTCTGCAAACTTTCAGTTCTGCGTGGCATGTTCTGAAATCATATTAGCGCCATGAGCTTGTCTCATCTTTGGTGTTTTGCGAGTTACACGAACAGAGGTTATCTTGGTGCCAAATCCCTGCAGTGGTTGTGTAGAAAGGCTGGTGGGACTGTGCCTCTCTGAAGGCACGGCCTGTTTATAAGAGAAAACTCAGCAATTTCCTTTTTATAAAACAAAACACAGCCTTGTGGCCCCTCAAATCACCCCATACCCAGCATGTGAATACAAAATTCGATACCTACACGTGTCCCAGCAGTACACCCACCCGCACACCACAATAAATACTATCTTGTTGTTCCAGTATACTCACACAAAAGCCTACTTATATTCAAATATATGTTTGGCATTTTCACCACGACTTTCAGATGAATAATTCAGGCCTAATCTTCAGAGGGTGGCATGAATTGAACATACACCAGTCAGCGCCGGTCATCTCTGTCTGGTGCGCTGTGTGTTATGTTGAGTGATCAACACACGGGCAGTTTGCCTCTTTGGCCCGCCTCTCATTGACTTTTAATGTATGTATACGTGGAATGTATGATTATTAAAAATCTGAGTGGCAATGTAGAAGGGTCAGGCTGAATAAAAGCAAAAAGACAACCCCTGCAACCTTCTCTCCCTTTCTCTCTGTGTCTCTCTCTCTGTCCATTCATTAATGATATCTATAGCCCTTTAAACCCTTCATGAGTGTTGGTGGAGTGTCGGGAAGCTCTCTAATCCCTACGTTGCTCTTTATTCTGCCCATGACGCTCATCCCCTCTGTGTCAGATCCTGAAACCCGGCTAATCCCCTGGTGGCATTGCGCACAGGGCCCCAGCTGTCGGCTCCCATGCTGCGCCGCTTCTCGCCCAGCTAATTTGTGGCCCTGCTTGGGATGCTATTGATGTCACCCTGCCCCATCTAGTCCAATAACTTTTTTCACTCTTTTGCTCTTTCCCACCGCTTCCTTTCTGTCTCGCTTTCTCACTTTGCCCCCCCCCCCCCTTGGCTGATGATGAAACTCCCAGCTGGCACCAAGTGAACGCTTTTGTTCCCTCTGTTGCGTAAAGAGTCAATGTCCTTTTCCTCCATGCCCGCACATTACAAATCTGCCACAGAGCCCTTCCTCCATTCCACCAAAAGCTGAATGGACGTGCAGCGGAGGAGGTGGACATAAATGCAGCACAGAGGGCAATTCGGACTAAGCAGCCAAGAGCACACAGACTAAGCATTTGAACGATGGCACATTAAGAATCCTCAAGTTCAATTAATAGTGCTTAACAATGCATCAGTATGCAGGCTAGCTCTCTCGGACTTATTTTAATGAGAGGAAGGAGGTGGGAAGGAGCAGGGAGGAAAGGGAAGGGCGGTGGGTGAGGGTGTGGGTAATGATTAGTACTGTTTTCTTTCTTCCTAAGCTCCTCTGTGCAGCTCAATGGAGCAGTGGGCTGCAG
>NW_023339807.1:8372623-8372782 GCF_004916995.1 Morone saxatilis | reverse complement strand
GAGAGATTTTGGACACCTTGGTGTCGCCCACCCAGCCTAATGCCACCCGCCTGGCACTCTGTGGGTATGAGGGTACATTATCACCAGGTATAGTATCACCAGTGGTGTGAAATATGTTTTCAGAATCTTAAAGATCCAGTGTCTAGGATTTAGTTGCAT
>NW_023339807.1:8362016-8372523 GCF_004916995.1 Morone saxatilis | reverse complement strand
CCAGTGTCTAGGATTTAGTTGCATCTAGCAGATTGCAACTCCCTTGCTTCACCCTGGCTTTTGAACCGCAAAGAAAGACCTACGGTGGCTGCGAAAATGTGAACTGTCCTATTTCAAGGCCAGTGTTTGGTGTGTCTGTTTTGGGCTACCGTAGAAACATTGCAGTTCAACATGGCCTCCATAGAAGGTGACCTGCTGCATCTGTAGATAAAAACTGCTCATTCTAAGGTAACAAAAGCGATTCTTATTGTCAGATGATTATACACTAATGAAAACATTGTTATCCATATTATATTTAATTTCTGCCAATAGATCCTCCTAAATGTTACACACTGCACCTATAAATAAAGGTTTAACTAATACAATAGGAAAAAATACTCTGTAACAAGTAAAAATCCCTCATTAAAAACTATGTTTTTGTAAAATGCTCTTATGCATCAAAGGCAAAGTTCTGACAGAAGATTTGCCCCTGTAATGGTGGTATACTTTTTATCTTATACTATTGTATTATTACAGATTACAAAGAGGAATAGTTCGACATTTTTGGAGATGAGCTCTTTCCAAGAGTGAGATGAGAAGATACCACTTTGGGAGCCAGGAGGCAGTTAGCTTAGCATTTAGCCTGGGGTAACTAAGCCGGGTTGGCTCTGTTCAAATTTCAAAATGTACTTTACAAACTACAAACAGATTTAGTTCTCAGCAAAAGTAGACAGCTTTACGAACGAGCACACACACAGGTAGACAGCTTGGCCCAAGAACAGAAGTAGAACTATACAGTGGCATAAAATGGACATACCTTTATATCCATTGATGAATTTAAGATGTGGTGACGGAGGCATGTGGTTGTTTTTCTTGAGAGGCCATAGTTGTTCTGCAATGTTGTTAAATACAAATACCTATGTATTTATGTATTTGAAAATGTTGTGATTTTGTACGGCTGCTATTTTGGAGAGGTCTGTCTTGTAAAAGAGATTTTTGATTTCAATGGGACTTCCAGGTAAAATTAAAATAAATTACCAGTATTTCAAAAATATTTGACTAATTACTTCCCATCACTGCATCTTTGCTTATTTAATCTGGCATACCAGGGCTGTCACGTTGCCACAACATCACTGTAAGGCAGTTGCAGTTTTAGTCAGTAAATGGCATTGCTTTTATCCATGATTTTCCCATGTTTTAGATTCAAAAGGTTTCTTCTCAGACAATTTGGTGTTGTGGTTCATCAGTTCAGCGTGGTTTGCTAGTTTTCTCTATTTTTATAGCAAAGAGAAAAACTAGTTTAGCTTACTAGGGCAACAGGGCATGCAATGAGTTGGACAGACCACAATGCATGGGCTGTTGTGCTTGTACACTTTACATTTTGAATTTGAACATATGTATACCAATCAAATATTTATTTTGAAAAAAAAGTGACAGCCCCATACGGTGCTATCATTTGTGTAGCACAGACAGACTGTTTAATCCTGGCTTCATTCCCTTTCGGAGAAAAAGTTTAGAGTCCAGAATGTAGTAGTGAATTGTAAAGAGTTTAGAGAGACTGAGAGAAGAGAGAGACTAAGACAGGGGTGACAGATGAATAGTGTCCATTGTAGAAAGAGTAGAGGGAATAATAGTCACAGTGAAGCAGAGGCAGATTAGAGGAATAGAAAAGACGAATACAGAGACAGAGAAAGACCAAACAAATGATAGCAGTGAAAATTGGAGTTAGAGCCCCAAGCAGAGATACCGGGAGGGAGGATGTGGAGCTGACCCCATTCCCAACTTCTCTTGGCATGGCCTCATCGATGTGACATGCATTACCATTGCAGCTCTTGTCTCTGGCCCCGCCGTCCCTTTCCTTCGCTGTTGACTCTCTACTGCCAGTCATGATCACAGCCTCTCCCTAACACGCAGCGCCAACACACCACACCACACCACGCTCTCTCTCTCTGTCACCCCCTTCTCTGGACCCACTGTCACAAAGATAAATAAGAAAAAGAAGTCAGTGAGAATTTTCCAACAGTCACTCTCTCCCAGAGGATTTTTCTACACAGTTTCTTCGCTCTTCTGTGAGGCTTTGGGATTATCTTGGGCAGGCGTCAGGCTATTCAAGGTCTGGTTGAGTATTTACAGGTCTGGTACGCAGTGACAGTACATTGGGGAGGAAAAAGTATTCACAAAGTGACACAAATCAAATCAGTGTGAGTGGAGTTTGAAAAGAGTATGAACCTTGATACAGGTGTCAGATCCCATTCTGCTGAAAAGACCAGTGCTAGAGAGGAGACACAGAGGGAGTACAAGTAATCAAGTTCATTTTAGGGTGACATCAAGTACATTTGCAATCCTGTAATGTTTGAGCTTTTTGAATTACAAGAGTATAGAGAAAATGCCCTAAAGAGTTTTGTTAATTTGTGTGTACTGAAGGTTGTACAGACACACCATTAAACTCCAAATGTTCACTCTTCTTATATAAGTGATACCCAAGTGCCACAATGTATTCCTGTGCATAAACAGATAACACCACTTATGGTGCCTGCCTGTGAAACCAGCTCATTGAATAGTAAATTGCCAAATTATGTCTCCACTTCTCATTAAACTGCAAGACTGTAATTTCAGCCATCACCCTATGACAGATTTTTTTGTTTTCCTTCATGTCACTTTGTTGGAGGGAAATAGACTCTAACCACCCCCGAGTGGAAAATGGAACGTATTCAGCGTTTGTTGACAAGAGTTTGTAATTTCTATCAGGCGCCATGCATATGTTTTTGTTTGACAACCAAAAGCAGCAGTCCTTATGATCACAGTCAGAGAGGATGCAGATAGAGAAATAGAACGCTTTAAACGGACAGATAGTATGAGGGGAGCCTGACAGACTGAGAATGAGAGAAAATTATGGTAATGAATGGGAAAGAAATTGACACAGTGAAGTAGAGGCCCTACCTATTCAGTGTCCTTCACAGTAGAAATTGTGGTGTCACTGCCCTGACTCTACCCTGTTATGCTGATTCAAATAAAACTTTTATGTAAGAAATGCTTAATTACAATATCTCTTTGCGTTTATTCTCTCAGGAATAAACAATCTGTACTGTAAAAAAAATTGAATTTAAGCCTAAATTCTTTAGCCACAAGAGTGGCGGCTCTCATAGATGTTAGTGTAGAGGCTAATAGCATAGGTTATATCAGAACTGGAGAATATTTCTTCATTGGAAGAAGAGCAACAAACAGCACTGAAGGCTCTTCTCAATGGAAAAGATGTTTTTGCACTTCACCTGACTGGCTTCGATAAGAGTTTGACTACATTATGATTTGTTTGGTTGTGATAGCTGGTGAAAGACTGATGGTTCATCCAATTGCCTGCAGTGTATTCTTTCTGTGTCTGCCTTTTTTTGTTTCCAACGACAACTTTCCAGATGGGTCTGGTTCTGTGTAACAAACCATCCGCCATGGTCAGGTTATACATCTCTTCCTATCTGGAAATTGTATTCAATATTGGACGAAAAGCACATAATGTCATAAACTTTAATCTCAAATTAGATACAATTGTGGCATTTTCGGTTGTGTTTAAGTACGTTGTGCGTGATTATATGTGTTCCAGATCTTTTGCATATACATGGTACATTTACCACAGTCATAAACCTGTCTTGAGAAGGTCCACCCCCAGAGAGGCTACTCCCCTTCCACAGTATTAGGAAACCATAGATGGAGAGAAAATCTTGTTTATTTGGCATATTTTGCCACAAAAACATTTCAGAAACTCTTCTTTGTGCTATTGTTCCACATGCCATTGACTCCTGACTGAAGGTATTATGTGCAACAGAGTTCACACAAAGTTTGCAGGAGAGATTATTCAGGAGCCTGAGAGCAGCTGAGATTATGCACAAGGTTATGAGCTAATTCCTCAACAACAGTGAGCATGATGAGGGTTGTTGATGCCATGTAAGAAAGCAGAGTATATGTGTGTATTTGTGTTAATACAGCACATGATTGTGGGGTCACAGTATAGATACATTATATGCACTTGTACATTGTACTTGTTTATTGCCTGGTATGTGGTTCTGCATAGACTCAACTTTCCACATTCCAACAGTGTCCTCCTCCTCCTCCTCCTCTGTGTATCAGCTGTTGATAAATGACAACATTGTCTAAATAGCATGTTGAATGTTGAATTTCTAAACAGTTACAATGTAACTTGTAGGATGTTGATTTGTGGATTATGCCCTACTGTCAATGATTATGGCCTGAAATAAAGTAATTTATTTTTACTGATGAAATATTCATTTGATGAAGCAGAAATACATACTCTGCTTGTTAACACACCACTAACACCTGTTTTAAATTAAACAAACATCAGGTATGGAATTACTTTAATTTATTTATGTGACTGACACTAGATCACTAATAACACACAGAGCTGTTGCACCATCGCTGGTAGAAAAACCTGGGGGGTAGCTTACGCCCAGGATTTCTATAGAGCTCTCCAGTGGGGTGCAATGGATGATTTGCATCGCCCCCTCCAGGCACTTTCATCCTGACCCGGCAGCAATGAGCACGTGGCGGAACGGTAGCCAGTGCTGTTGCCTGGACAACTGATCTCTGGATTACAGGTTGGGAGAAAGCAGAAAGAGAGGCACAGTCAGTAAGTGTTTGGATCAGTGGTCTTCAACCCTGGTCCTGCTGGTTTTTCATTTTGGCCCACTAATGAAGGACTGATTTAGGCCTGGGACACTATGTGAATGCAATTAACTGGCTGGTTGGAAAGAAAACCATCAGTGCTCTGTGGGCTGGAATTGAGGACCAATGGTTTAAATATGCTGTCAGTGAGGATCTTTTCTTGCTGCATATATGTGTAGCTCTAGTCATTTTGATCCAGTCTTAACCCCTTATTGCTAAATGCCATATTGTATCAATGTGAATAATGAATTAAGTGCAAAGAGTTCAGTAGGCTCAGCTCGACACGCAGTAATGATGACAGTAAAAAACCAAATGTCATTTCGGTTCCTTATAACTAGAATGAAAGTTTTTTAACTTTTCAGATCATTATTTTGACATAGCTCTGTAATTAAAGACTATGATCTGTTCGTATAAGTGAACACTTTTAATGTTTACTCTAACATTATCTAAAAGATTTTTTATTATTATAACCCTGATTTTTGCCCAAACTTATACTGATCAAAAAGAGGACTGAAAGGACCCAATGGTTTATTTTCCTTATTGTACTCATATTCAGCTACATAATACAACAGTGAGGTTTTTGTGAACTATTTTTATGATGATAAAATAGCTGATTAGGGTATTTTATGTCTGCCAACTCTCTCTCTGTTCTTAAGGTTTACCATTAAGGGAAATCAAATATTGTGTTGAGTTGACAACTGCTCACATTTGCATTAACCTGTACAGTATAATGCAGTATAGGTTTTACTGAAGACATATGCATAAAGAAAGCAGCATGTCCAAATTTAAACCTGAACTGTAAAAGTTTACTGGTCTGCCTCACCCTGTATAACCCTACCTCAAATCCTGTAAGGAGCCTTTTCTCATCTCTGTTTGACTCTCTTTCCATGTAGACCAGGCCATCGAACTACGGGATATGGCACACTCAAATCTAATGCCTTCAGGGGAAAGAAAGGTTTCTACTGCTGCTGCATATTAAGGCATAGCTATTTTCTGTGAGTGTGGCATGTCTTTATTCAATATCAGGGGCTCCACAGAGACACGTACAGCTTTAGGCTGGCTGCAGTGCGGTGAGAGTGCGAGTTGCAATCTGACTGACTGATCGTTTTTAATAATGCCCACCCCCCTGTGCTCACATTTGTTCATATTTAACTAGGGAGATGTTAAAGTGGACCAGTGTTGCTCTGTTTTTCTATTAACCTGAAAAAAGGACAATGGTCATTATTTGTGGCAACAAGGGGGGGCTTCCTCTCTCACTACCTAAATGATTTCTCAAGATATAATGCCTGGGCCACTCACGGTCACCTGTGCAGGAGGGAGAACCCCGCAGTACCAGAGCATGTAGCATTGTTTGTGAGACATGATAGTTCAAATAGGGATAAGGGCGCACACTTTCAGACACTCTCTTTAGAAGCATTCATGATGTTGCACTCATTTGAACACACAAAAAGTGACAGAATAAATAGAAGTTCACGTCCTACATTCTTTCTCACTTCCACACTCCTGGCTATTACTTTAGTGCAATGGGCGGGCTTGTCAGTTTGACTGTTTGAAATGTCCAACGTCAAAAAGGTCAGATGGGAGAGAGGGTTTCATCTGTAGTTCAACCATCTGACAAGCAATTTTTTAAGCATTCCTTAGACTTTAAGGCTTGCTGGCAATGTTTCTGACCAACGCTCTCTATGGAACCACCATAATCTTATCTAATGGTCCAATAGATAGGCAACATTTCTGCTGAAGATTGTTTTTGTTTAGATGGGTCTGGGCTGCAACGATTAGCAGATGAATCGATCCAAAACCTCGACTACAAGCTTGACAGCAATTACAGCAGCTTCTCCAACTCTGCTGTTTCCGGCCCAAATACCGTATGTTGTTGTTACACTTGGATTATAAATTCCTAACTTTGTATATAGATTCCCAGTTGCGCCTTTCTTTCAATCCAAATGTTCTCAGTTGCTTTAACGACTTTTTCATGACATCAAGGAATGGATGCCCCAAAACTTTCAAGAGATGAATGTTGACAAAAATTGGATTTTAATTATAGGCCCTGCTCCTATGGCTGATAAATGTTATCGTTCCTTTGGTTTCCTGTATCAAATGCCTGGGTGCAAAAATCTAGGATTCTATTTTTATTAGTGTTCACATTTTCTTTCCCTCACATTACAAAATTGACCCAGATGGGATATCTTAATCTCAGAAAAAAAATTCTGTCAATTCATGACACATTTAAATTCATCCATGCCTTTGTGACAAACTGGTGAGATTATTGTGATGTGCTTTTCATTTACATTAAGTATTCAGTTCTTTAATAAATCACATCCAGCTTGTTTGAAACTGCTACTGTCATTCTACCAAGATCTCCCACCAACTAAACTTAAATCTAAATATTAAAGCTTTCGCACAGTGTGGCTAAACTTGGGAGCAGACGACATCTTGTTCAGTGGTTGATTAATATTTGTTTAAATTGGGTCTTATAGGTACAGCCTTTAGTCCTAACCTGTAGTTATTGCCTTACTATTTTTTTTCCAACCTTTTAATTTTTCTTAATTGTTCTTTTGCTTTTTCTCCTTTTGTTTTTGAAAATACTGTATAACTAAAAATCTATTATAATATGGCTACAACATAAGGAGGAGACAGTGTTGATATTTGAGGTCTTGTATAGGCTTTTCTTTATAGTAAAGGGAAGGAAATGTTTTCAATATTTGCCCTCTTAAGCAAAGAACTGTGACATTATATAAGAGTTTAAAGTAGAAATCTCAACCTATAAACGTCTTATCTGTGATTCTAAACAGCCCATTTCAACAAGGTTTCTTTCTGTTCAAAATGCATTAGGTAAGTCTTGGTCCATTTTAGTGGCTAAAAGAAATTGAACAGCAATGCAAAGTGTTAGTTATGTTACGTAAACCCTATCTTTGTCAACAAGAGGCCTCTTTCCCACAGCGGGTCAAGGTGAGGGCTAACTCGACATGTTGATGGAACAGAAGAAAGCAATAGTGTTATTGAAAACATTCTTCTCAGCCACTGATGCTACTCAGGTATTCTAATAAAAATCAGGTAGATGAGTAACAATTATCTGTGTTGTTTTCCTGAGTACGCATAGAGGTCAAGAGGAAATAGATCAGAGTGCAAGATGGGACTGCAAATGTAGGTCCACTGACAGTTCACTGAGCAGAGAGCACTAAATGAAACAAACTTGAGAACAAGGAGGCCAAGGAGGCTGATAGTGAACACAAATGAACAGCATTAAGGGGGTCTGTCTATGAAGTTCAGTGATAACAATTATTATTCCTCTTGTTTTTTATTCTACTACACACTGATTCTGCTGTTATCAAATGTATTGAAGAAAAATGGTATTTGGATGCTGAAATTGAGTTACCTGGAACAACAACATGCAGCCATTCCAGAGATACGTGTCCAAAACAGATTTAGGGCTAAATAGTGTTTTCATAAGTAGGAGGCATGCTTCATTGCTTGGTTGTTCCAGATAGTCTTATATCAGTGTTCAGATGATAGCCTCTAATGTTCTTTTTAAGTGAATCCACACACAGGCACCGGGTGGGTCTGGTTTGACGAAACACTGCCATCTTAGACAAGGTCAGAACAATCATTATCTGCCACTAAAGTACATTCCATTAAAGTGGACAGTGTTTAGAAATGCGAGGGAGGGCAATGAGGGGGAGGAAAGAGTCTGGAAGGAGAGAGGATTGAGGGAGGAGAAGAGCAGCGTAACAGGTTTCCAGGAAGAGATGGGGAGACATAGAAGAAGAGGAGGGTGTTTTTGAGTGCAAGAATGATAATGTTGTGAAACCAAGAAGAACCAGAAGGAAAAGATGGATGATGTGAACAGGATGAGGAGGAGAAGGAGTTCAGCGTAATGAAAGTGAGATTAGAAATGGTAGGCCTGGGCTGAGAGCTTCGCATTATGAGGTTTTACAAAGTTCTACATCAGAAAACTAATGCTTCCCCTCACTGCCCCATTGAGAACAGCCCTTAATCCCCAAACTGCTCAGTGGCAAACAGATCAGATTGTGGTTGCACTGGGCAGCTTCCAGCAAGTTCCCAAAAAAGAGAGCATGGAGTTCTCTGTGAAACTTCCCCAGATAAATAAAGACTAAATCAGCTTTAACTGATGTTTTTGGCTACTTGGGAGCAGCAGAAACAAGATATAAACACAACTCCGGACATAAAATCACCTTCTACAGTTGGAATGGCAAACTTTTGTTTTTTTAAAGTTTTTGTTTTTGGCTTTTTATTGCCTTAATTTGACAGTGACAGCTGAAGATATACAGGAAAGGGGGGGCAGAGAGAGAGGGGATGACACGCAGCAAAGGGCCGCAGGTCGGACCCGAACCCGGGCTGCTGCAGCAACTCCGTACATGGGTCGCCAGCTCCACCAACCGAGCCAACCGGGCGCCCGGAATGGCAAACTTTTTAGCAAACACTTATTTAGAAATCAGGCACATACAGAGCAACATATTCATATACCAGTTTCTGGTCAGTTGACAAATGTAAGTCATTCACTCTCGTTTTCAGCTCTGTCTTTGGTCTCCTGGATCTTTAGCTGCAAGGTGCTCAACTATGTTCACCAACTCTAACTTTTGTTTGCTATTTCTAAAAACATCTGCTGGTGGTACTACTTTAATGAGAGTCACAAGAGTGAACCAAACCAGTAAAATTGCCGGCTGTAAAAACTAAAGATGCTAAAACACTCTGCAGAGCAGTGGGGAACTGCAGGATTGGGTGTTAATTATTATTGGAATTAAAATATAGTCCTGGTCATACCTCAAACAGGGATAATAAGGAAGGGAATTCTCATTTTCCATCAGAAACTTGTGACCATGTTTTTAGAGAAGGGTGCTAATTTTGTTCTTTCTCTCAGGGCACCTTTTGTTTACCTTTCAAAATAATGTGTTAGAGAAAGACTGCCTGAAAATAGTACGTTTACCTGTTGTTTGAAAAAACACCAGGTCAGCATCAAAGAAGAAATGTCCCATAGAGTAAAATATGATAAGATCAGTACAGAGTCACAATCAAACCCTTGTAGGAATATTGCAGCTTCTTTGGTCTGTTTAATGGCAGACTATGCTTTTTCATGTCTTTGTGAATTATTCTTTTGTGTTATGATGGACTCACTGACCCTCGCTGCACCTTTAAAACCACTCATTTGCTCTGTTTTGAAACCTGACATTTCCAGTGCCTGTCCCTGCATCCACCACTCCCTCTTTGTCCATCTGTTTCTCTGTCTTTCTGCCTGACGCCCAGAATACAGAGGGCGAAGACAGAGATAGAGGCCTTCAAAGACATCTGAGTAATTTCACCTCCAGAAAACCCGCCAAAGTGTTCTTTCTCTCCCTCCCATCTTTATATTTTTTCTCTCTTCCTCTGTCCCTCTGTAGCGCTTTTCTTTCTCTGTGTCTGTCTCTTCATCTCCTCTGCCTTTGTATTTCTGCTGTCTTTCATGGCCTCTCTCATTCTCTCTATATTTCTATTTTGCGCCCTTGCTCCCTTTTCCTCTTTCGCCCTCTCTATTCTCTACCTCGGGTACACCTGGCTGGCTGCTGAGGGCTGACACTTTAAAGACATTGGCTTCAGCTTCTGCTGCTAGTGGAATATCAATATCTGCTGCACACGCACACACGCACACGCACGCACATGCACACGCACACGCACGTATGCACGCACACACACACACACACCCCCCTCCCTCCCACACATGTAGCAACATATAGCGCACATGAAGGCACACACATAACACCCCACTCCATCCACACACCACCCACTAATTCACACTATGTAGCTGACTCTATTAGAGCAGACATAAAGGGAAGCTGTATTGGCCATGTTGCTCAGTGGCGAC
>NW_023339807.1:8333768-8361965 GCF_004916995.1 Morone saxatilis | reverse complement strand
CCACATTTTTTTTGTTGCTACAAAGCACTTTTTTTCTTTCCAAATAACATGTCCTGCTCATGTTGGTTACATCAGAAGAATTGTAAGTAGCTAACTGTAAGCCCTTAAAGACCTCATCCCTGCTTGGGCATGTGTGTGTGTGTGTGTGTGTGTGTGTTTCTGAACATACACACATACTTACCTTCCCACCACAAACCACCCTACCCTATCTCTCTTTCTTTGTCTCTCTCTCTCTCTTTGTCTCTGTAGGCTACTCCTCAAACCTCCCTCTCCCCCCCTCACTCTTTGTTGATTTACGTGTGGACGTCTCTCCATCAAAGCTAGATTATTGCTCTCAGTGTTGCCGGGCATAGATCTGCGCCTGGGAGTAATACCCCACGGCAGATTGACTCAAGAGGTTATCACATGATTCTCACTGTCTGTTCCTATTGTTAAGGCAATCTGCGTCTGAGTAAATGGCCATTTTAAAGTGCATGTTTGCAGCAGTTAAAAAAAACAGTTTGAAGATATCTCCGTGAATTAATAGCTTCAATTTCTTTCTTTGTATTAACAGAAAATATTCTGTCACACTGACCTAAAATAGCTAAAATAATACGGAAACAATATTCATCTCACCAATTTATGCATCTGTTGTGTTTACTCTCTGATTGTGAGTTAAGGCATGATAGCTTCTTGGAAGTCACAGGGGACAAAGTCAGCTTTTCATCACTCTGAAATTTGCATAACGTTGGCCTGACACCTAGTGGATATAATAATGTGGGTCTGAATGAGGTTATCAGCAAGACACTGAAAATTAGATTGAATTTCTCATCTCCATCTGTTTTCTTAAAATCAGCAATCTAACACTTGATTGGACTGCAATATGACATCAGAGTTGACTTTTTCTTGAGATCTATGCGCTCAAAGCCTACAAATTAAGCACAGCATTGTAGTTCGTCTACACCTCAAACATTTCACTTGAACTGATGTTTAATTTGCAAATGGTATATAAAGTTAAATTCATACTTATCATCCAGGTAATTTAACATTTTAAGATAGTAGTGAACACTTTGAGGGAGATCCCTATAATCCCCAAATCCCCACCTACAAATGGTTGTCAATGAAAAATCAATACATGCCCAAGCAAGAATTAAGCTGTATAGAAGAAAAGGACATCATCTTATAATCCTTTATTATCCTTTAAGATTTTCATCATATCAAACCAATTTTTTTATACTATTTATGGCTGGTATTTATTCTGCTATATCCATTACATGCATTCACACAATAGCTTCCTCTCTATATAGTAGTTTACATTGTCATTGGCGGAGTCTGCCACTCCTGCACTGGATTCAAATTGTATGCAAATGTGCAAGACATTCACAGGGAAAAATGCATTCATGTAGACATACTGGACAATGATCAGTGCATGGAAAACATTGCATGTAATTTGTGCATATTTTACATAATCACATAACTTGGAAGAGTACAAATACAAGTGCTGCAACACACAAGTTGTGTGAGATGCTCATCTTCTTCTGTTGTATTGCTGAGAGAATAGCTGTTTAAAGAATGTTTCCTTAGGTCACACAAACGCACAAACCACAGGTGTGCCAAATCAATAACAACTGATATCTAAGGATTAGAACTTTAAGTGCTCCACTAGAACCTGACCTATTGGGGGCATTTATGACTCAGCACCAAGTGTTTATAAAGCTTTATATTTACCTTGTATATACCAGATATCAATCCATCTCCTATTGGCATTGTGAGAATTAATTATATTATTTTTCATGAAAAAGTCAGTGGCACAAATAACAAACTCTGGCTAGTCCTTGATTCTGCCGTGGAAGAAAGGCTTGTTTGGACAGTAAGTCTCAGCAAGCTTAGTCAAGCACAAAATCAGTGCCCTGGTGCCAGGGTGAGCTGTCTAAACAGACAGACAGAAAAAGTGACAAACCAATATACTTCAGACCAAGCCTCAGATTTATCATTGACAACAGGAATAAGAATCAGGAAGAAACTTACAATTGATAGAAACAAGCAGCACCATACTGAGTCAAACAGAAAAGCAGTTGTTTTTTTTAATATGGTTTTAAGGCAGGATAAAACGCTGGTGAGTACTACAATCTCCAAAAACATGATTGTCTGCAGGATACCTCATCGGTTTTTAACTCTTCCTTGATGGGCTGTGGAATAGCTCTGGCCGGCAGCTGATACAAAGGGCTTCATTCACTTTCACATAGATTTAATAAAAAAGGCCTTAATTGAGCAAACACAGATGAAAGGGAATCATTATCTGGGCTTGCATAGGGAAGAGTGGTCCCCTTTTGCCAGTGCTCTTTGTTTGCTTTAGCTCATGTATCACGGAACCTTTTAAATAATTTCAATACTACTCACATTTTAGGGTCATGAATGGTAAAAAATCAAAATATTACCTGTAGTCCTACACTGATTAGAATGCAATCAAAAGAAGACAAGAAGAGGACAGAAAATAGACTTGTGTGAACTCGCTGTTCATATTGCTGTCAAATAGTCTTCTATTTGTCCAAGGAGAGTTGTCTGTCCTTCACACACATGCACAAAAATACACACACACACACACACACACACACACAAAACGGGCACACACATGCACACAATACTAATCAGTGAGATCTAAATCCTCTGGGTATAGGCTCTATTAGACCATGTGCTTATGAGAAGATAATCATTTGGCGATATGAAGACACAGCACCGGGCGGTGGGTGGCAACAGTAATGCTGCTGCATGAAAATGCTCTGCTGCAAAGTGTGTGCCAAAGCCTTAACTTTTAATATAAGTTGTAGCCTAAAGGCAGACATTAATGAGTCCTTTTTGTCAAGGTGAAGGAACAGAGATAGCAGACAATGTGCTTAACTTTAAAGGATGCAATCACAGCTTTGAATATGAGAGTATGGGTTATAAAATGACACTGCAGTCTTCTGGGCAAACAAGTTAAGCTTTGGCCTTGAATATACAGATGGATGAGATAATGTTAATGTCAGTATCATGCAAAAAGGGCAGATATCTGTTCTTGACATTTAGTTGAATAATACAGGGTATCATACGGTATACATAACAATTCACCACCTTACAACTTAGCTGACCAGTTTGTTGAGTATTTGAAATAAACCCCTGAACACACACACAAAAGTAAAAATACTTGGGAGTTAATTAGAAAAGGGAAAAAGTTGTTCACAATTGCCAAAATGACATTTTGTACACAAACACTAGATGGTGCTGTTTAGTTTTGACTGCTTGCTACATGACAGCAGCCATGGCTTTATAGTGTCACATGTGGGAATATTGTGACCTCAGTTTTCAACATCTATGATGAAACATTTATGTTTTTAAGTCTATCTTGATTTATAGTTCCCTTTATGTACATTTAGTGCTTCTCATGCATGTTTTGGCAATTTCAAAGTTTTCTGTCTTGCATTTGCTGCGGTGTAGTTCATAAACAACAAAATGACAAACTGTCCACATAGATGGCTAGTAAGCACATGTAGTTTATAGTCTAAGCGATTTTCGTTGTGCAATCCACATTGAAATGCACCACTAGGGTCATGGCAGCTCAAGCAGCTATTTATGTCTGATTTGCCGAGCTCTGTAAACAAGCCTAAGTACAAGAAAAACATGTCACATCTCTATCTGTAACGACTGGAAATGCGTCCTAGTTTTGTTGTTTGAATACACCCACATTTATGAAACAACACTGCAAGCTGAACATTTTTTTATTCTTCTCTAGCTTTAAGGAACAAGCAAACCGTCATATTGCCACCTTGTGGGATGCACTCTGTGAAAGCTGGTACCATAGTGAATAAGCTTTATCTGTTTCAGGGAGCATAAAACAAATGAGATGGAAATGAGCTTAACAAATACAAAGCTAGGAAACGCAAGCATCTGTTGTTGATGTACAGTTAAATTAGGATGTTTCTTTATGCTTAAAGGATGAATACAGTCTGTTAAAATGAAGCCAAAAATATTTAGCAGTGCATCACAAGGCCAGAGTAAAGTTGAACTTTTTATAATGCCAGTGGTCATAGCCAGTATGTTTTAACATGCGGTTGCTCATTTTTCTCATATGCAGACTTCATTATATCTCAGTGTGCTTCTACAGTAACCTAATCCTGTTTTTGTATCTCTGTGTTTTCAGCCAGCCAGCCGTTGGATTGAGCAGCCAACAAAATGAGTGTTATCAAGTATCAGTGCTGTTTTTACTGCTACAATCATGTGCCAGACAGAGAGGATGGAGTGAATAGGAAAACAAGCTACAGAAAAGAAAGAAGAGATCAGACCAGAGAGAGGCACTGAAGTCAGTATATGATATTTGAGAAAGAGGGAAAGAACAAGAGAAATAGGAGGAAAGAAAGATTAAGTGAAGGAGCCAGTCATACACATGTCACATGTGAGTCTACAGCGGTGTTGCCAAAGAGAGGCTCTATTTTTAGGGGAGGAATGTACACAGAGGCCTCGTGGAAAGAGACCATAACAACAAACAGTACGCAATGCGCTCCTACAAAGAGACAGCCCCCTTTGGAACATACAGTCACACAGCATCAACACGAGAGAAAAGAGGATAAGAGTACAGGAAAATGTCGAGACATCAGATTTTCTGCTGAGATCTTGCTTTGAATACAGAGTGGGACCCCCAGAAGACACAAACAGAAAGAAGAGGAACAGGTAAGAGTTGTATTCCAGTAAAGCTCCATAAGCTGCCAGGAGCATTGGACTTGTTTTGTGCAGTATATGATGTTGGCATGGCTTTGAATAAATTTGATGTAAATAAAATCACACATAAGCTTGTTTTGTATTTCTCTTACATGGTGATTTCAAACTTGACATTGCAGACTAATATAATATTTGTATTATTTTGGAATCATATCTAATGCATGCAATGGAGGGGAAAAAGTGCAGTCACAATCGTCCAGTTTAGAAAGCCAAAATTTCCACATAAAACACCATCACATAACAGAAGGACCACTTGTTCCATGGCAATGAGTGACAATCCCACAGCAGAAATAGTTGTGCAGGTGTTTCTACTCAGACAACTAGTCTCCAAAATAATTAGGCAGGCATACTATAGGCCCTAAAATGTCTGAGTGCAGCAGTGCGATTTTGGGCCCATGTGCCAAAAGGCAATAATCTAAAGCCATATAACAAAGTTAGTGTTGTAGTTATGAGTCGAACAGGTTTTAAATGACTTGTACACCTATAAACTAGACATTTAGGCTGTGATTTGGGGGAAAACTTACCAAGAATACTTGCCATCTAAATATTGAATGCATGACATAGCACTGGATTGAATCTAACTCTACTAGCCTGGCTGTATGGTAGTATGTTTGAATGGTTGTTTGTTTCACTATGATCCTTTCATTTCTGGGTATTCTGGGTATTAAAATCAGTATGGATAATAATCAATTCTTAGATGTCTTATGAAGGAGAGCTGTAGCCTTGTGTAGAAAACAGAATCCCCTTTCTCTTCTTTTATTGCTGAAAAAAAATCTAAACTAAACCTAAAATCTTCCCGTATTAAAGTAAAGCCACTATTAACTCAATTGTTGCTCATCTTTATTTTATTTATTACAGCAAGCTCTCAAATAGCTATTAAGCAGCAACCACATAGCTAAAATGTTTGAAGTAGACATCATGTTAGGGTATGTGACTGCTTCCCAAATTAAAACAAGCCTTAAGATCAATGGATTCAACAATAACAACATGGTCTCTCTCCTCAGAATGGACCGACCAGCAGTCAAGGTCTTCCACTACAAAGACAAGGAGCAGTCCTCCAACTTGCTCCTGCAGCTCAACCGACTGAGGCAGGAGAACGTCCTGACTGATGTGTCACTGTGTTCTGATAACAACGAGATTCCATGCCATCGTAATGTTCTGGTGTCTAGCAGCCCCTACTTCAGGGCCATGTTCTGCAACAACTTCTTGGAGAAGCAGCAAGCCAAGATTAACTTAAAGGGCATCACATCAGCCATTTTAAGCAGTATCATTGACTATGTTTACACAGGACTCATTAGTATCAGTGTGGATATTGTGCTGCCCCTGATGCAGGCCGCATCCATGTTGCAATATAGCCACATTTTCGAGGCCTGCTCAAACTTCCTTCAGGAACAACTGAGCCCTGACAACTGTTTGAGCATGATAAGACTCTCTGAAATCATGAATTGTAACAGTTTAAGAGACAAAGCAAAGGAGATGGCTATGAATAGCTTCTCTGATGTGTCAGCATCTGAGGATCTGTGTGAACTCTCTTTACGAGAGCTCATGGGATACCTGGAGGATGATAGTCTTTGTGCGGAGGAGGAGCAAGTCTTTGAGACACTTGTTGCTTGGATCCACCATGATCCTTTATCCAGACGTGGTGCCATTAGTGACCTCTTCAAGAAAGTTCGCCTTCGCCACATCCATCCTACCTACCTCTTCCAATTCATAGCCAATGACCCTCTGATCCAGTCCTCCACCCTCTGCACTGAGCTCATAGAATCTGTGAGACGCCTGATGTTTTCTGTCAACACGAAATGCATTGACACAGCAGTTGACTTCAAACCTCTCTGGGTGGCACCAAGGCGCTACTCCTACCATGACATGTTGGTGGTGGTAGGAGGGAGGAAGAACAACGAGCAGACCTCGAGGGAGGCTCTCGTCTTTGATGAGAAGAGTGAGAAGTGGCAGTTGCTCGCCAAGCTGCCCATTCGTCTGTATAAAGCCTCCTATGTCGCCCTTCACAGTGTCTTGTATGTTATCGGAGGCCTAACCACAAACACAAAGTACAGCAGCCAGGTCAGTACGACCGTCTACACCCTCTCCCTAAAGACCAACCAGTGGCGGACAGCAGAGCCAATGCTGGAGCCACGCTTTGCCCACCAGAGTGTTTCCTACCTCCACTTCATCTTTGTCCTTGGTGGCCTTGGGCCCAACAAACGACTGACAGACAGTGTGGAGAGGTGAGGTGGACCATAATTATCTACACACACAGCATAAAATACACAAATGTAGCAAATAATAACACATCTGTCAATAATTTGTTTAGGTACAACAGTATGTTCAATCAATGGGAGTCTATGGCCCCCATGCCTGTAGCTGTGTTGTACCCTGCAGTGGCTGCTACTAACCAGAGGATCTATGTGTTTGGAGGAGAGGATGCCATGCAGAACCCAGTCAGAATAATACAGGTAAGAGACAATGTTCTTAAATCACTAAGTCACTGTTTTTATTTATCTATCCATTCTCATTCAGTCATTCAATAAATCTATTTCCCTTTACCGCTGCTCCTCCCCTCCCCTTCTGTAGGTGTATCACATTGCCAGGAACATGTGGTCCAAGATGGAGAACAGAACAGTGAAGAATGTGTCTGCTCCTGCTGCTATTATGGATGACAAAATCTACATAATTGGAGGTAGATAGTAGCAGTGATAAAGACACTGAGAAAGGAATTTAGTAAAAGAGCACCCTATTCATTTTGCTATAATTCATTAGTACTGATTTATTTCCTGATGAATTAGATTGTAGAGTTACATCACTGCGCTTCGCTTAAGCCACTGGTGCCGCCCCTCTCAAATTAATGCTTCCCCTGTCACAGGATACACCAGGAGAGTGATCGCATACGACACCAAGGCCAACCGGTTCATCAAGTGTGCCAACCTGAAGGAGAGGAGGATGCACCACTCCGCCACTGTTCTCAATAACAAACTCTATGTGACTGGTGGACGCTACGTCAACGGCCATGACGTCATCGAGGACTCGGACAATTTTGAGTACTACGACCCAAAGACAGACACTTGGACATCCAAAGGGACTCTGCCGTATAAACTGTTTGATCACGGCTCTCTGACTCTGACGCATGTCTCACAGACATGGGCAAAATCCTAGCTGAGGTCTGATTCTTATTTGAATGCTATTAATTTGAAACCAGTTTATTTAAAACTGAATGACTGTCAATCAAAAAATATTCTTTCAGAGAAAATGACTATTTGTTTTATATATCTATATCTATTTTATAGCAGATTTCCACTATTCACGCTTTCATGAGATGTATTTAAAAATCCCAGAAACACAGAATCATGCATACTTCAAATTTCCATGTATATATGACTTTTGATACCTGAAAATGATTGTTTAAATAATCTGTGTCTTTTCTATGTTTTTATTTAACAACCAAATCAATGAAAAGAAACTACCCTGCTGCACAGCCCCTTCTTAACCTGTCTAACTTCACAAAAGGGTGAAAGTGCTATTTTCGGCTCACTCTAAATCATGAGATTTCACTTGTCATGTTTAAATCCTGGGGCTGTGTACTGTTTGGTGCAAGTCAAAGCTATGCTCAGCTGTTAGGTCTGAACCTGCTGCTGCATCTGGTGAACCTTTGTATCACAGTCTGTTGCCTGAAAATATATGATGAAATGATTGTGATAACATTGTTATCAAATAAAATCAAAACAAAAGCCCAGGAATTTGTTAAAAACTTAACTCAAGATGGTATTTAAATAGAACCATTGGTAAGATTTCTGTAGCTCTTTCACTTCTTTCTTCCTGATTAAACTGGTATGATATAATGCATAACATAGTATCTGTATCTGTATGCTGAATTAATACCTGACTTTACTATATAAGCATGTGCCTACAAGAATACCCTCAAATTCTGTCAAAACTAAGACTCAATTGTAACTTTTTCAAATAGTTTTCTAACATTTTTGTACTGTTTTTCTGGTTTTAACTCTTAATGTGTTACAATAAAAAGTCAATCCATACATGTATCCTCTCTACATCTCTCGAAATATCGGTACCATATAACTTACCAGTGCTTAGCCAGTTGACAGCGAATGCAATCTGAGCAGCACATGTATGTTTCATCATGTGTCTGTTTGACCCCGCTCACAGTCCTGTCCACATGGGACCAGACAGGTTCCTGCTATCCACACACACAGGGGGACACAGAACATAATATAGAAAATGCATCCTTTTACAAAGGACAGACTTTAATATCATCCAGTTGGAAAACATGTTGAAATGGCTTTTCTCCACCTGTTGCAGGTAAAATTAAAGCCAGGGGTGCCCCAAGAAGTGCCCGCTGGCTAAAATTAATTTTTATGTTGCTGCTCATACAGAAAGCACATAGAGATGGACAGGAAAATGGGAAACAGGCCCAGTAAGGACACGAAAGGCAGATTTAGTTGCCTGTTTAGGCAGACTTACAGAATATTACTAGTGATTCAGTTAGGTGTTCCTGGGACCACAATACAGAGGGCTGGGATTTTTTCAAAAATGACTTTTAATGTTAATATTAAGATATGCAGGTAATTTAGATCTGTGTAAATAACTGCACAATCTCCTTTAAAACGATTCCTTAAAGTAAGGATCAGCAACAGCAACAGTGATTACACAATTTCATGCATCAATGACTTTCAGAGAGCAGTGTCAGCCATTTTATGTGGAGTAAACATAACATGATCAGGAGGTTTTACACAGGAGTCTATGTACATTTCTTTGAAACTAGAAGTCACTGGGTCAAATGTTTCAGTCGCCCACTGCCAGCGAATAGAGTCCAGGGGACAGTGGGTGGAGTGTGTGAGAGAAAGGTGGGGGGACTGGAAAAACTATAGGTGATCTGATGTTATTTAGAGAAACAAACAAGAGGGTGAATGTTACACCACGTGAGGCATGTGGTCCTGTTGGTTGCCACGCAAGCTGGCAGATGTGAGAGACGACTAGGAGGGAGCAAGAAACTGATGAGCAGGGTTTCACAACTGAAAATCTGAGCGAGTGATGAAACTCGACCGGGAGGAGCAGCAACAGGTGTGTGAGAGTGTGTGTGTTTGTGATTAAAGTTTTTTGGGGGGGTCGAGCAGGACTGACCAGCTGTCCTGTCTGGTCACAACAAAAACAGGGATGATGGACAGAGGGGAGGGAGGAAGAGAGATGATTCACTAATAACCTTTATAAATTGCTCTAATTTGATGCCTCATGTATCCATGTGCCTAAAAATACTGCTATAAACATGGCCTCACCTTGAAACGATAAGAGTCTACTGCCAAGTTAGCTGGTGCTTTGAGCTAAATGCTAATGTCAGCTTGCTAACATTAACACAATGACAATGCTAACACGCTAATGTTTAGCAGGAACAATGTTTACCACGTTCACCGTCTTGGTTTAACATGTCAGCATGCTAAGGTTTGCTACTTATATCTAAACCCAAAGTAGGCCTACAGCTGAGGCTGATGGGAATTTAGGGGATTTTTTAGGGGAGTTATTGTGATTTATTGTCCTGGGAATATGAATATCTGCAAAAAAACCATCCAAAAAATATATAAGAGATATTTCAGTCTGGACCAAAGTGGTGGACCAGAACCACATGAAAGCTATGACTTTTTTTTTGTACCTTTTCTTGTAAGCATAGGAGCTGTGTAAACCACTTTATTTTCCTACCAGTTGGACTAACACTTAACAGAGCACATCTCTGATTAATCATTGTTTGTGATTCACTAAATTAAATAAACTGATACTAGGCCTTAGGTCATAGCTTCCTTCTTAGTCAGTCACCACCTAGCCGAGCACTTGCTGGGACTTTCCATGTCATTCTGTAGTTTGGCCTACTCTGAAAATAGACCTCAGAATGATACTTCAGGGACTCACAACACCATGCACATAACCGTATACCCCTTGTAGCTCACACAATAATACTTTTTTAGTCTTGAAGGTCCTCTTTTTACACACACCACTGCAGCTCTGTATGGTTACCCACATGGGGAACTATTGAACTATGTCAGTGTGAGTTGACTTCTGCTTTTAAGTCATGATCAATACAGCTTCCCAGTCTGCTTTGATATACTTTCACGTGATGTCTTGTTGACAGATTCTAACAAGCAGAGTATACGCAGACCAATCTGACCTTTCACAATATATACGGGTGTTACATTAAAACCTCAGACATGAAGCCACAGATGCGCCTGTTCCAAAAGCTTCAGTAACACGTGATCTGTAATGAACAGTGCATTAATGTGTAAATGTATTCAATGATTTCAATAAAACTGCGACTAAAATGAGCTTTTGATGAATAAACCACTTTCCATACTTGTTCTTTTCTTTTGTGAAGGTCACCAAAAGGCAACTAATTGAACATTAGAAGAGAACGAAAAGAGGAATCAACAGAGCTGTTGCCAAAAATAAGTGAACTTAGAGCACTACAGGGGAGTTAATAACCATCAGTGTTAATTTTGCAGTGCACAAACCACATCAGCCACAGTTGCAAGCCTGGTCATGCACACACAGGATGTGCCTAAACAAATGCGCTGAAACACTGGCCTGCTGGTTCTTGGAAGTGTGGACCATGTGCTGCTGCTGACATGTTTTGAAGATTGTATGGATGCAACTGCTGTGGTATTTTACTGAGTATGAGTACACAAGTGTTTCTCATGCTGCCGATTTTTAGGAAGTGAACTTTAACCCTTTACATCAGCAGTCACATGACATCAATGATCAGACTGGTTTGTGTTTTAGGTGAGACATTAACAGTATTTCCTCCTTGCTGCCTTTGTAATTATTCTTACTGCTGATGACAAATCCAATACTGAACACTTCTTGATCTTCGACTACAACAACAGACATAGCCATAAGCAAACAGATATCAACTTTGAACTTGATTCCCAAAAGCCTCACAGATGAGTGTGTAAATATGCCTTGTGTTTAATTAAGCTGATAAGAGTTGACCCAGTGGCATGGACAGACTCAGTTACACGTTATCTTTAATGGCATGGTCCAAAATAAACAAAATATCCTCCATCCAGTCTTGATAGATCAGTAAGGGCTGTTTTGGGAAAATTTAAATACAGTGGTAATGCAGACACACACATTTCCTGCAACCCAAGTTCTCTGGAGGACTCAAAGGACAACCTGATCTATTTATAATACTGTGAGTGACTCAGGGGGATTCACAGCGACGTTACTGTGAGGATGAAATGTTTTTTCTCTTTAAATTTACAGTCACATTACTGCCAGTACTGATAAGGTTGACCAAAACACTTCCTGAACAATTACTTTGATCAACACCAATGCATTCGCCATTAAAAAACTGTAGTGAGAAACAGTATTGTTACACTGACTACATATTATTCTAGAGCTTTTCAAATTGTGAGGTCCTGAATGAGATCTGTAGCAATGTCAGGCTGCACTTTGATTTCGATATTTGAGTAAATGCAGTTGCTTCCACCCCGGTCACAGACAGCAGAGACAGTTACATAATTGTCTCCCAAGCCGTTTATCGTTTACAAAATGCTTTCCTACGGGATTCGCTGTGTTAAAATACAATATAAAAGCAATTTCCCTGGTGCCCTCTGTCTCTACCTTCCCATGATTCGTTAACGCTTTGTTACCTCTGCTCTCCTCTCCAAGAGGTTTTGCAACGCTCAAGTTGATAAACAAAGCCACGTGTTGCAGGGAAGTTTCCAAAGTGGGCGGATCTCGTGTATTTCCGGGTTCTGAGTTGAGGATATAAGAAGAGCTGCGCAATGTCAACAGTAGACCAGAAACAATCGCTTTGAAGAAGGGATACATCTTAGACTACTTCCTTTTATTTGAACAGTTATTTAACTCAGAGTCATCAGACCAGGATGCCTTTCCTCGGACAGGACTGGAGGTCACCGGGTCAGAGTTGGGTTAAAACCGAGGAGGGATGGAAAAAGACAACAGCAGACGACAAAAACAACAATGTCTCCGTGGAGAGGTTGGTGCTGACAGATGTCTCCGTCACGGTTTTGAAATTGCGCAACTTTTAAATGTTTTGTTAAGTTGGAGAAAGACGGAGGAGGGGAAGAGGGGTGGATATTCTGAAGGAAGACCAACACAGCATTATGGACAAAGACAGGGCGACAGGCAGACAGACAGGCAGACAGACAGGCAGACTGTAGGCTTGCACCTTCATGTTGTTTCCATCTCATTAACCTCAGTGTCTTTGTTTTTCCGGGGCCATGTTCCTTCACCAGGCTAATCGCTAAGCTATTAATAACCTCACAACAAGTGAGTGGATTAACTAACGTCTGTTGAGTCTGTCCACTTTCCACAGTGACTGCACTCCTAACACAGAAAGCCTCAAAGAACAGCAGTTAAAGCACATGCATTACAAAGGCTGTTAGAAATATATATATGATACCTTGGTTTTGATGCTGGAGTGTGTTCTCTGTCCAGAATAACTTCATGTCACTGCATATAAAGTCTGTAGTGTGCACTGGGAGGAAGTGGTGAAATGAAGCCTTTAGTGAAATATGGGCCCTTGTGTTTTTCCAGCTTCTGCAAAGCCGAGGAGGAGGAGTGTTTCAACAAGGAGAACCTGCTGCTTGCTCTCAGCTACGACATGTCTGCCAAGAAGAGGAAAAAGGACCTAATGAACAACAACGCCAAGGTCCCCTGTGAGTCACAATGAAAGAGCCACACAGTCTGCTGTATTTGTGTGTGTGTGTATATATATGCAAAGGATAACATTTAGTTATTTTATGTGTGGGGTCATAAATCATGGAATAATATCCCAAAGTTAGGTTCCGGACCAAAACTATTACCCAGAGAGGCTCATGAGGATGTTATGTAACATTCATGAGGGGAACTCTTCGCTAATAATATTGTTTATGATTAATTTTCCATCATTTCATAAACTCTATTTCAATAACTATGCCGACTGTGAAATTGTGTCATATTTGTGATGTGTGCATTTGTCACAGTGCTTATAAGCTGCTTAATGAGGGCAGGCCACTAACATAAACATTCTGCTTCCTCACAGATTTCCACAGGGAAAAGTGGATTTATGTTCATAAAGGAAGCACCAAGGAGGTAACAAACCAACTCATTTACTTTCACATCAACTTTTCATATCATCATTGCTAATGTAAACATGCTGAGAAAACTCTATTCTCCTGCCGAGGATCGCAATCTAATACCCTGATAATTAAATTCTCCTAGCGCCACGGATATTGTACACTGGGAGAGGCCTTCAACCGCTTGGATTTCTGCAGCGCCATCAAGGACACGAGGAGATTTAATTACGTTGTCAGAGTGAGTCCTCATCTCTTTCTTTTCTTCTAGTTTCTCCTATGCCTTTAGTTTCTCTTCCTCTGTAGTTGTTAATAAGCGATGTTTTGTTGGTGTCAGAAAAGGGGTTAAGGTGGAGAGGGTGTGTAGGCTTCTGCCAGGCTCTTATCAATGCTCTGCAGACAAGGGTTCCTCAGTGGTGATGATACCGACCCTGGGAGTGTATGTGTGTGTTTGTGGTAGGATAGGAGTGTGACATAGCACAACATGTTGCTGTAATGTGATTGCTAAAGCCAATTGGCATCCCTAAATTGAGAAAAAACTGTATTTAAAATCCATTCACTCACTTTAAACATTTTATGAGTCTCAATTCGTATTAGTTTAAAAGCTATGCACTATGTTGGACCTTTTTAAAACTTCCCACAATGTCCATAGTATTTACACTCGGGATGCCAAATTGCGTTGTTAAAAACATCCATTAGAAGGGAGATGTGACATTAACAACATTCGTTATATCATTATCGATATTGTAATTGCATTGTAGGATATAAACGGAAAAATCACCCCTCCACATCAAAGTGTCCCTACACGGAACCCAACACCCTGCTCTCCCACATGTGCTCCCATGTGAGCTGAGGGCTGCGTGTGGTCGTGTTCTCCTGTGCTGGTGGGGGGGGAGGGGAGGGGGTGACAGCTGTGCGATGAGGTGTGACCACCCGACAGGGGTTTATGAAACCAGACCCTGGTGGTTGTCAGGTGATACAGACCCCCAAACACACACATGGACACACACACTTGTCTCTGCCAGACTCAGGCCGCCTCCTTTTGTGTTGTCTCCTGCTTTCTTTTCTGGCTCATCCTATGCCACAATTTTCCATTTAACTCTAATGCATGTGATGTGATGAGGAGACAGACCAATATCCCGTTTTGGCAGGACAGTGATCTTGCAGGGGATTGTGTTTTATGGCTTTTTTTGTTGTCTTTATTGTCATTGGTCATAAACACCTTTTATACGGTATCGACATTATAGTATTCCTGAGACCTCAGTAATAAAAGAATATCTGGTATTCCACACATAATCTCAGTTTTTAGTCCCTTTTCATATAACTTTCCACAGATAGTTTGCCATTTGTGTCTGTCTCTGTCTCAGTTTTGGATTGACCTTTTAGTGCAGGGTACAGCTAACAAGTGCAGTGTAGTGTGGTAAGCCCAAAAAACAATATGGCTGTGTAACTTTAGCGTCTAGTCTGGACACGGTGTCCTAGGTCACTGCTCTTCACTGGTTGTGTCTGATGGCATTTGCGGGTTCATTTAACTCCGTCTCAGTTACACAGATCAGGTTCGTCCACAAAGAGACAACAAGTGATCGTCTCTTTTTCAGAGCAGACAAATGGAGGTTACTTCAAGGAGAAAGAAACCCTTAAAATGAACTGATAGTAACTAGAAGATGCAGTGCTTCTAATACTGTTTGTGTGTTTGTGGAAAAGTGTGAGCAGCACGCCAAGCTATGAAGTGCAGTTTAGCGAACAGCGGGGGCTAAAAGTAGATACGGAAACGCACATTGTTCTGCCCGGCTGCTCTACAAAGAGAGGAACACTTGATGAGCTGCTAAAAGAAGAAGGGCATGGGATTATGTTTTAGGAATGGAGCTGGAAAGAATGAAAAAAGCGAGCCAGGAGGGAGCGAAGAAGCTTAAAATTGGTAAAAAATGGGCAGAGAGGTTGAGGTTGTAGGAGAGAAGAAATGTACTTCAAAGTTTGGTATTATTAAGACTTCCAACCTCAACCCTAACTTTTCATTTAGGATTTGCCTGAATTCGTTCTTACATAAGATGAGTTTAGAAATAGGCAATAAAGTTTATGCCTCTCATTACATATCTACTAGCACTGCTAAGTATCCCCTCCAGCTGACCAGAAAGTACCCCACAATATGTTGATGTTGATATGATGACAGAGGTCACGGGCTCGGGGGCAGAATTGAGCAAGGGGGAACTTGAGTTTCTCCATGATGTCACAGCATCTGTTACATGCCAGACATGCCACCCTGGAACCCGCTGTTTGTCTGTAAGCCAACGGCAACAACCTCGCAGACACACACGCATGCAACACACACAAGCATGCACGGGCCCGCAAAGTGTGCACGCTCTCTGTCAAATGATTCAGCTAATTCACATGACAGGAGGATCAGGAGTCAAATGATTAAAAGCTTGTTTGTGGAGGCTGACGCTGTTGGCAGCCTGGGCTGTTGTCCAACACCTTTCCAGTAGCTTCTTCCCCTAAAGAGACCAAGAGCCAAGAATGCTGTTATATGTTAGTCTGATCAAGCTTCACTTGAGAGTAATGACCAGGTGGAACAGCTCCAGATTTTGTTCTAGACAGCATTTATTGTTAGGCGTGCAAGTGCCTTTGTAAGAATGCAGCATAACAAACATTAAGTAATGAGGCAACGGAACACAGAGTCTCAGCAGCTGACGGGATGAAATTTATGTTGTGTTTCTGTGTTTCTGTCTCTTTCTCTGCTCCAGCTCCTGGAGCTTATCGCCAAGTCCCAGCTCCCCTCGCTCAGCGGAGTGGCGCAGAAAAACTACATGAATATTCTGGAGAGAGTGGTACAGAAAGGTGAGCCCCATTGCTCTTTTAAAGTCACTCAACTAGTTTGCCTCTCAGTTTCTCTCCTTTTGTGTCCGATGGTTTCATCTTTCTGCTGTGGTCTAAACACACACACACACACACACACAACACACACACACACACAGACATACACTTCTTAAAATACCAATACCCACAGTTTGCCTGTCAGTCAGTTTACTGTTTCATCAAACATACAGACAAGCAGAATCCTTATCTTTATTAAAGGTGTAAACACATAATTCGAGTAGAGCAAAGATTAAGCCTTCCTGTGCTGTTTGCACCAGTAGGTGAGGAAATGAGCCCTGACCACATCTAAAGAAGGCCAGGGAGTGAATTTAGTGCTTTAATGGCACAGTGAAAAACACTGACAGTCACCAGACTACTCTGCAAGCCACAGTATAAACTAAATGTTCCCTCTGCTAAACAGAGATTCAGGTTGTTTAGGTGGAGTTATGAAACCTGCTGGCCAAATATTATGAGTGTTGCAGGAGGAGAGTACAAATACTCCAAAACATTTGGTTTAATAATGTGCTTTTTGATGATTCACAATAAATATTTCACTGTTTGGCTGTTTGCCTGGTAATCTCTCTGTAACAGCCAGGCTTTAAAATGCGTTTAGGTCAAGATTGGAGCAATAAATTGAGTCCAATTAATAACTGCTGATTTCCTCCACAGTTCTTGATGACCAGCAGAACGTCCGTCCCATCAAGGAGCTGCTGCAGACGCTCTACATCTCGCTGTGTGGTCTTGTTCAGGACATGGGCAAGTCTGTCCTGGTGGGGAACATCAACACCTGGGTGCACCGCATGGAGAACATTATGCAGTGGCAGCAGCAACTGGACAACATCCAGATCAACAGGGTAAGCATCTGGCTAAACTGTGGCATGAAACATTAGGGACATGAATGCAAATGTCCATTCTATTCATGACTTTTTCTGCCTCCTGTCTTTTTTCAGCCCACATCTACAGGCATGACTCTGACTGACCTGCCTGTCAGTCTGCAGCTGAACATCATGCAGCGTCTGTCAGACGGCAGGGACCTGGTCAGCCTGGGCCAGGTGTGCCCCGAGCTGGGCGCTCTCACTGAGGACCGACTGCTGTGGAAGAGACTCTGCCAGTACCACTTCACAGACAGACAGGCATGTAGAAACAAATGGTAGTAATTAGTAAAACCTCCATAGTTTGAGTAGTTACTGAGTAGTGTAGTGTAGTACTGAATTGGTCTGCAAAAGAAATTCTCATGGAAGCTAACATTAAAATAGATATTACACAGATATACGAAGTATTTTTCTCTCTCTGGGTCGTGTCTTTAAAGTCTGTGTTCTTCTTCTCCAGATCCGAAAGCGCCTGATGGTGTCAGATAAAGGTCAACTGGAGTGGAAGAAGATGTACTTTAAGCTGAGCCGCTGCTATCCTCGCAGAGAGCAATACAGTGACACCTTGCACTTCTGCTCACACTGCCACATCCTTTTCTGGAAGGTAGTGTATTTTTCTCTCTTCACTTTGCACTTGATCATAGTGAATATAAAACTAAAATGTGGCTGGTAGTAAAGCTGCAAATAGAATAACAAATTAATATTAATCACTGTGTATCTTTGCTTTGTTTTTTTCACAGGACACAGACCATCCCTGCACAGCCAACAACCCAGAAAGTTGCACCATGTCCCTCTCCCCTCAAGACTTTATCAACCTTTTCAACTTCTGAGCTGCCCCCCTCCCCAAGAAAAAATCCATATGAACTGACTGTAAATACTGTACATAGATACACTATTGTTTTTGTTTAATAGCACAATCGATTCCTGGATGTGTATTTAGTTTAGGTGTGACTGGAGGGGGCTCAGGCAGTGGGACAATTATGCAATTGAGTTTCTTTTCAAAGAGTACAGAGGCTTCTGTTGAAAGTGAGTGAATGTGACTGAGAGGAAAAAGAGATGTAGGAGCAATTGGCCTGTGGGTGCAGAAGGGAAGAGCGGTGGACAAAGGGAACACTTAGTAGTCAGAGTTTGGTCTTAGCGTGTTTGTGAAATGACACCTCCAAAGTAAACCTGACCTTAGTGTACACTTGTTTTTCCCAATTTGGAGAATTTGGGTTTTGTTTTTTTTAACATGGGAAGTAGGAAGGTTATTCCAACCCGTTTATTTAATGTTTAAAATTGTGATTTGTTTAATATGTTACAAGGCCTGCTCACATGGGGGGGATGCAATGTGTTCAGATGAAGTCTAGTAGTATTGGGTTTGGCAATGAGACAGAGAAAAGTAAATCTTGAGTTGCTGCAGTACCTAAGAGATAGTGAATGTATGCAAGGGAGTCAGTAATTGATCATTAGAGTGATGATTATTTGATATGTTGACACACCATAGTATGTTTTCTATTTTTCTTTGTTGTTTTTCACTTTTATAAAGATTTGATATGACTTTTTTTATTATTCATTCATTGTGTGCTTATTGTCTGCTGTGGCTGTTATAGCAACAGCACTTGAGTGCAGTATTACCAAAGATATCGAAGTCTGTGTAATAATGGTGTGTGCCTTTATCATGAAACTTGAAACCGGTACAGCTTAATCTATGTTTGCAATGTTTTCAGGTCCTAATGCTGTTTTTATTCTCATCAACAAATGGCTCATATACAGAAAAGTGATATTCAAGATCTGAGGCTTTCATACCAAAGCTGACTGGTTGGTTGAAATGTTATTTTTCCGTAGCCTCCTGCATGATTTTTTTAAACGCCCCGCTGATTGAGTTTACTTATTTATTGAGATTCTTGCAAGTGGCTCAGCTTGCACTGTTGGGTTTAAAGGAATGGAAATATTGGTATAAAGGTGCAATTTGACCCAAACTTGTCACTGCTCAGACGGTGAGGGGTGATGTACATGCTATGCAATGCATTCTGTTTATGTTCTTTTGAATAAATAAAAGAAAATAACCTTACCTCTGCCATTAGTAGTGTTAGTAGTCCTCACACCTTAATGCAGTGGTTCTCAAACTGAATATGGGACGCAGATGACCAGGGGAAGATATTCAGTGGAAGTTGAATATACATGATTTATGTAGGGATGTTTCACTAAAATTGAACTTGGATCCTTTTATTAGTTTTGGTTCCCCTTACTGTTAATGATTGCCAAAAGTTGTGCAGGATGTGGGTTTGAGAACCACTAACTTAATGTGATTTTTGTTTGCACACACTGAAGCATTATGTAGGACAACTGTTAAAAATGTTCTTCACATGGTTAAAATGCACACTGCCTTTTTCCTAGAGGTGAACAGGAGCTGCTCTGTAGGTTTGGCTGCTCTCTATTGGACAAATGATGAACTGCAAGTAAAAAAAAAATCTTGGTACGAGTACTGTCAGTAATCAGGACTTCCTTACAACAAATTATCAGTAAGAACTGATGTTTTTTCCATTACGGTTTCTTACTGAAATAGAACTGAAGCAGTGCTTAAGCAATGAAACAAAGCTGAGGCTCTCTATTAAATAACAAAATCTATGACATTCAAAGAACCTCACGCACACTCATATGGTGGCAAGGGAAACACTAACTACTTTAAAATACAAGTGGACCTATGCAGGGTCATTATTCCAATTGAACTCTAGGACACTGGTCTTAATTAGGCAGGCCTGCTGTATAATAACACCAACAAACAATGAGCTCAGTTTGATCATCAACAAACACTGTGCTCACAAATTTCAAAATGTAATTTTCTCAAACAATTGTTTTAATTGTTGCAATAGGTCAACAGTTAAAATTAAAAAAGCAAATGCAGCTCATTTTCTCATAACACTAATAATATAAACAATGTAATAATTCACTGCTGGTTACAATGTTTTTAAATAAATAATATTTATACAAATATTATGTAAATATTATTCATTTTACCAAGAAATATGATTTGGCACAAAAAAATTATTGTGCACATCTGTCACTGCAGCATTGTACATACAGTACTGCCCTGCTCCTCAGGGTGTATAGGTAGCTTTTACGGAGTAGTTCAACATGAGAAGCTTTATGTGTGTAACTGGCAAAGGCATGAATGTGTATTTTGCTGTCAAAGCTATAATACACAGGCATCATTTTAAGCCCATATAAATGGACAATTCTGCCCACAAAGAGAGTCAGCACATCGTTTCACTACACTGATCACAAAAGCTGGATATGTCTCTGCTGGTTTAAGGCAATATTGTCTGTCAGATGCCAGTGTATTGTTGCTGTGACAGCAGAAAAAAAGGCAATGTTAATGGTACATTCCCATCTTAAACAATATATTTTCTTTGAATTCTTATCCTTTTAAAGCTGAAATTAGCTATTTTAATAATAATAATACATTTTTATTTATAGAGCGCTTTTCAAGGAACTCACAGACCCTTCACATAGTTTAATTTTATAGCTAGCAACCTGGCTAGCTAGCTTTTTTTTAATACCTCCTCCTCCCCATTTTTTACTACTATCATGCAAACGTTTCATCTACAGTTTGTGCCTCTTGAAACACAAAATAAGCAGCACCAGGAACAACTTTCTGATTTGAACTCCTGCTATAGGAGTCACCAGTGTTTTACATTACAGAAGACATACATCAGTTCAAATAAAAGTTACAAAGTTGGTTGCATATTGTCATTGTACCATACATTGTTTTCTAAAAATTGTGTGCGTGTACCTCTTGCATCCATCATCTGCATCTCTTCTGATAAGATATGATATGAGAGCAAAGAATATGTGGGGTAGAAATGTTATATTCAGACCAGGGGTCAAAGTCTGGTGGGCTCAGGATGTTGATGCAACCCGCTGAATGTTAAACCTTCTGTTTATTCAGCTCTAGAGCTTGTTTAACACACGGAAGGAAACTATCCTGTTCTCTTCACTTACCTTAATTAGAATTGTTGTTAATGGGTTATTGATTACTTCGCATTAAGCCACATCTACCAGACGTGGACCCACAACCCTTAAATCCATATCAAACACTTTTTTGATAACCATTCAGCTTTGGCACCATTTCACTGTCTCTCTGAGCTTCCAGTGCATGTACTCCACAGGTGAGAGAGGCGGTGTGGGGTGATAACCCAAAACCTCCCAGACAGTATGAGTACCATCAGTAGAGGATCCGGAGAGAATCCCCAGTGGTTTATGAGGTGTAGCCAGAAAACGTAGTCAGCAGTCCTGTGTATGCAAACAAATGAGCACTAAGCCTTATGTGACACGCACAAACATAAGACTTTTTGTAGTTTTAAGAGAGACAAAAAGAGTGGCATGCTTGTAATAATCTGGTAAGAGTGAAGGACGAAGTTGCAAAGGGGAAGTAAAGAGAAGAGTTACCAGAGTTAGTAAATGTCACAGAGAGGTACGTTCTCTTTCAGAGTTCTGAATAATCCACTCAATAGCATCCCAGCCCTACAGATTTACACAGAGAAACAGAAGATTAAAGAAGAGACCAAGGCCATACACAGAGGCAGACAGGTGAACACCACCGGATATAGTAATATTGACTTAATCTTCAGTAAACTCTCTCTGCAACAGCAGAGAAACAAACAGAGATGGTAAAGTCAGAATTAGAAGGCATGCAAAGAAATCATCAGCAACATCTTTATTACTTCCAACAAGTTCCAACTACATGCAAAAGATGAAATACATGCATAAATATACATGTGCTGTTTTTATTTTGTGTTACCTTCCTGGCATTAGCTGACATTCTCAGAGCCATCATGCCCTCCAGGTAACTGCTTAGACTCACTCCCTTGACTGTGATGATGGCCTCTTGGGTCAGGACAGTACTGAGGAGTGGGAGAGAGAGAGAGAGAGAGAGACAGGTAGAGAGTCATAACTTTACAGTGACTGTTTGTTGTCTTGCTTTTTACCATCCCTCTCACAGACGCCTCTAATTTCATTGAAAGATAATGTTTTTTTCTCTAACATTTTTTGTAAAGTTAGGGAAGGATCTTGGTTATGGCTAATAACAAAAGTTAAGGCATGTTTATGGTTAGACTAAAACTAAAACAAACATCAACTGTAGGTCTGTGACAGGACAGAAACTCTGGCCCCCTGCATTAATCTGATGCAATACCACGCCGACCTTCACACCCTTACTTTCACCAACAGTACTTCCTGCATTGGTACTAAACGTTGGCGTACAACTTAAATACTGATTTCCAGAATTGGCCAATATGAAGGTAATTCCCTGGATACTGGGTTGTGTGTCGACACGAAGCCAACATTTTTTTAACCTGTAAACTGAGCTCAAGAACTCTCTCCAGACGGGATAAATCTGAAAACAACAACAGAGCCTGGAGTCCTGTCGTCACCCTAAGTCACCCAAGAAGTCGCTGCGCCTAGCCAAGAATTAGTCTGGCACATAACACCCCTGTAAAACTGTTTGGGATTAAAAAAAACAAGATAAACTACTGTTTTCAAGGTCAAGAATGAACTATTATGCTCATTTGTATGCTTGTTGAGTTGAAACAGAGAAATATGTAAATTAGAACAACAAAATCTTCAGTTTGGGTTTATTAAAAAACAGTATCGATGATCATGGAGCGCATGAGGGGACAAAAGGAGGTTTAACCAAATGTGACTCAGCAGAATAACCAGACTTTCTGTCCCACTCCTTACCAGATGTTGGCTGTGATGCTTACTTTTTTTTTGTTTGCTGATCAAAATAGGACCAAAAAGTATAGTTAGTGGTTTTTACAATGTATTTCAAATGAAGATCTGTGAAAACGCAGGCGTAAATTTTCAAAATTAGCTGCCTTACTGTGGGCATACTGTGTGAGAGAATAAGGGAGACATGCAATTTAATAATGGTTAGATGGATGGAGGAAGATGAGAAGGAGTGAGAGAAACAGGGAGAGACAGAAGAGCAGGCACTGTATTTTACATTTGTTTTAATCTAATCTCTCTTGTAAGTGTGTGTGTGTGTGTGTGTATGTGTGCATGGTGGTGTGAGGGCATGTGTGTAAACGGGCGAGAATGTGATTGATGTCTGAGTGGGAGTGAAGGGTAAGTTCCGATTGCTGTATAATTCATTGTGTATCCTTTTAATTGCGTTTGACCAACAGAATTTCCCTACAGAGGTAGAAGTTTATCCTCTAAAATAGCATAAACTGACATAGAGGGCTAATGAGGGGAGGAAGATAAAGAGATGCAAACAGAGGAGTGTTATTAACAGCTTTTGCTTCTGAACCTTTGGCCTGGACCAATCTCTGAACGGGCGAATCTGGTATCACACTCTGTGGGAGTGTAAAAGTTCAACAAAAACTGCAAGTTACGTCTCTTTCAGACCTTAGGGGTGAAGCGGCATGACCTTATTTGCTTTTTCAGGCCCAGAGGAAGAGAAATGTTGTCCCATTTAATGTTGGTATTCACTGACAGTAGTGCAGCTCGGCTGTGTTTTCCAGGACCAAAGTGATATATACTCTAGCTACCCTAAAACAACCTAGAGAAGAGGATGTTGTCTTTGAATGTCCTAATACGTTGCACATGCCACTTGCGAATGTACATATTTGGGATGATTGGAATCCATTAAATTGTGCTGATGCCTTCATGGTAGGGTTATTTACTTATTTAATACTCTTTGTAATTTCTTTGAACTGTATATTTATTTATGTGGTTTTTTTGTAATTAAGGAAAATCTACAGGCCTTAGACAAGTTTCCCCACAGGGACAATAACATACATCAGAATTTAAATTAAGAATCAGGAGATGTTACACGGAGAAACAACATGGTTACACTGTGAGTTATGGGATGGGTGTCAACTGTATATTACAAGGATATTTACAGGGAGACGTCAAATCTTCAACAAATCCTAAAACTGACACTAAGTAGAAAAAAATAAAAAAAGTGTAAAATGCAGGGTTTAGTACATTTATTACATGGTAACTGCACTCTACCAGGGGAGCCACTGAGGCGTCACTCATTGTTCTTTTTCACGAAAATAAACTCCTCCTAACCTTTTCTGAACTTCCAAAACCTATACTGGACTTGCAAACAATTTTTGCTATCACCCTCAAATACCTCACAAACATCTCAAAGGAAAAAAGATAAAACCCACAGAAAAGCAGCCTCCTGTTTAACCTAAACCACTTGCCCTCACTTATGGTAGTATTTTTTTCCCTCAGCCCCTCATTAAAGGCTAATTTATTTGCGTTTTTGAAAGCTTGGAAGTGACATGTCTGCCTGGGAGATTTCAACCCATAACCCACGCACTTCACTGGATATTAGAAGGTTCTTTTTTCCCTACAGATTTTTTTTTATGCATCACAACTTTAATAAAAACCCTAAAAATAAGATACACAGTTTATAAAAAATAATTTATTGAAGTTTTCATGAGCACAAATAGGCAGTAGAAACTGGTTTATAACATTAGTACCATAATTGTGTGTGTATGTCTATCCTGATATGCTGACATCATCCCACTAAGGAGACTCAGCAATAATGCCAACACACAAAACACACTTTCTCTCACTTTATGTAACCCACACAAACACACACACACACCAGCAGCCAGCCGCACAGACTCAGTGATAATGCACACTGGGCATTTATCTTTACAGTGAATTATGGTACACTGCGGTCTCATTGACTCTGTGCACAAATGTGCGAGTGTGTGTCTCTAAGTGTGTATATGCATAAGTGTTGAATTATGGCCCACACTTGTGGTGTGTATGTGTGTGTCTGTGTGTGTTGAATTGAATTATGGCATTGCGCTATCTCATTGACTTCAACTGAGTCCCATTCATCACAACTTAACCATGGAAATAGACTTTATGAACAAAATGCTGTTTTAGCAGTGTGTGTAAGCCTGTGTGCATACACAAGTCTTTGTGTGTGTGACCATGGAAATACCCCTAATGAACAATATAGCATGGGTGTGTGTCAGAGAGCAAGAGTGGGGATCAGTGTGTGCACAGTTAGTATATGTGTGTGAGATAAAAAAAAACAAACATTATTGCTCTTTTGATTTATTTCTGATTAATTCTACCTGCATCAAGAAATGATTTTTCCAGCAGCAATGCAATTACAGGTCGAAAAACCTGAAAGTGAACACATGGTCACACATGCACACACACACATACACACACACACACACACACACACGACAAAAAAGTTAGCTCACATCAGTTAGAGAACACACAAAATAAGAATTTATGAGGCTGTTCACAGTAACCTAAAATATACATGTGTATTTGTATGCACACACACAGGTGTGCATGCACTCCTTCACACTCATACAGTATGTACAATCCATTCACACTGACCTTTTACTATAATAACATAGTTGCTATTTCTGTATGGGTGTGTGTGTGTAAAGGTCAGTGCAAAGTAAAAGTAAATGTGAGGCTTACACACAGGCCGGCAGCAGGATTCATGTTCCTTATAACAGGCTTACGTTTTTTATACTTTTCTAGGCCAGAGCTGAAAGTTTAGTGTCCTGCAAAGAATTTAACAACAGCAATTATTTCTGCACCCCCTAAATAATATCCTTGTGTGTTATGGGAGATGACAGGGGCATTGCATGAGCAGGATAGGAGATAACTCAGGAAACCAGCATCTAGAGATCTTTTTCGTTCTGAGTGTACTTTCCATTGAGCACGGACACGTCAGCTGATGTTTACCACGGTTACCACGTTGTTCTTTTTAGTGGTGTGGAAACCCAGCAGTATGGGTTTGAACGGCACAAATACTGAGTTTTATTTTGACACACACACACTTTGTGGTACTGAGTTTACCTCCACAGTGACAGCTCAATAACAGCAGTTGTCTCTTAGGTTTATGGTTGGCAGTACAATCACACCTGCACATTCTTTCCATGTCTCTATGTCTCCACTACTACTTTTAAAACACTGAGCCGTCTCTCTCATAGAATCATCAAGCAAAGCCCCCCCTCCTCTCTCTGTCTTCTGTGGTATTATATCTTGTAAACTCCCCCATTCCCACTGCTCCTGCCTAGCTGTATGATTGCCACTGAGGAGTTTTTATTTGTCCTGTTGACGCTTAAGTGTCGGTCGATGCCCCTACATCTCCATCCAATCTCTTTTTCCCTGGTGTTTATCATGGCTGTTAAAACTTTTCATCCCTCCCTTTTAATCTTTGAATCTCTCTTCCGCAGGGCTCAGGATTACTTTTTGGATGTAACAGCAGTTTCTCAGCAAGTGTGACAGGGGTAAACGTAAAAAAAGTTGAAAGCTCACACTCTTTCCACATCTTACCCATGAAATTATACATCAATAGAGACTCAAAACATGTATTTATTACTTTTGTAGAGCTGCTATGATAATAATTGCAACATCAACTTTTACATACATTCACTGTTAAAGGTAAGTGTGCCAAAAAACACACAGACTATTATTGATTTAGAGAGGTTGACAGCGTATAAGTAAATATCAGCAATAGGTATAGTATAATTTAATAGCATTACAGGAGGTGTTGTATTGTGAACATATTTATTGCATCACAGATAGGCACCTCATCTCCCTGTTCTTTATTTTGAAATCTATACTATTTGCACACATGGACTGGAATGATGCTGGCTTCCCGTTGTCCCCTTGTCCAAAATAAATCAGGTAATCAATATAGGACTGTATGCTGGCTAGCTAGGCAGCTTTTTACAGTCAAGCCACAATTGTGTTTTTATCGCGATGCGTGCTAATATCGTCCCATCCTGGCACATGGTTCTGCAATCAGATGACTCATTTTTAAAGATGGCAAGAATGAAGAAGCAAATAGAGGAAAAGCCATAGTGAAAGTTTTAAAACAGAGATAACACATACAGCTTTTCCTACTTTCATTGATTTGAAGAGCACTATATGCAAATATGCAAACATTAATTATGCATATAGCGGTTACAGAGCCACAGAGGTGATGGTGTGTGGTTTGGTGCAGGGACCAGGCTTCCTTAAGTCCTAAAGTTAAAGTGTAACTCAACCTTATTTTCCTGCATTTTTGTGTCAATGGGACAGCACATGTTTGTGCAAATTTTCTGGAACTTGCTCACCATCAAAATACATCCCTTAAAAGTGCTTGTTTTTGCTACTGACCAGCTTAGGTTGTTGTTGTGTCCAACCACACAACCTACCTAAATGCTTCTGTTCACTTGATCTGCTGTGTGTCCAACCAAGTCTTGCTCAAGGCGCAGTCTTGGCTCTGAAATCTCGGGAGAGGTGAGGTGACTTGTTGCAGGAAGACAACAGTGGAAACACGAGAGTAGTAACGCCGGACAATTTTCAGTGTCATGGCTGAATATTAAGAGGATTTGGATGAGGCCTTTGAATTCAATTGCCGCCAGTATTTATTTGAGCCGGACTATTTGGATAAGACTACAAATTGAAGTGGGGATGAGGAGAGAGAGAGGGGCAGGCAGGGGAGGTGAACAAACTGCTGTAAAGCTGCGAAGATCGGGAGACTGGTGGTGTTCCTGTGGGTGCTGGGACCCTGTGACCCAATGCCCACAGAGGAGATTAAGCGAGAGGTACCAAAAAACTCTGCAGGGTCCTTTTTCTAATGTTGTCAGCAAAAGTAGCAAGAACAAGCACTTGTGGTGGCATTGTTTGATCGTACAGGC
>NW_023339807.1:8320599-8333668 GCF_004916995.1 Morone saxatilis | reverse complement strand
AGGACAGTACTGAGGAGTGGGAGAGAGAGAGAGAGAGAGAGAGAGAGAGAGAGAGAGAGGTCTTCTTATGGTTCATATCTCTCTGTGAACAACACTGTACCCAGAAATGTTTTGAGAGATGAAATGCAAAGCTGAGTAAACTGTTCAATGTACTTACACCTCAGGGTTGTCTGGGTGTGGTCTGTAAAGAAGCCTCTCATCCACTGAAATCAGGTTGGTGAGAGTAATCTGGAAGATAAAATACATTTGGATTTCCTTATTTATGGGATACACTGAATGTTAAGACAGTGCACACTATTGATTTGAAAACAGCAATTGACATTACAATGTACCATAGTATATCCTCTGAGTTATTTTTTCTTATTTAGGAAAAAGTAGCACTAGTGCATTATGATTCAATTTCAGTGTGCCCGACAGCAGTGGTAGATTTTACTCCTGCTGTGGCTCACTATCTAACTGAACTGTATAACTAATGCTGACTGAAGTCATGGCAGGCAGATGGACTCAGTATAAACTTACATTTGTTGAGCACAGCTCCATTTTTTTCTCCTTTGGGTCGACTATGGAATGTTCCTTCACATACGTCTGCGTATGGCTGGTTCCCAGTATCTATGGACACAATAATACACAGGAAGTACAGTATAATGAGCCTGAATATCACCTGACATGTGCATGACACAACTGTCACCAGACGTGCTTACGCACTGATTGTACTCACTTCAGCTGAATAGAATCAGTTTATGAACGCCCAGTTTATCTTCCCCATGAATACATGTACATGTATGTCTCTGACCATGTATGCCTTTATATTTCTATATGACTGACCGCTCGCACAATGCTCGGGAGGCCCCACTCTGTGCTGAGGAGTCTGTGGCTGTGCAGGCGCCCCTCTTCATCCAGACTGCGGTCCAGCACATCCACTCCGACCACGTTGGGATTCATGGGGTTTGGGTACTTCCTCATGGCAGCCTTGATCACCGTCTCCCATGGGTAACTGCACACAGAACAGTACATGAAGGGGAAGAGACATATTCAATTTCACTATCGGCTAAAACATGCTGCAAATTTGATCAACTGTATAGAAAAAAGTGTATAGAAATATGTTTCATGATCTCCTAATTAAGTCAAGTGCACAGGGTTATTAAAGTCAGTGCTTAATTAAGCAAAAACACTTCTGTAGGACAGAACTGTGCCTGTGGAGGATGTGGTTGTGGCTGACTCCTGGTTTTAGATGCTCATAGTAACTCACCATGAGAGCAGGTAGAATTTATTAACCAGAAGCATAAAGCCACAAACTTCAGAGTATAATTAGATTCAGATGTGATTAAACCCAGTTAATGAAGTTGAAGGTCCCATCAACCTAACCCTGCTCATTCTGCTTAATGGATACTCCAAACAATAAACCACAGTGCGTCCAACCTGAAAACATGTTCCGTGCTCCAAATCTTCATTTTTCCAAAGAAAGTCTTGACTTTGTCGCTGAAAAACCCTCAGTGATCCGTAGTGTTTCACCGGACCATTTTCATATGAGGAACTAGCTCCAGATACCAGGGAATAAGGCCTATGATGGGAGCTCACGACCATCAATGAAGTGAGTCCAGAGAGCGCATCTCCGCTTTTCTTCGCATATCAACCCTGCGTGAAGACCGCACAATGTGCGCTGCTGGGCCGCGTGTCTCAACGCCAGGCAGAAAACATGTAATCTATAGATAACAACAAATAGCTCGTACAGCAGAGGACAAGAGAGAAGCCGGTGCAGCGCCGAGTGTCGAGCCCGACGGAGTGAGATACAGGGTCCTGGTCAGGAATTTCAAAATAAAACCATTAACCTGATTGCCGCTTTTCTTTAACCGACCTCATCCCCAGTCTTTGAAATATTTGATGGAAATATAAAGCCCCTAAGATTTTAAGCAACAACATACAGAATAAGGCAATTATAACGGGTTTTATAAGTGGCTTTTTCTGCGTGAAACAAAATCGTATAGTTTAGGCTACACTTTGGGAAATAACTTTAATACACGCTCTCCTAATAAACAACCTCTTAAACACTGGCAGTTTGCTGGTTAACTCATTCAATAATTGTATGTAATTAGCTGCTTTTATTATGCACCATGATGCAGTTGACTATGTCCTATTTGATCTATTTTACTGACCGACTTTTTACTCTTTTCTTCCAATTAGGCGACACAATTTTATTGTGAAGGTGAGACCACCGTCTTGCTCTTGTTGTGCTTTGCCGACTTGATGAAGCTGATGTAGCGCTGCTGTTGCTGCATCCGCCTCCATTTGTACGCATGCGCATAGCATCTTCCCATCATCCCAGTCAAGTGTCGCCAAAGGAGAGGAGCCGCATCAAGATACACACAGACAGCGAGCAGCAGACAGGAAACACAGTGAGACGGGTTTCAGATTAAAGGATTTGGTTTGGAGACTCAAAGAGTAAAAACTGGAACGTGCGCTCAAACGGCAGCAATACACACAAGATGATTTAATTCATTTAAACAATCAATTATTATTGACAAAACCCATGCATTGACATTTGAAAAGATTTTCTGGATTGTTGTAATAATGATAAAACTACTTCTACTACTACTAATAATAAGATGATGATGATGATGATGATGATGATTATTATTATTATTCATGGAAGTTCGGGCTTTGTACCTGCTACGTCGCTGTTTCCTTATCATACGTTTTTTCTATTTTAACACATACTACCATCGTTTCCTTAATATTCTCAATAATTACGTCCCTTAACTACATATATTCAATCGATGTACCATTCCGATTCAAATTCTTCCTGCTGTCGAACGAGGTGCAGTTTCTACTCCTCTTGAAAGAGTGACGGAGTCTGCTGAGGCTCGTACTTCCTCCCCGCTCTGCCTGGGACGCGTTGTGCGGCGGATCAGAGGAGGCCAATTCACTGAAGGACGGCGCAGTGAGCGGCTAAGTCGTCTCCCCTTACCGACAGATTGATGCCATCGCCGCGCGTTTTACTCGGCCGGCCTCGGTTCCCTCTTCTCACCTCTGACGCATCCGGCGCAACCTTCATCCACATCCCACGTAGAGAACAAGCCAGTCGATCCCAGCCGGGAACCCCGCACACTGCATGACCCCTTGCAACCTTGAATGTCATTATAGAGGGATTTTTTTTTTAAAGCACCGACACGGTAAGATAATAAGCATCCTCATTCGCACGGAGTGGAAGGCGAGACCGATGGCGATATTATGTGTTGCTGTGTGTGGCCTGTGCGCAGTCTTGGTGTTGATGTTGTCTTTCACGGGCAGTTGTCATGTTGTTGTACAGATCTAAGATGGAAACAGCTCGGGCATTTTGGAAAAATCATATTGATAACAGGACTGCTCATGCAGCCTGGGTGAAGGCCGGACTGCATGCCGCAGAGTGTAAAATCGCCATTGAAATGGTTCATCCCATTGTAAACACATTCAGCGTTTAAGAAATATGACATGTGGGGTTGAATGTTTGTTCAGACAGTGAGGTTGGGTTTATTCTCACAGCAATTTAATGCGGAGAGCTCGTGTAGGACAGATGCTGCAGCAGCGCTTGATCCGCTCCACACTGGAGAGAGAGGGAGAGAGAGAGGGGGCGTCATCCTTATAGGATCATTAAATCACTCTGTGTGTCTGACTGTGCACTCCGTTACTTATCAGCCTATGCGTCAGTCTGGCACTACACAGCAGATGACCCATTTCAATGTAAAAGTGGGGCACGAGGCCTCCCCCTCATTATAAGGGCCATCAGGTTGGTTGGTGGTCGTGCTCAAGCCCAAAAATCTGCTGACACATGCACTCTGCCGGCCGGGGCTCCCAGCCTTTGTGCGCAATGAAGCCTATAGCCCATCTATTATGGCCTCATGGGGCAACAGACTCCTATAGGCCGTCTGTTAGCATGGGTTTCCTTTAGGCCTTCACACTATTTAAAGATTAATCATTTTGATGTATAAATGGAATTATTATCATGTTCCAGTTTAAAAATAAGCATGGTTAGAGTGACATTGTTGATTGCTGATCTCCCGGAAGATGACACCACTCTTACTCAGTGGATTGAGCTCTGTCTACTAAATGCAGCTTAAAAGACTTTACAGGCCTCTATTCTCACACCTGTCTCTTTAATTTTAGGTCATCGGCCACAGCCATGGAGATTGTCACACATTTAATTAATGACACCATAGAATTCTACAAATGGACCCTAACTATTGCAGGTAATAATCTTGTATTTCTCTCATGTCTGAGAGTCAGTGCAAGAGAGTTTAGATAAATAGTGTCAGTATGTACACATCTTCTTGTGTGTCCACTTATATGCACTATGTATACATCTACAGGTACATTTTTCCTGCTGTGAGTAAGAGTCAGACGTCTGCTTTAATTAATAACTTTAACTTTACTGCTAAATCGAATGTTGGATGGATACAGTATCTTTCGCCTCATAAATTCCCACACACGTATATGACATTCTGAATGTATCACATGCATCATTAAACAATGGTGTCTACGCCAAACTGACCTCCAGACAGGTCACCTCGGGACAAATCTGTTCTCAGCACCTATTTGACCTGTTCTCCTCTTTAAATAAACTGACATTGAAGCCGCACTGTGTCAGTTTAATGCCAATATCAAGAATAGTTGTGTAATGCTTTGAGAACATCTGTCCTGTCTCAGACAAGCGAGTGGAGAAATGGCCTCTGATGGACAACCCCCTGCCCACGCTGGCCATCAGCACCTCCTACCTGCTGTTCCTCTGGCTGGGGCCCAAATACATGAAGAACAGAGAGCCCTTCCAGCTCCGCAAAACCCTCATCGTCTACAACTTCAGTATGGTCTTCCTCAACTTCTTCATCTTCAAAGAGGTAGGCGACTATTAGAGACTAACTACATGTTCTTCTGCTCACCTGCATGTGTGAAAACACTGCAGGGACCAAGTTAAATCGTGGAAGTCTTATCCCAAACCATAACTATCCATCCCCATGAGTACATTACAATAGCACTTTAGCCTCGTGGGTTCAGACTAACCTTACTGCGTATCCATCTTTCTGCCTGCACTCTATCTCTCTTCCTCTCTCCGCCATTCTCACTGTGTTCCTCTGCCTCTGTTCACTTATATCAGTGATTCAATAGATATGTTCTCTTGTTTTTTTAGCTTTTTATGGCAGCGCGGGCGGCAAGCTACAGTTACATTTGTCAACCAGTGGACTATTCAGATGACCCCAATGAAGTCAGGGTGAGTGTTGCAGGACACACACACACACACACACACACACATACACACACACTCATTTGTATTACATGAAAATTGAACATTAACCACACTGGATTGAACCTCATCTGCCCTATAATGTAACTTACTTTCATATGGTTTATGTGTTTGCTGTAACTAGTTTCCAGAAGCAACAAGACACCTCTGCTAATTTGCCACAACGTAACATGTTTCACAGATAAGTCTGTCTACATTATAGTGCTCTACTGTACATTAATGATGAAGAATACCTTTGCGAGTGTGACAGGGAAGCTTCGGTGGTTTTAGAAACATGATCAGCTTCCATTCATTTGGCCCCTGCTGTTATTAGAAAAAGTGCGAGCTGGAAGATGGGATCGCGGAAGGTGTTGAGTTTCACCTTCCTTCCTGCTGCTCCATGACGTAGTTACACATGTGATACAGTCAAGTCAGTCTCAGGTGGCTCTGAGGTTAAGATGTTGTCAAATAGGCTAGAAAAGTATATAACATATTTCCTAAAGAAGTCCTAAAGAACTACTCCTCTGTTTCTCCAAGTGTCTGTGTTTCCCTATTTGTTTCTATTTCCTTCCTCCACTTGTGCCTGTCTTCTCCCTTCAACGCATGTCTCATGTTCATGTCTGAGACAGGTAGCAGGAGCTCTGTGGTGGTATTTCGTCTCTAAGGGCATCGAGTATCTGGATACAGTGTTTTTCATCCTGAGGAAAAAATTCAACCAGGTTACTTTCCTGCACGTCTACCACCACTGCACCATGTTCACGCTCTGGTGGATCGGCATCAAATGGGTGGCAGGAGGACAGTGTGAGTAGCTCATCCTTCAAGCACAAGCCCAGGGGCCTACAGGGGTGAAGGAGTCCTGAGGTTATGCAGATCTTCAGTTTAAAACATTTTTTGTTGGAGAGCCAAAGAGGATTTCTTGGTCATGTGTTTTTTTTTTTGCTTTTGAGTCCTTTCATATTTTTGGTTGGCAGGAAGGAGGAGGAGCTTTTTACATGTCTGTGCCTAGGGCCTCTTTGTAACATAATCTGCCCATGCCAACAGTATGAAAAACATTTTGTAGAGACATGGATACACAATCCATCTCAGTGGACAATTGGCCGTATTATTTCTGGTTAATCTTTATGTGGAAAAAATGTCATCATTGTCATTAAATGGAAAAAGGTACAGTAAAGGGTTTATAGGAACCAAACTTGTGTAACGAAACTGCATTATATCACCATTAGCATGACAAAATTAATGTTTCATTTTCTTTGCATTTGCAGCATTCTTTGGTGCACACATGAACGCAGCCATCCACGTCTTGATGTACCTGTATTATGGCCTGGCCTCCTGCGGACCTAAGATCCAGAAGTACCTGTGGTGGAAGAAGTACTTGACCATCATCCAGATGGTAAGATATAAACATCAGTGTGTGGCTAATTTCAGTATAAATGTATTCCTTTAGAAGATTAATCTTTCCTCAGGTCTTACACTGGATGTCAGCATTCATTTCAAAAACATGTGAAACAATTATACATTGCACAAATGTTATATTGTTTCTCTCTTTGTGTCTCAGGTCCAGTTCCACGTCACCATTGGCCACACCGCCCTGTCCCTCTACGTCAACTGCGACTTCCCTCACTGGATGCACTACTCCCTCATCTGCTACGCCATCACCTTCATCATCCTCTTCGGCAACTTCTACTACCAGACCTACCGCCGCCAGCAGCCCAGACGCGACGCCTCCTCCTCCTCCTCCAAAGCAGGCAAGGCCCTCTCTAACGGGACCCTCAATGGGCTCAGCAAGGCTGCCAACGGAGCATTGGTCACAGGGAGCAAAGAAGAGAAGCCCCAGGAGAACTCTGGCAGGAGAAAGAGGAAAGGAAGAGCTAAAAGAGATTAGAGGAGGAGGAGCAAGAGAGGTAGAGGTGAGGTAGGGCCTTGCTTCGGGTTCTAGGTTGATAGTGCTAAAACACGAAAGACTAAATTTTAGGAAGATTTAGATGGATGGATGCTTTAAGGTGTGATGTGTTTATTTAAGCCATGATCTGAGTTGTTGTAGATAAAATATGAGACAGGCTTGTGTTGAGAGAAGATCATTCTGTTAGTAAGAGGTGTCAAAGGTCTTGCCTAAGGTGACCGTTACCACAAATAACCCAAAATACAGTAGTGTATGGTACGGGATAGATCATAGTATTCCTTCTCTTTATTGTGGTGCCAAGTACTGTAGATCTGGTTCAAAAAGTGACTTTCAGCTACTAAAAACTGAGCCTGAAAAGGAAATAGAGTTTATCAGGCCCGTTTAGCATGCTGGGAAAGCTACCTTAAATGCGCCTGAGCTGCTTGAAAAAGATTATATAACATTGTCATTAGCGATCACTGCTGTATCGAGACAGGAATACACATTACGACACACGCACAAACATGTCAATTTATATTTGAGCTTATTATTTTGTGTTCACCTTTATAGTTATAAAACTGATAATGTACAGTAGCATGTCATTTTTGTCCTCATCATATTCAAGTTATTATTGATGTTACTGAGAAAGACTTATGTTTACAGTTCTTGTCTTTTTGAATAGACACCTCTGCAGTTATCCAATTATTTGTGAACATGGGGTTGTCTTATTTATTCTTATTTATGTCAAGTTGTGGACACGGCTGCCACTCACTTTGGAGCTTTCACCCATTAGCGCACAGTTACATTCTAAAGAAGGAAAATAAATCGATATCCAGAGGTGAGATGTACATAGAAATAGAAATATATTTCTAACCCTTTGAGACTTAGATGGGATTGTTCCATCACTGGTTTATGATGGAATAATCATCAGCTGTAGCTCATAGAAGGTTAAAATTGATTTTCTTTATTTCTATATACAACTATAAGAGGTTTTATATGTCCCTACTTGTATGTAATGCGTTGAAATGTAATGAATATTATCCAGAGAAATGATGGATCTGATGATTATCTCAGTGTTCCCCATTCTGACAGAGAAGCTGGTGGAGTTTTGTCTTTGCAGATGTTTACCTGTCTTTTTATATTATATCCTCTCTGATGTTGTTGTTTGTCTTACATGCTGGTGAAAATGTTGTGTGCCGAACAAAGAAGCGGTGGTGTTCTGGGTTCCCTTTGTATCTACGGAGAATTCAGAACCAGCTAACAGCCAGTTTTTATCAAGTTAGCTAAGCCTACCTTAAGCGCCATTTTCTTTCCCATATTCAATCAAATATCTTTTTGTGTCTAAGTTTTCAGGCTTAGTCCGTGTCCTGAGCTGGCTTGAATGTAAATTTATCAGGGGAAATATTTGGATCTAAAAAGATAAAGGATATGATTTATATACAAAAAGAGCTGGTGAACCTCTATAGTGACTGTGTATGTTATACCACTATGAAGAATAACTTCATTCAGCTCTGCCTGTAGTATATAGAGTATAAATCAGCCGTCTGCTCTATATCAGCAGCTTTATGTCATCCATCAACCAATGCATTTTTGATGTTATTTATTTACTTTCTATTTATTTTTATGTAAATACCAATGTTCATCTAGCTGTGAGTGGTTGTCTGTATATTTGTGTTCTTTTTGTGTTGTACATATTACATTGTGAGATTTTGTACACTGCGCATTGGGAATGTTCCCAGCTTGTTAGCTTGGACAGTTATACGTCCACATTGCTTCTGTGTGTGTGTTTTTTTTTAAGTATCATAACTTTGAACTCTCTTCAAATTGAATTAAACTGAATGCCTCTACAAATGTTGGCTTTCTTTTCTATTTCTATAACTGAGTAAATGTCATGGTTCTTCAATTATCAGACATTCTATGTGGATCAAGACTGTGTTTTCACATTAATGACTGGGGAGGTTTTTGTGAAAAGTTGGTAATAGATGTACAGAATAGGCTTCCAACACTAGAGGGCACCATGGTTACATTACAGTAATTTAACCGCAGCTTCTAAACAGTATGCTCATTATGTCCCTCATCCACTGTAAGTATGGAGTTTTACGAGGAAAATAACATAATCAGTCAAAATGTTTAATGGACATCTGTGAATTATAAACTTCAGTTCCTGGTTATCAGTTTGGTGTTGTCTTGGTGTATTATCAAAACTCATTTCACTTGGCAGCCCCATGTACGAGGTAGCCGATAGTTTCTTTGCACTGTGTTGTCTGTATAATCGGTTGAAATCCAGTGTTGGAAAGTGACAAGAGTACATTGCTCAAGTGCTATATCTCAGTACATGTTTAAGGTACTTGCACTTTACTTTATTTTTCTTCTTCCTTCCTGCTACTGTATACTTCTCTACCATTACATTTGAGATAAAAATATTGTATGTTTTACTCTGCAGCATTTATCTGACAGCTTCCTGCTTCCTTCAAGGTTTTACAGACATATGAACATATTACATGATGTAGTGTCATTAAACTACCCAATTGATACAAAGTTAAAAAAGTCCACCTTGACCAACTACAACATTAAAACCCTGTTTGCATATGAATGCATCATTGATAATAACCAAAAAGCATGGAATATTGTAACACTTTGAAAAGAGCCATTCAGCTTAAATAGTACTTTTGATACTTTCTGTACTTTTAGCTAAGAATACCTTAACACTTTTACTCGTGAGTGCAGCAATGTAAGAATATTATTACATTGCTTGTATTTTTCTACTACTGTTGAAACCAAAATAGAGATTAATTTGTAAAATTGTTGTCACTGGCTTTCTCAAACTGTTCAATAATGCAATGAAAAAAAATACTGGAGAGCAGTTTATGTTGTATTATTGCAGTGCAGCTTCACCTTTTCTATTTTCCATTTTTAGTTTATTTATTTATTTATTTTTGCAAATCATATTTATAGCACACAAGCTTCCAAATCTGCTGCAGTAGAACTATGGTTCCAGTTTAGGGTGGGGTCATATCTGTCGGTTGCTTGTCTGGAATGATGTATTTGAAAAAAATGTGCTAAAGGCAAATCTCTGGCAATATATTTGGTAGACAAAAAGAAAAGACATCTTAAAATTGAATTTATAACACTGCTCATTCCTGTCGAATTCTCAAGTTAGACAAAGGTTTCCATGGTAACTGTACACAGCAGCTGTCTGACACCCCCTACCCCTTCATCCTCCCAAAGACCTCCCACCCCCACCCACTGCATCCCCTCCTCCTCCTTCTTTTTGAATCAGCTGGGTATATGTGGGAAACAGCACCAGTGCAATAAACTATTAAACAGTGTTTTAGTGTGTGTGGGTGGGTGGATTAGTGAGTGGAGGTTTGTGTGTGTGTGTGTGTGTGTGTGTGTGTGTGTGTGTGTGCTTGTGTAATAGGTAGAGAGGATTGAGAAACACATTTGTGTGTGTGTGTGTGTGTGTGTGCAACCCCCCCCTGCAGAGTTTATGAGTGGGAGGCCTCCACCAGCAGAGGGGTATTACAAGGATGATGTTTGTGTTATTCTTCAACCCAGAGCAATAATTTCACAACTCTGTAACAGAAAACCATAACCTCATCAACAGCCTTTCCCTTGGATGGTGCTCCCATATCCTTCCAACTGTGTCAGCCCTTTCCTCCAGTCTCTTCTGGTAGACAAAAATACGATTTAGCATTGTCTTTTTAAATAGTAAACCATTACACATCTTTTATAATGAACACAATGGCAGATTTGGCTTGCTTAGCAGCCTTAGCCTTAGCGTAAGTACTGTACAGTATGCCAGTTCATGTGTTATGTGTTGGTTTTATGTCTCATTAGTGTAATCTCATTAATGTGTGGCTTTTCAATTTCACAAGATTCAATCTAATGCTTCTATTCAAATGTTGGTCTTGAATTAAAAAAAAATGAGCTCACTCTTTTCTCTATTTCCACACACCACATAAATAGAACAAAGGCACTAAATATAAAGCCACAGCTAGACATACAGAATGTGTATACGTCCATATGTATGTGTTAGTGTAAGGCATACAGTACACTACAGACAGGGTTCAGATGACTACATAAGCATTTACTGTATATATGTCAGTCTGAGTGAATGTATGTATCTGTGCAGATATGTCTCGTTCAGTAAAATCCCATGTTGATTTCACAGCAAAGTAACAATTTTCCTGCCTGTCAGAAGCTCAGTTGATATCTGGAGCACAACAACTGAGAGCAGAGACAGGTGTATTATGCCTCACAGGAAAAAAGCATTGCACCAAAAAAGCCTTCCTTTGCTTACCTGTCAGAATCAGGGCTTAGAGACCTTTTCATTACCTCAACCACTGCTTGTCATTATTTTAAGCATTATTATTAATGAAGCAATGGAAACTGTGTTGGACTCCTCTTATTGTTCCCTTCCTGCTGTTTGTTCCTTTGCAGAAAAAATAGATTGTTTACACTGGATTTTAAAGCAAACTCCAGCAATCTCTATGTAAAATTCAGTGTGGAGGCCTGTTGAGGCTGCCATCCTCTTTATCAAAGTCAATTGTGCTAATGTATCAAACCTTATGTGGAACAAATCAGTTGATAAAAGAATGTTATATGTAGCCGTTTCAAATAACACAGTTAAAGAAATATGAAACCCAGCATGGAAACTACAACATGACACATAAGATCATCCCTGACTATGTATAAACAGTGACAAGTACACAGCCTGGAATCCCCGTCTACACACTGTGCTACTGTGATGATCCAGGGTAAGGTGTTTTGAATAATAGAGAAAGTGAGAATGAGAGAGAAACTTAGGAGTGTGAAATGAATGGGGGTGATATTTTTATATGGCTGTTCAGCAGGGCCTCTTTCTCTCTCTTTCTCACACACACACAGCTACTCCTGCACCAGTACACTGTGTGGGATGAAGGACGAGGAAGAGAAAGCATGTTTACAACTCAAGAAGAAAACATAAAACATAAAAAATCATTGATCCAAGGTTGCAAAGACCTTCTCAAATTTGAGGAAATGACATCACATGTGTAAAGTGGAAAAATGTTTGTTCAAATCAGTGTTGTGTTGTTTTTGTATTGTTTGTTTGTGCTTGTGACAGTTTTTAATTTAACAGATTTGTGGTGACCAACAGACTGAATAGACTTCAGAGTAGACCACAGGTTGCAGTGAGGCAAACTTCTGTCACAATTCAGTGGATGTCCTATAAAAAATGTGCTTTGTAGGAAAAATGGAAACTGACTGACATACTGAAAATCAGCAAAATCCATAGATGATCCTGACTCAGTTTCAGGCCGATTGGCTCAGTGGTTTTGGAGGAGATGCTGAAAATAGGATTTTGAGAAAATTGAGAAAAAGTCCCACAATTTGCCATTTTTTGAGCAGAAATGAAAGATGCAGATGATTTGAGAGATTAAAATAATTAAATATTTTTTTATTATTATTATAGCGCCATCTTCAGGTCAATGAGTGTTCATGCTGAAGCATTCACACTAATATGAACAAAACCAAGAGAGTTCCAGCAACTTTGCTGCTTGGACCCCAGAAAAAAACAATAGTGACAACACTGGCAGCAAGTGTTGTTGAGTGAGCTGTCTCATTATCACTACTGAAAATCTTAACAAGTCATTCACGCTTGTATCAAGTCTTTACTTATTATTTATTTTCTTTTAATGGGATGAAATATAGATAGGCAACTTGTATCAGGGATAGTGCAAAAAGATTGTAGTGAGTTTATTAAGTATTTTGACAAAAAGACAAGATAAGGTGATTCAATCCAGTATAAAAATCGGTGTATGTTTCTCATCTAAACGGTTTCACACTGGAATATACATTTAACTGTTAGATTAAAAGTAAAATATGCAAACAATTTTTCAATTAGGAGAGACAGGAAACCCCCTGATGGAGTCTGGTGGTGATGAAGGAATGAAGAG
>NW_023339807.1:8317612-8320499 GCF_004916995.1 Morone saxatilis | reverse complement strand
GGGGGGGGGGAGTGCACGACCCCAAACATCTGTTATCCTATTCAGAGAAAATGAATCCTCATTCTTGCCCAAAGCTGGCTGATTGGCCCTCCAACATCTTGTCCAGCAATTAAACTGTGATTACAATAGAGAGCAGTCTTGTTTTCTGAACGGATCAAGATATAGTGCTGTAAAAGCCTGCAGTGACAGAAGCAAATGGATTGCACAGAGGTACAGTAGGAGGCTAAGAGCTGGGGTTACTGAAGCCTTGACAGAAGTTAAAATCCATGCCATAAAACTTTCAGAGCGAAGAGAATCCTGGCTTTCAATCCAAGTTGATCCCTGGCACGTCCTGCAAATGTATTTATTTTACTCACACAGGGATGACACATGCAACACCAGACCACCTCCTTCGTGGTGTACATTTAAACAACCATGAGCCATTTCTGATGTGTGTCTGAACTTTATCTTGTTGGCACAGGGCCAAGAATTTCAATCTCCAAAGGATGGGTGAGATGGGTCTGACCCACCACAAGGTAATTCAATCAAAGTGAAGATGCCTTGAGTGCATGAGGAACCCATGAGAGTTGGCACTGTATCCAAGCAGAATAAATGCTCCTCCGTAATCATTTCCATTGGAAACCCTCATACATGAACCTGTTTTCAAACCAATCATCACATTTCCATTTCCATCCAACACTCAAACAAAATCTGGGAAAAATGAATGGTAGGCAGAACTCCAAATGAAATTGCTGATTTATCCCCTGACAACATTAAGTAAGGCCTATACTCCCCTCTCCAGCTAACTTGTTTGACAAATGATTCCTGGGCACCCGTGGAAAAATATTGTGTAACAGCTTCAGAGGGCAGCGGCCAAGAAACAACTGAGCGAGTTTTTAAATGTTTTGAAAGTCATTGGGGCTGTAAATAAAACCTCCTAACTGAACTTTGTCCAAGTCAACAAATGGATGCCATGAGTCTGATAATTAAACCAAATTCAAGTAAATATCTCTGTATAAGCAAAAAAGAGACATGGCATATCAACCTTGTGCTCTTATTTTGAAGAGCTTTTATTTGTATATTATGATAAGGAAGAGGAGGGGATGTACAGTAAGCTCATGCATTATTGTAAAACTCAAACAACTGTAAGAGACAGTATTTGACTGTATCTGCTGAACAACCTAAATATGCTGTTGATCTAGTTCATGACAGCTGTTGAATAATGTGCATTGAGCTCTCAGCCATATAGTCCTCCTGGCATAAAGTGCATTGCCACAGCTTGGGAAAATAACAACTTTTGGAACAGTCACATTCTCTCTAGTGGTCAAATCAAAGCCATATACTGAAGGTCAATTCACATGACCGATTATAAGGTGAATGTACAGTTGCAAGTGGCTACATCCAATCACGGCTGAGAGACAGACAGAGAGAGAGAGAGAGAGGGAGAGACAGACAGAGAGAAGGGGGGCGTCTGTCTTCTTCCAATGAGAGCAGCCTGCTGCGTGCAGCTTCATTTCCGTGCAGCCCGGACCCTCCCAGCGATGATGTAATGTCATGAATATTGAAACAGGTTGCTTGGTGGTCGGGAGGCGCTCGAGTCAGCATCCCTTCTGCCTCCCCATCACCACTACCCTTCAGCGTCCGACAGAAAACACCCAGAAAAGGTAAGGAATTTAATTGGAGCTTCATGATTTCCATGTGATAATCTCTTGTCTTTGAGCACAGGGCGTCTTTTTTTAGATAAATGTGACAACAGTAACCTGTATGAAGGGCAAATGTCTGACTGTGCATTGGTCCACATTATGTTCTGTACTGTCAGGCCTCCAAGGTGGGTTGATTTACTGTTGCTGCTCCCAGTTGTTTATAACACACGCTAAACGGAGCCTTTCCTTATTTAGAATAATTTGATATTCAATCAGTGAGTGAGAGATGGTGTGTGAGGGAGTGTGTGGCAGACAGTCGATGTTTGGTGCTTTTAAAATCAGAGACAAAAGAAAAAAAACGCATAAACTGTTCCAAGTGAGGACTGGGTAAAATAAACTCTGCTCCTGACACTTTTTATGGCTCATCTTCCATCAACCATTTAAGTAATGAGTCATCGGTAATGTTGGGTATGAGGAGTGAGATGATGGCTGACAGGAAACGGCTCTCTCACTGTGCTCCTGAAAGCCTGGATGTGGCTCATCAAGAACCAAGAAGCTGGACCTTCCTTTGTTACTTTTGGGTCGATCGAAGATCAGATCAGGGGCCACTCAGAACCTTGTTGATGCCAACTGAGCTAAAACCGGTTTAATTGAATGGCTGCTGCTCCAGGTTTAATAGCCAGAGACACATTCTTCTCTCTCTCTCTCGCCTATTGCCCTTTAGGCAGCACACGTGACGCAAATGATTGTCTAATTGCCCGATGTGCAGCTGATCTCACACACATCCCACCTGTCTCTGGGCGCTTTCCACAGACAGTAGCCTAATTGACCTCGCTTATAATCTCATAAAATGCATGATGTAGCCTACTTGTTTTATATTTAATAACCAGTTTATTCCCATTTTCAAACTTGGACTATTTGGTCGATCTGTAGAAGATAGCCTCACCTTTCCTTATTGGGTGTTACTTAGCTTACATCCTATCCATCTTTTGTAGCCTTTAGGTCTGAACATTCAATTGTTTTCCAGCTGCAGGGATACTGATGAAGGGGATGGGTGTTGTTTTTGAGGATGAGCTGAGCCTTTGACACCATGATGAACCCATCCTCTGCCGACTCGCCGCGGCAGCCAGACAATAGCAGCCGGAAGCAGCAGCGGTCGTCGTCCCCGGCAGGGCTCAAAGACAGTGGATCTAAAGCTGCACAGAAGGGCAGCAACACGTCAAAGCCCATCACGTCAAAGCAAGGAGGAGGAGGGGGAGGAGGAG
>NW_023339807.1:8311837-8317512 GCF_004916995.1 Morone saxatilis | reverse complement strand
GAGGAGGAGGAGGAGGAGGGCGACACAGCCGAGGTCATTCTCCCGTCTCCGCAGGCAGGGAGCGGCAGGCCGGAGGCGCTGCTGCCGCCAGAGGCGCGGCTGCTGTCCAGGCTGCTGGTGCTGAAAGCCCGACGCTGAGCAGGCCGGCGGTGGCAGACAGAGGCGGCATCCAGACACCGGAAGACTCCCCCCGCCTGGCCGCTGATGCCTCCTCGCCCTCCAGAGCAGATCCGAACCGCGTCGTCTCCGACCAGCCCTGCGCGTCCAAATCCCCCAAACTAAGGAACAAAAACCCGAAAGGTGGGGAGGCCGCCGCGGCGACGAGCGGCGCCAAGAAGAGCTCCAAAAGCACAGTGGGCTGCGGACCCGGTTTCTGGAAGGAGGGATGCCTGCAATCCGAGCTGATACAGTTTCATTTGAATAAGAGCTTGGGGAAGAAAGGGACAAAGATGCAGACAAAATCAGCATCACCGCCGGCCTCAGAGCCGGAGCTGTCCCCAGAGCCCGACAGTCCACAGCCGGCTCCACAACCGGACCAGAGACTACAAGAAGAGATAGAGAAGCTGGAGGATGAAAACGAGGATCTGAAGGTAAATTGGTAACACAATATACTTGTTTATGTAGCCTATGTAGCGTGCGCAATGGTCGCACCTGTTGTATTTGCTTGCAGGCTGCATAATGATTACTGCACGTAGCTTCATGCTGTTTTGAAAAAATATAATTTTTAAAGGCCTTAACCAAGTTTCCTTTGTTGGCCCTGGTTGGATTTAATTAGTTTGTGAAGCCTTTTATTTTTTTCCTGTGTTGTAGACTGAAATCGAGGAGATGCGGGCAGAGATGGATGAGATGCGGGACACCTTCTATGAGGAAGACGCCTGCCAGCTGCAGGACATGCGCAGAGAGCTGGAGAGAGCCAACAAGAACTGTCGGATCCTTCAATACAGACTGAAGAAGGCTGAGAGGAAAAGACTCCGGTTCGCAGAAAGTGGCCAGGTGGATGGAGAGCTGCTCAGAAGTCTGGAGCAAGACCTCAAAGTGAGTCTGTGAGCATTATTCTATTCTATTCCTTCATATTCATGACTCATAACAACTTCTGTCTTTCCCCCTCTCCCTGTCTCTTCTGTCTCTGGTCCCTCTCCTAGGTGGCGAAGGATGTGTCCGTGCGTTTGCACCATGAGCTGGAGAATGTGGAGGAGAAGAGGATGAAGACTGAGGAGGAGAATGAGAAGCTGAGGCAGCAGCTGATAGAGGTGGAGGTCACCAAGCAGGCCCTGCAGAATGAACTGGAGAAAGCCAAAGAGGTGAGGGGCTGATGGGAGTGTGTTTATTGTTGTTTTGTCTGTCTGAAAGGTAAATTATGGCCTGAACCACATTAAAAGTCAGGTTGAAGATATTATGAAAACACGCTTTGACTATCATCACTTGTATATGTTTCAACATATAGTGTTTCCAAGTTGGTGCATAGTGTAGATGTTAATCTCTGACAGGCTATATTCACAATATACATACACAGTTCTATATGTCACCTTGGGCTTTGGGAAACACTGGTCAACATTCTTTCACTATTTTGTGGATCAACCAACTCTCTTACTAATCGAGAAAATGATCAACAGACTGACCGTTGATGAAAATAGTAATTTGCAGCCCTAATTCTGTTTATATTTTCTTAACCTCTGGCGTACTGTTTCTTGTCTTGTGTATTTGTGTTGTTGTTTGTATTAGGTCTTTTTTCCTTTATTTTTGTGTTACCAAAATGTAAATAGTCACTAGTTTTAAAGTTACTCCTTCCTACTCACAAACATGATAAAAGCAATAACAAAGTTCTTTTTGGGGGTGTTCAGCCTATAAAAACACACTTGCACTGAGAGCACCATGATTCAATTTTGAATATTTTACCAGAAATGTTCCTGTGGCTGACACAAACAGTCCTGTTTTTCCATTACTGGGCCTTCAGTGCTCCATAAATCCGGATGATATCACTGCGTTCAGTAAGAAAACAGTGAGCTGATGATGATGATGATGATGATGATGATGTAACCACTGTTTCCCTCCAGCTCTCACTGAAAAGAAAAGGAAGTAAGGATGGACAGAAAGCAGAGAGAAGGGCTCCACAGACCCCGATCGAGGTGAGTCAGCATTTACGTTATTAGATTATAAACTTATAAACTCGATGGCGATGTTTAATAATGAGGTTGTTTTGCAATGTAATTTCCGAATTAAAACAAAATGCAAAATGCAGAACTAGGCACCAGAGAGTCATAATTTGTTGTGAGTGAAAGTAACATTAAGGAAAAACATTACAATTGCAATATATGCAGAGGCAATGAAACTGTTCCCAGGAATGTACCATTTTAAGCACGCTACCAAACTAATTAGAACTCACAGGAGAAAAACTGCATTGCTAGTGAATTTTCTTCCATGTTGACTTTATGAAAATAAATGTACCACTAAGAAGACTGAAAGTAATGGCCAAACTCTCTTCACAGGAAGAAAATGATGATTTGAAATGCCAGCTGGCCTTCATCAAGGAGGAAGCCATCTTGATGAGGAAAAAAATGGCAAAGATTGACAAGGAGAAGGACCGACTGGAGCAGGAGCTGCAGAAGTACCGCTCCTTCTACGGGGACGTGGACAGCCCTCTGCCTAAAGGTGAGGCCGGAGGGCCTCCCACTACCCGTGAATCAGAGCTGAAACTCCGCTTACGTCTGGTGGAGGAGGAGGCGAACATCTTGGGGAGGAAGATTGTGGAGCTGGAGGTGGAGAACAGGGGGCTGAAGGCTGAACTGGATGACATGAGGGAGGACAGGTACTTTGCATTCATTCATCAGATTCTTGATGTGTTTGTAACACAACTCATCTCACTGTATGGTGATACTGAACTACATTTCACAGTTATCAATGCTTCTCTCCTCTCCACTCCTAGTCTGGCGGCAGCAGGGCTGGACGGCTCTGGCAGCGGAGGTCAGCAGTGCAGAGAGCAGGGTGAGGCCCTGTCAGAGCTGAGGCAGCAGCTTCAGCTGGTGGAAGACGAGGCAGAACTTCTCCGCAGGAATTTAGCAGATGTGGAAGAAGAGAACAAAAAGGTACAATTTCTTCAAGGTCCACTGCATTGTTTTTGCAAGATCCAAGGAAAAAACTACTTAGATTACAACTGCACTATACAGTAACTACTTCATGAACTATAATTGTATATTTGCCTTCAGTCTGGCCTCCTGTCTGGGACTGCTATCTATTTTGTTCTCCCTCTGTTTGAAGCCTTGTTAAGCATTGTGAAATTTTAAATATTTCCATCAAAATTGCAACAGACTGTAAATAATATATGACATGTGCTCTCTGATGTTACTAGGCAACACAATGCTGCTTTAATTTCAGCAATGTAAAATGTAAAGTGTCTTCTCTTTCCTTGTGTATCTGGTGCAATTATTAGTATCATCAATGACTTTGAGGCCTTTTATAAACGCTGTTTGTTATCTAAGCCTCACACATTAGAAATTCAAATCTGTGAAGTATTCAGCACTAAATAGACATGGGAATAACCTTCAGTTTCATCTTTAGGTGACAGGTGAACTCAATAAACTGAAATACAAGGCTGGATCCCATGAAGCTGGATCGAGACATGGAGGAGGTTTGTTTGTTTGTCACATTTTTTTTTATAGTAAGCTGTTGTGCAGGAGACAAAACAACTGCACTGCAGAGCAAATAGTCTGCTCTATCTCAGCTTAATAAATCTGTATAAGAAATGTGTTTCATAAAGCCTCCAGGAGCTGCACATTAAAGTCTCATTTGTAGAGGTGTTCCACTTTTCATTGTTGCCTTGTTTCAACCCCAGGAGGAGCTGACCCCGCTAAAGTGGAGGCCCTCCAGGAGGAGCTGAAAGCGGCACGTCTGCAGATCAATGAGCTGAGTGGCAAAGTGATGCAGCTCCAGTACGAGAACCGCGTGCTGCTCTCCAATATGCAGCGCTACGACCTGGCATCCCATCTGGGAATCCGCGGCAGCCCCCGGGACAGCGACGCAGAGAGTGACGGAGGACGAGACGATGACACCCCCTCTGCCTCGGTTTCCTCCCCCCGACTCCTCCCGCCCCACCGCAAGCGTGAGGGCCCTATTGGAGGGGAGAGTGACTCAGATGAGGTGAGGAACATCCGCTGTCTCACCCCGACACGATCCCTTTACTCACCAGTAGACAGTCGTTTTTTATCCCGAAGCCTGAAGGACCGGCAGCAGATGATAGACATCCGCATCGAGGCGGAGAGGCTGGGTCGGACCATCGATAGGCTCATCGCTGACACCAGCACTATCATCGCTGAGGCCCGAGTATACGTCACCAACGGGGAGCTGTTTGCCAGGCTGGATGAGGACGAGGAAGGTGGCAGGTAATAAACACATAAAGGCGGTTAGGAATCTCAGTATTACCCATTGAATTCAAGAGATATTTCAATACCAAACATACTCTACCTCTGCTCCACAGAATCAGAGAGCATGAGCTGCTGTATCGTATCAACGCCCAGATGAAAGCCTTCAGGAAGGAGCTGCAGGGCTTCATAGACCGGCTGGATGTGCCCAAGCCGGAGGATAAACAGGCAGAGGAGCCACTGTCTGTAAGGGGATGCAAACACATAAACATGATTGACTTTAACGACTGTGATATGTGTGTTCTCTAATATGCACTTTTCTTACTGCTTGTCCCCCCCCTCCTTTCATTTGATGATCATCCATCAAGATGTTTCAGCCCATTATTTTGCTGATCCTCATTCTTGTTTTGTTTTCCTCACTCTCTTATGCCACCATTTTTAAATTGGTATTCCTTTTCACTTTGTTCTTTGTTCTGTAAAGCACACACTCAGTATCTTATTATGTCCGTTTTTCATTATTTCTTTTTTACTTATTCATTCATTTCAATTCTGTTATGTTGAACGCGCCACATAAGGTCACTCAAGGTACAGGACATTGTCATTTTCCGTGTATGATCCAAGCCAGCCATCTACTCAGACGCTTTCATCATTTATTGGAGAGCAAGCACAGAGGAGCGACAGTGGAGTGTTAGGTGAGTGTGTCATTAAACTCTCTGACTGTGAGTAATGAGATTTGTGCTGTCAATTTAAGTTCCAGTTTTGTAAATGTTGCATTCTCAAAGGACCTACCCACCCATAGTACACCCACACAGGCGTTTTCTCTTACTATGCCTAATTAGATGCTTTTCAAGACATTTACTGCGCTGTGATTGACATCTGTCTCACTTTCTTGNNNTTGGGGACATTCTGTAATTCCCTGCATGGCTCAGTCTGATTTTAACCTGAGATCTGAAGAGCTAAAAAACAGCTTTATTTGGTGGACTTTTTAATGGGTTTGTCTATTTGTCAAGTTTTCATGTGGCAGCAATAACCACGTCTATGAGCAGTACATTGTAAAGACTGAAGTCTGTGACTGTACACAAACTCAAGCTCACACTCACAATAATAACACTGACACTGGTACACCATCTGGCACTGAAACAAACATTAGGCACATGTCTCTTGCAAGTTCTTCTTAGGCAAATATACTGTCTGACTCATGATAACATTTTAACATAATCTGTAACAGATCATCCAAACGTCCACGGGGGAATGTGGCATTTTACCCATATTTGGACACTGGTTAGGTGACATTCAGAATTGTGTAAAAAAAAAAAAAAA
>NW_023339807.1:8311548-8311737 GCF_004916995.1 Morone saxatilis | reverse complement strand
AAAAAAAAAAAAAAAAAAATTGCCCATGGGTGGGTCTGAAAGATCAAGCCAAAATGTGCTGATGGTGGATCTGTTTAACCACCGGACCTGACCACCAGGACGGGGGCGGACCCGGTCCACTTCTTTCATCCCACCGGTGGGATGTTTTACGTCACATATTAGGCCCAGCTGTAGAGAGAGAGAGAGAGA
>NW_023339807.1:8307674-8311481 GCF_004916995.1 Morone saxatilis | reverse complement strand
AGAGAGAGAGAGAGAGGAGGATTTTATTCCGTTAATGAAAGCATCATTTCAGCTGTAGGCTGTCGCTCTCCAGTTGTTTTTAACTAAGCCACTGCATTCCAGTCCAGACTTCATTTCTGCTTAAAATGTAGGTTATCGTGGCTGTTTTGTTTTGAAGGACACTGACTGCAACATAAGGACCTTATTAGAGGAACAGGTAAGGGTCTGTCCACATGCTTCATATGGAAGCTGTGATTCAAGTTTTAATGGCGCTCGAGCGTCAACATCACCAGTTTCGTGTCTCGTTTTATTACTTAGTCTACTACTAGTTACTAGCCTTTGTGACTTTTTCCGGGCCTAATTTCACAGACAGGCTACTGTAGATGCACACTGGCTATCTACTTATGTTATCTCTTGAAGCAGGATGAACAAAATCCCCCCCTCTTGCTCTCCTCGTGATAGTCATCCCCCTCGCATGCTATGATAGCAGATGGCAGCAGGGTGGGAGTACTCCTCCTACGGGTGAGAAAAGAGGAAAGGGAGGTTAAACTAGCCAATTTTACGGACAAGGTAAGTACCTACCGAGTATTTTACAAGATTGTCTGACACTGAGTGTAACCATTGCTGCTCTCGGGTCGTGGTTTGTTGTCTTTAAAGTGAGTGAGTGTTAGCACACCGCTGCTTTATCGAGTCTCCCGCGGCGCGGTGCGTAAATTGATTCGTTGCCATGGATACAGCGTAAGGTGGCATCCTGCGACGTAATTAGAGCAGCCCGGTGTTGATTAGCGGATGTCCCTCCGCTGCCTCTTTCAGACGCCGTTCAGCTATCTGGCTTTAGGAAAATAAACTCATGGTTACAGAGGGCTAAAAATACTGCGCTGCTCTTACATCAGTGCGCTCCGCGATATTTTTGGGAACTTCTCCCATTCGCGTCGGAGTGGTTACTGGGTGTCTCTGGATTGTCGCCTACAACGAGTCTGTGCGGGAGAGAGAGAGGACACAGTGCGCCCTGAGATTTCAGTAGAAACATGTGAAAACAAACGGGTGTAGTGGTGAGGAGGTCTTATAAAAAAAGAAAAGAAAACCAGGACACGGTGGGGACTGTAGCACAAGATGACCGGGTCTCTGTGAGGGTATGGAAGGGACCACAGCGAGGAGCGCAGCGGGGGCTGCAGCCCTGAGCGCTGCTGTGGGGCCGACGGGGGATTTGGCCGGGTTTGGATAATTCAGTATGCCACCGGTCACCGACTGAAAACCAGTCTGAGTCGGGAGATGTGGAAAGTATGCTGAACTGTATCAAAACTGATTCCAACTTTTGCTTTCTAAAGCAGAAATGGATATTTTCAAAATAGCTTGGTGACCAGCTTTTAACTATCTTGATTTTCTAAATAGATGTTTTAAATGTTTTATTTTAATGCGCTGGAGGAATGTGGAGTGCGTTTATGAACGGCTCGGGGCTGCACGGTGGGGGCGGTGCTGGCGGGGGCTATGTCCCGTCTCAGGGATGGGAGTTTGTGCCGTGCTCCAGGATGGATAGGGCAGATAGAGGCAGGGGCAAAAGCCGAAGCCCGCTGAGGAGGATCTCCTCTCCGCCTACTGTCTTCAGTCAGCTCTACGAGCCCCAGTTCGGTGCTTCACCGGCGGGAGGAGGAGAAGGTGGAGCAGGGACGCAGCTTGAGGTTCTCAGGGGACAAATGTGGCCCGGTCCCGAACCCCAGCAGCAGCAGCAGCAGCAAACACAACACATGCGGCTTAAAAAGAAATTTGAAGATTTGAAAAAGCGACACGTACAGGACAAGGAAGGATGGATGCGCGAGAAGGAGTCATTGTTGAGACAAGTGGCTGACATACAAGTAACTGGATATACTTACTACCCTTGTGAAAGCTAAATATATGTCTGTGTGTGTGCCTTTAGTAGTAGTTTGTCAATGGTGCTTAGGTTCACAGTGACTCTGTTGTGTTTTGTGGCACCAACTCATATTCCCAGAATATTCCAGAGCTTCAAATCCGAAAATGTATAACTTGATACAGAATCAGTTTATTATCAAGTATTCATTTCCTTTTTAGCTCTTTTCTAATTTCTTCAGTTTCAAACATGCCAGTTCAACTTCTCATATTTGACAAGATCGCTGCCGACTGTGTCTCCATGCAGGGAGGGGAGAACAGGAGGATTCTGCTGGACCTGAAAACGGTTTTGGAGGAAGTGCAGGCGGAGGTGAAGAGAGAGGAGGAGAAGAGGAGCGAGCTCCAGCTGCAGTACACCAGAGACAGATGTGCCTGGGAGCTGGAGAAGGCAGAGCTCAAATGCAGGATTGCACAGGTAACTCAGGGATGGTTGAGATGATCTGTGGGTGAGATTTGGTGTTTAAGATTGTATGCAAAAGCTTCTGCAAACAAATAGTCAGTCAGTTGCAGAGTTTTAGATTGAGTGTGTGTGTGTGTGTGTATTCGTAGAGCAATGTAACGTATGCATAGCTTTATATATAGCTGTGCATGTCTGGTGTGCTTGCCTGTGTATGCAGGTGCATGCACAGCTTGAGGACAGTTATTCAAAAACAAAGTAACAGTAATCTTGTTTAACAGCAAAACTCGAGTATTACAGTAAGTACATAATAATGCTTTGTTGTAATTAATATCTATGTTGCTTCTTGTGTGTGTGTTTTGTCGTGTGTGCATGTCAGGCCCCCCGTTTGGTGTAAATTGGGCTCACCACGGTTGCCACCCACATGGCAGGGTGATAAGTCATCCTGGAATCCATCCAACTCAACCCTCAGCTTAGACAAAAGATTTGCACCGAGGAGACAAATGTAGTTACCCCCACTCAGCCAGACGCAGACACCCAGCTTGGCTTTTAAGATGAAATATTAACATATTGTTGCCATGGACAGCTATTTGTTGAATGTTTCTTGAAAGGGGCAGAAAATACTTTAGAGAGTTAAGAGTGCATACCAGTGCCATGCTGTGTCAGACATTGCACGGATCACTTGAAGGACCATGTATAGTTATTCTTCAAAGAGATGTGGCTTTAGGGATTTAGCATTTTTTTCTGGTAAGATCAGAAGATGGATTTATTTGGTCGCTTTAAAGTAGAAGTCTTAACCTGATCAGACTTGCTTGTGAAAAGTGTTTGCTCACAGTTGGTTTCTCGGTGTGTTGACTGTCCTTGTGTGTCCGAATGCTCATTGTATGTCTAGTTTTTTTGCGGTGTTGTGACGACAACCCCCATATGATTCCTATCACAGACTTAAAACTGACTGGTCACGCATTCACCCATCACACAGCTCTCCTTTTGTTCGGTCTCCAATGCTACAAGAAAAATCGAATGATTCTCTGGGTGAAGTGACAAAGCTCAGAAATCCCATAATGTGGTGCTGGAAATTGACAAAGTGGTGCAATGATACTGGAGAGCAGTTGGACAAGACCACTGATGACACATGAATGCGACACAGTAACATGGTTTTACCAGATCAGTCACAAATCACTCTCTTCTTCTTTGTCCTGCTGGCTCCATGCCTTCTCACAGTGTGGTTGACAGAGAGCCTTATAAAAACAGTGACATTTACTGTTCTGTTTTGTGTTTGTAAAGCCCAGTGTGGCAGTGAGAAAGAGGCTTAATCTACTGCAGGAGGTTATACCACGATGCCACACACACACACACACATACTTACACAGATGTTTATACTGAGATGCTGATCTGCATGCAAAATATCTGTATTGAAGGCAGATGAGTTATCTGTCAAAGAGCTTTGCCACTCTGTGTGTGTTTATGTGTGTAAACATTCAAAGTGTACAGTAATTGTGAATGGAACATGCACACACACACACACA
>NW_023339807.1:8304559-8307652 GCF_004916995.1 Morone saxatilis | reverse complement strand
ACACACACACATGCAGACACACATATGCAGTCTATATTGGCTAAACAAACAGACCAAGGGAAATGTGTTAAGCCATGCTGGGTGGGGTTAGCTCCATTGTAAAAGTTGTTTTGTCTTGATGCCACATCCTGCCACAGTTTTGTGTACATGTTTACCAAGTGCTAATCTAGAGTTGCTCATCAAGTTTAAAAAATTCACCATGTCAAGTTTTCATAAATCATTTGCAGTTTAGTAATCAAGTGACTAATTTACAGACTTCCCTCATAAGCAGTTTAGAGTAAATTTTTAACAGGCCTCTAACCAAATTCTGCTTTTAGTTCAAGAAAGTAACATTAAATGTAATTTAGCTGTTGATCTTGGCTGTTTGAATAATGTTGTTGAAAAGTCTTTTTTAATCTGTGTAATTCACTCTTAAATGCAACATTTAGACAACACAAAAAATAGCAACCACATAGGCTGATTGGAGGTCTGGAACCAAGCTAAAAAAATAGACAAGAATGCTTGCTGCTGTAGCTTCATTTCACTTAGAAGCGAAATGTGAACAATTTCAGCATGGGTGAGAAACTCCTGTCATTTTCCACATGTTGGTTTCACTGTACGAGTGAAGGGGAGAGTGAAAACAGAGGGTGTTATGGAGGTAAAGGGCAGCTGTTAGGGCAGTTTGAATTGATTTGAAAAGTAATTGTAGAATTAGCATTTATGTCTGAAAAGAGCCCTATGATCACATCAAGTGAATGAGTCATACAGTCAAAGAGGCCTTGCAGTTTTCTGATACACTTATTAGTATTCCAGTCCTAGCAGGACAGCTACCTTTTGTTCGTTTATTATTGCACTTTGCAGAGAGACTTTGAAAGTGGTAGCAACGGTCCGAGGCAGGCAGCCAGAATACTGTAGAGGATTATCCGAGCAGTCAAGTGTATTACACAAAGCTCAAGGTAGTGAATGGAAGCAGTGATGGATACTTAAGCACCTGGGTCCGGTAAGATCAAATTGTACAGTCATTTTAAGTGAGGCCATAAGTCAAATGGCATTTGCACATTGTCAGTTTAAATGTACTACAGTCTCAAAGTAATACTGATGCCTCTATATGACCTGCATAAATGGACAAGACCATCAGTGAGAAGACTGGCTATTTCTAAGTTATTCTTAATGCCATCACCAGGTCGGATTCCCCTTGAAATCAATGAAACAAGGCTGTAGAAACATAAATTGCTACATAATTCCTTTTTTTATTTAACTTTTAAGTTTCATGCATAACATTTCCACATCTTACATATTATTTCTTACATAATCTCTGTAGCTACAGACAGTTTTGCCAAATCATTTTATCATTTTGAATTTGGCATAGTTATTACTGTATGTCATACAATTGCCATACGTGTTAATTCAAAGTAAGTTCATTAAGCATCAACACAGTTGTACCTCACCAACAGTTGCATGCTTGTTCTATTCTTGAGATTTTAATTATACACCTCTTCTCCACAGTAAGTTATGGCTGTGAATGTAACTACTGTATGTTGTTTCCACATCCTTTTTGGGCACTTCCACCACCAAATACCAAGCAAGCATCCAAGGTCCCAGGCAGAGGTCTTAGGCCGGATATTTCCAGGCATATTTCTCCGCATGCCACTGATTTATGAAAGCTGCTGGCAACTAGGAGACATCTCACTCTGCCTTAGCAGCCAACTCCCCCTCCTCCCCTTTACCTCGTATCCCCACCTCCCCTAGGAATGTGACATTGTACAAGGCTCTGTGGCCGCTATTTATAGTGGGTCACCGTGGTGACACAGTTACCTTCATATACCCTGTGCCAATGCAATACAGTGACGACCCTGTCCAAAGGTAGCAGGGGATGGATCTTTGAGACTGATTTCAAGTTGTGTGTTTGTGTGTGTGTGTATGAGTGTGTGTTCCTGTTTGCACATATTCTTCCAGAATTTCCTTAAAGATTTTCTTTGCTGTCTCGATCAATGAAAAACAGTCTTCAGCTCTTTCATTTTGACCCTCGCCCTCTTGTTTTTGCATTTTCACTATTTGTTTACATTTGGATGTTTAAATAGACTGTGGACAGCACCCATCACCATCCATCTGTAATTGTGGAGAACTTTGAGAAGAGCCACAGGCAGACAGAAAGGGTTGACTTGTTTTTCTACACCATAATTTCATGACCCCAGGCCACAGGCAGAAATAGCACTCGAGGCTTGTAAGAAGGCTTTGGTCGCTGTCTGTGACGGCACACTGAAATAACACACTCAGGCATGCTCGTATGCATTCTCTCCCTCTTTCTAACACACACACTACACACACACTAAGGGCCCAAGCATATATGCACATGCACAGGCGTTGTCTTGGGCTCTTTCCAGTTCCAAAGCCATCTCTTTTTTTCTGTTTTTTTATAAGCAACAAAAATGCACATTTACCACAGAAAGTAAGGATCTATGTTCTAAAACACACCCTTATTTTTAAATACCATAAAAGAGCAAAGCCTCTAAATCCAATAATTCCATTGTATTACAGTATCACATTGGTAGAGAACATTTCAGATTAGTTTTCCTAACATCATTATCTTATCCAGATGTACAAATCAGACCACCAAGACTTGAAATCTTTAATGTCATTTAAGTCAGTCAGCTCTTTATTTTTTAGAGGCACAGTATAAAGCAGGGCATAGTTTTGCAACATTTCTTATTGATTCTCAATAGAATTAGAAGTGATAGCATGTTTTTGGCCATAAAACAGTGAAATTCCCAGGGGAAATGCCCAGGGTATTTTAGGGCATTGAATAGGGACACTCAGTAATATTCTCATTAAAACAAAAATGTCCAGTTCAACCTAATAAAATTATTCTAGTATGTGTGCGTTGAAAGGAATCAGAAGTTTGGCCTTATTTGTTTTGAAAGATCCTCTTTGTATGAATCTGTGTTTCTCAAAAAACTGGCACACCAGCCCGTTTGACTGATACCACATGCATCCTCTGCAGACACATTTCACTGTGCCTGAATCTGCCATATCCTGCACTGTATCCTGTGTTAGTGAAGAACCATAGAAAAGAGACTTGAACCCTGAACTCGTGAAGCCTGTGTGTGAGTTCTT
>NW_023339807.1:8277931-8304545 GCF_004916995.1 Morone saxatilis | reverse complement strand
TTTTCTCTGTGTTCCCTCCTCTGAACCCACTCACTCTTTTCCCCATGGTGCATTATTCCCCCACTTTCCCCACCTTCTCTTCCTGCCACTCCTTCATTCTCTTAATTCCACTTTTAACAATTTCTCTCCTTCCTGCATTGCTTGTCTTGTCATCTGGCTCTCCTCCTTTATTACCACTGTTTTCTCCACCGACTCTCCCACTCTTTCCCTTCCCATCTCCCTGCTCCCTTTCTTCCCCTCCTCTGTGCCTTCTACACTCCCTGTCTGTGTCTTCCTCTTCAGTTGGAGGCTAGAGAGGGTGCTGGGTTGGTCCAGTCAGCAGCAGGTCCTGGCTCTGTGGCGTCACGGAGCACTCGAGAACAGCACAGCGAGACCTCAACGCTCCGCCAGGAGAGGGAAGAGCAGCGGAGGCTCCTGGCGGACACACACTCGACGGCCATGGACCTGCGCTGTCGCCTGGAGCACAATGAGAGGGACTGGTCAAGGGAGAAAGCCGAGCTGCTGGAGAGGTTCGACGTGGAGAGGAGGGAGTGGGAGAGCCAACTGAAGGATATGCAGAAGAAAATAGAAGAGGTAAGGGGCTCTGAGTGAGAATATTTTTATCAAGGTCTAATAAGTTGTTTGGGCTTAAGGTTGGATTTAAGTAACAGTAAGGCAAGTGGATGACTAGATAAAGGAAAACATTCTCTCAAACTTATGAAACATCTCTACATTCTCTCCATGTATGATATATGGCTTCCTATGCACTGAGCACCCTACAGTGTGTAACACTTCCCTCCTACACATCCTGTTCACCATCAACACTGTCAAAACAATATCCCTGATCAGTGCAGCTGCAGAGTATGAGCAGAGGAAGGAGTGGAAGGAGGGGGGCGAGGGTTCTGCTATTTCTCTGATCTCTGTATCTCTGAGACAGAGGCAGTGATTGAGACAGTCTATGACCTGTAGTGATGTAGACAGAGAAGCTGGCATGCAGCAGAAGGACCTTTAGGAGAGAGAATAATATGAAAGATAAAAACATGACATCTGACATTTGACGGTCGAAAGTGCAAACAGAAAGCTGATTTAATAACATTCATGTCATGTCAATGAAAAATTGTATGAACTCAAAATAAAAACTTGATCTGTTCATGTTTAGAAATATGCCTGATCATGTCAGAGACATCTAAATATTAGATCTGTTTTAGTTTTAGTTAGTAGGCTGGAACAGCTAGTCAATTAATCGATTAGTCGACAGACCAAAATGTAATTGGTAACAGTTTTGATAATAATTGTCTTGTCAAACAAAAATGCCAAAAATAAGATGGTTCCAGTTTTTAAAATGGGATGACAGTAAATGTTCTTTTTAAAGTTGTTGACCAAACAAGCAATTTGAAGACTTCACCTTGAGCTCTAGGAACTTTACTACTAGCAACTTTTTCAGCTGGTTGGATAAAGTTAGATGGACAGGTCACAGAGCAAATGAATGGTCCTAAGATAGAGGGATAGAGATAAAGAATAATAGAGTTAAGCATGGGTGGTGACAAAGTGCAATTCAAAATCTGACATGCCCAGAGGAGCAGATTAGTGTTTTTAATGAGGGAAGCCATACAAAAGTAGTTGGACAGAGTGCGAAGGCACTGGAACAATTTGCTATGAAAAGAACATGTGGCTCTCATTTGCCCCTCAGAGACCAGAAAATGAGAGAGGAAAACAGCAGAGGAATAAAGCAAGTTAAAGTAGTCCCATCTAGACATTGCGTGATGGGAAGGGAGCCCAGTCAACATGAAATAGTTACTATTTTGGGACTCCATGGTAGGAGGCCAGAGGTTATCCAATTTTATTTGAAAGAATTCTTTGGAGGTTTTTTTTAATCCTCTGGTCTAAATATGTTCATAGGATTCGTTGCTATGCTGTCTTCCCATCATCCCATATTAGTTTGTGATTATGCAGGAGCAGTAGACACAGCCTAGGTATAACACCACTGACATTCTTTATATTGTCAGTTCCTTTCTTGACCTATATACTGTATTTCACCTCATTCTAAGCATGCAGTGAAAGAAGAGTCATTGTTAAAAAGTGCAGTCATATTGTAGGCTGTAGACTCATAATGTATGCCCCTTGTCCACTTGTGTACTTGGTGTACCTCTGCTCTTAATTCAATAGATGATATAATAATACCATTCAATACATGTATTGTAGTGTGTGTTTATATTGAGAATATTCGACTGATCTGATATAATTGTTGATTTATTTAATGTAATATTGCTGTTTATTGTAAAATCTAATTTTGAAATTCATCTTTAAAGAATGAACTTAAAATTACAAAGGAACACTGTTTGCTTCATCCAACATAATTACATTATAGTACAAAATTATGACCTCCAATTCTTTTTCTCTATTCTTTTTTCTAGCTGTACTGTGAAGTGAGGGCCAAGCGAGAAGGGACCGGGCCAGACAGTGGGAGGCAGGACATCAGTGATGTTGTACATAGGCTCAGCATACGCTCAACCAGCACTGGCTCCAGTTTGCTCAGTGAAAACTCCCGCTCCGAGCCGCTCAGCAGCAGCAGTCAGTCAGAACCAATCCGGCATTCACCTTTACCTGGTTTTGGGCGCAGCAGGAACATCAGCGGCAGGGGTTGTGTTAGCACAGACTGTCACCACTCCGCCTGCTTCCAAGCGGACAGTCCCTGTGAATTTAACGCTGGTGGTCGGTTCACTCAGAATGACCATTCACAGCCTGAGCTGGTGGATGAGTTAATATCCAGAGGCACTTGGCAGCAAGACACAGTCAGTGACAGCAGGGAAGCTGCGGATACAGCAGAGCTGGATGCTTTTTTTCACGGAGCCTCTGGAACGCCACAGAAAAATGTCTCTCAAGATAATGAAAAAAATGTCCACGTCAGTTCTCGAGAAAGTCCTCTTTGGTCAGAGCAGAGTTACAGCAGCGACAAGAAGAAGAACACCACTGCTCTGAATGCTGTGAGTATTTCAAGCTACTTTTGTAGTTGCTAAAACACTACAGTATACAGACACTGCTCACACAAACCTGTTGATCATCAGTGTTCCTGCACTGTCTCCTGTAGGCCTGTCTTTGTCATTCCTTGGATTCTTTGACTAAATAATCCTCTTTATCGACCTCAGTTTGAACTTTTAGTTGTACAGTAGTTCAGCAACACAGTGTCCAGCATGTCTCACTGTATCTCTGTCTCCATTTCTCTGTGTCTCAGGCTCTGAAGGAGATAGCCCGTGTAAGCGAGGAGCTTTGTAGCTACCAGGATGAGATCAGAAAGAAGAGCGGGGATTGGAGGTAAATAAATCCCCTTTGCTATGTTAACTTCCTGGCGCCAACATGGAACTATGATAATCACTCCATCTGTCATGGCTCGATGGGCTTGTTATTTACATAATCTCAGTCTCAACGTTTAAGTGTTGCAAGTGATGAAAAATGATATTTGAACATGTCTTGTCTTGAAAACTAAAATTATTTATACATGAGATGTCAATGACATAGATTAATTATAATTAAAGTGACTTGATTTTACTGTTTAACTCCCTTCAGGACTCGATCTGAATCCCTGTGCCTACCTGAGGAGAGTGAGATACTGTTTGGCCACGATAAAATCCGACCGGAGGTGCATGATTCTCCCTGTGATCTCAGCCAGATTTACGATGACCTCCGGGCCTTGGAGAGGGAAAACTGGATCACCTTGTCACCAGATAACACCTGGCAGGCCAACAGAGAGCCGAGCACATCCTGTAGCGCAAACACCACCGGACCAGACAGCTACAGAGACACACAGACAACCCCTGGAGTACTCTCTGAGAATGATACAGCAGCTCCACCCATCCCTCCCCGCATGTCCTCCTGGAATCTGAGTGCCCCCACCTATCCAGACACAGAACTCCACATCCCAGAATCCCCCATGTCGACAGTGAGGAAGTGCCATAGCCCCTGTGTTCTGGTAGACAGAAAGTGTAGCAGTCCATCTATTGTCAGGAAGTTCGGGGCCATGCTACAAGAAAATGAAGGAAAAGTTTTAATAGATGGTGTGGTAGCGTCGTGTGCTGTACCTGCTAACACTAAATGTAATATTGGCTGCTGCCACAACCGCTGGTCCTGTGACGCAAGCAAGTTCACAAACAGCAAGTTGTCTACACACGATAATGTCCAGAAAAGCTTCTCTGAAGTTAACATATTGACTGCTGGAAAAGACTTGCGCTCTGATCACAGCCCTGTTGTTGGGAACTCAAAAGAGCTACAAATTCCTACGATTGTCAAAGAATTACCTGTAGATTTGCTCTTGTCCTCTCTTGAAATATCACCTCCCAGCCCCAAGCTCCAGGGCTCCAAAAGAAACATAATGCTGGAACAAAAAACAGCTGAGTTCAACAGAACTCTCTTTCAGGCTGAAATGGGTCATGGCGTAGAGGAACAAGACGCTTTTACAGATGCATGCTCTGTGGGTTGCCAACCAGTCTTTTCAGCAACTTGTGCATCAGATGAGGTTTTACCTCCCAGGGAGACAACATTTCAACTGCATTGTAGTGATGTCACCACTAGCATCATGGGTGTGCATCCTGAAGTCGTACAATCTCTCCCCACCATGGATTCCACAGTTCACAAAGTGCAACCAAGGCGAATGAGATGTGGTCCTGAAGGTCAAGAGGTCAGAATTAACCTTTCCTCGGAACAGTCACTGATTGGACTCAGGGAGGCAACCACAATAACATCTCAGAGTCCTGCACACCATTCTGAGGCCAAGCACAAAGTTCGGACAGCAAGCAGTCCTTCCCGGAAAACACAACACAGAGCAGCCACAGAAGCTCTCTTTTTGGAGCCTATCTGGCCTGATAATACCCTGCCGGGTCAGAATGTGGACAGTTCCAGCCCCGAGAATGAGAGTCTCAGTGGAGCAAAGCCTCAGCCAGCCAGAGTTGGTGTCTCACTCCAGCAGCCGTCTGCTGAGAACAAACAAAGGCCGACGAGGCAGGCGCAGCCAAAGCATGTGGCTGTTCCTCCTTCCCAGTCTGACTCCTCCAGACCTGGGCCTCGAGTGATGAATGACCATCCCTGGAAGCACCTCACACTGGCGGCGTACCCACGGCCTGAGGGATCCAGGTCCAACTATGGGGCAGTGGAAAGGATTCTGAAGAATTATGAGAGCGCTTCCCGGGCTCAACAGCACCAGAGCCAAAGGGGCGAGATGTCTTCAAGTCCTAACATCAGTGTCAGGCAGGAGGAGACGATCACAGAACTGGACATGCTGGACATGGGCCCTCTGCCCTTACCTCCCACTCTGAGACACACACAGACTTCATACACCCAACACGCACAGCTCAGCAGCAGCCACAGTGCCATGGGTGTGAAAGAGATACATCTAACAGTGCAGGTGGGTAGAATCTAACATGTACCTCGCCACCCACCGGCTGTGCTACTCACTGTATGTATGTCAACGTGTAAGAAACGCTCTCTTGGAATAAAATATGTAAGTCTGCATTTTGCTTAGACCAAAACACATTTAGGTCAAACTATACTTTCAAGGCCAATCACACAGTGGACCTGGATGAACTTGCACATTTCGTTCTGTTTCATTCCATTCTGAAACACTAAGCGCTAGTTGCCCTTGACTGAGGACAGCTCCGGTGGGAATGTTGTTTATTTCTGGTATGTGCTAAGAGACAGAAGCAGGCCAGAGCCTCCATTATAATCTGGGCATCTGGGCCATTCCATTGCTTAAAGGCTCCTAACAAAAAGAACCGGTGGTGTGGCATATAAAGTTTAAACTTGGCAGGAGGTCCAGCACCCTCATCTTTCATCTTTCAGTCCCTCCACAGGGCCTCGTAGTGGAAGTGTTTTTCTGCTCTTTGTGTTGTAATTACACGAGTATCTGCAAGAAGCCAGCTGACTAAATGCCCTTGGCAGATCACGTAAACGAGAAAGCTGAAGTGATTATGCTGCTTTAAAGTCATGCAAATGTTAAAGAAGAGATTGTGGGAGCGATTATCAAGCCAATTTTATTTTACCTCATGAAAAGAATGTAATTAGAGGCACCACTTAAGTTTAACCTCAGCTTAGGAGCAGTGTCCAAAATAAAACAGAAGATTCTGAGGTTGCGGCACACGGTTTCAGTTCAGGTGCTCTTCTCTTGACCAAATGCGAACGGGATCTACTTGTGTGACCTTTCCACACGCGTGCTGAATTTATTACTGTTCATGTTTGAAATATGCCTGTTGTTTTCCCTAGGGTCAAGAAGACTACAGATGGAACACGTGACAAAATGTAAAGTATCTGAGTGTGTGAATCTGATAGTGGATAGAGCGGTGTGATAATCCTAAATGGTAATTCATTTGTTTCTCCACAGGAGAACGAAGAGTCTTTTGTCTCCTCTTCCTCCATCCAGAAGAATTTCTCGAGGCCCGCCCGTCCAGCCAACCGACGCCTCCCGTCCCGATGGGCCAGCCGCTCCCCCACCTCCTCCTCCTCCGCCTCCTCCTCTCCTTCTACCACCCCTGTTGTGCCTCCATCCCTCCCTCTACAGAAGCACACTTCCTCCTTTAGCTACTCACAAGCCTTTCACATAGAGACTGTCATCATTTGATCTCACCACAACCTCTGAACACTACCTTTTCATTACTATTGTACATACATACCAAACAAAGACTGCCTCTCCACTCCTACAGACTCAGAAGTGCTTTAGTTGTGAGTTCACCAACTCACTGTTAGAATGTATGTGGCATCCAGAGGAGCCTAACTGACCAAGGATGGCAAGAACAGGATCTGAAGCAGCTGCACTTATTCAGCAGTATGTTGAGATGAACCTGCAAGGTGTCCTGCGTAGCCTCAGAGGACAGTGAAACCATCACTTTCAAAGAAAAAAGTCCCATCCAGTGCATTATTTATTCATGCCAACCATCTGAATGGATATCTTATGCTCAGGTCTGGATGCTAGCCTTGACTAGAGTAGTTTTGCAGATCTCCCAAGAACAGACCCTTCACTACTCGTTCTGTTCTATGTACTCTATTTAACACCTTTAAAAGTGATGCTAGCTCAAATGATCTAAAAACTTCCAGCCAAAGGAAATCCAGAATGATGTATTTAATATATACTGTATTTTGTGTACAAGAAGTTTTGTGTGCTTTTTGCACAAAATATGACATACATACATACACAATATGCAGCATCATGTTGGATTGCGAGATAAAGGCAGCAGAGTAGAGATTTCCCCCTAGCGTCGCTCTCAGTGTGCCGAATAAATCTTGAATATAGTACATGCCTGGACTGTACCTTGCCTGTGACTAAAACATTTTTCTTTATGACCGGCTTTACATTTTTCATGATTACAGTAACGCAAAAATGTGAATGTGAGTTCCTTTTTTATAAATTTGTACCAAAGGCTGGTTTTCTTTATATGCATTTTTTTTTAAATGCATTGTTTGTAATTGCATTTATTTTTGCTGTCCACCGTTGCTGATGTTTTCCACTCAAACCGTACGGTAAACATCATTCACAAGAGCCTGCTTTTGTGCATAACATAAATAATGATGCTTATGAAAAAAAAAAAATGACAAGCCTTTTTTCTACCTTTACTAATTCTGAATGGTCACATATCAGGATATTACTCAGCTTTTTGGGTCAAAGTGGTGAATCATATCATGATGAAAGTGATGCCTTTGCTGTTCTTTTTGTGTAATAAACATAAGGACTAAATGATTGCTCTTCTCTTTTCATATCACATACCAAAATATCTACATTTGCATTATACTGTATGTGTTTTGTCATGCTGGGCAGCTTTGACTGACCCGTTTGTCAAATAATTACTGTTCTAAAAATTGTTTCTTGGAAGCTTAAACCCATTTGTGAAGCGTGACTGAAAGGACCAGTACAACATAATACATTATACAGGGAGTATTATTATTTAAAGTAATATTTCAGAAGTTGAGCACCCCTGTAAACAAACCCTATTTAGGTTAAATAAGACTTTAACCAGTATATTATATTTTTATTTTTATTTTTTATCTCCAATAATTTAGTTCACAAATTACCAGCTAAACTGACCTTGCCACTGTGCAGACCCAGTGCAGACCCACTGCAGACTTCAATCCTTAGCTTGCAGTAGCAATAATTTAATAACATGAACATCAATCAAACAGAATGCACAGAAATATTTGTATGACAGCAAGCATCAAGAGGAGTCCTAGGCGACTGTTAACTCACAAAGATTAAGCACCAGAACCAAACGACTGTCTGGCTCCTCAGTCTTGTTGACTGACATCTCGAGCGACTCTCTGATCTCTTCCTCTGAGTAATGACTGCAGAGCTACATGACAGCAGCAGAGAAACCGCCCTTTACTTTGATGGTGTGGGTGTGTTCTGTGTGTGTATGCATTCCTCCATTAATGTTTTATGTAGTCCTTTTTCTAAATGTGTGTGATTTTGTTTGTCAAGTGCTGTAGTGAGCCAGACTGACAATCTCACTCCTCACCTTTCTGTATGCCTGTCTACAACATGAAAATACCTGTATTATTCCAACTGCACCATATGGTAAATGATTAGTTTTGCACCTTTGCACTGACACATGCACTTACATAAACATACAAACACACACACACAGCCATACACACCCTTTGCCCTGAAAGGGACAGGACACCTGAACCTTCACCCTGAAACCTGGCACCTTAGGCTGACGGAAATAACAGGTGCAACAATGTTACGGTGCCAGAAATCCTACCCTGGCGCTGATATAAATATAAATATTGTCATCCTTTCCTGATAGCCAGCCTAGCGCTGTGTTGGCTGTCTCACCCTGTTTTCCTGTTTCAAGGTTGAGCGTAGATTACCAGTACTGGCCTGTGCTCAAGTCTGGAGGTTTCCAGATGTTGAAACCATTATATAACCAGTACTAACTGTTTTGATTCCAGCGCTGCTTAAAACACAATAACACTGCAAAGAATTTATGGAACATTTTATCATGCACACAGAGTGACTCCAGTTACTTAACAGATGATTGTCATGAAGTGTAGACACAACAGCTTCTTCAAACCATATGCCAGTGGTTTCCTGAACAATTTAACAGCACCTGTGTTCACATACGTATTACAGTAAATGTATAAAAATTGTTTCCTGTGAAACTGACCTGTGGATGTTTTATGCTGTCATTTAAACCATGAGCCAGTGAGAGCTATATGCATGCACAGGTCTTGCTAAATGCTACAGGGAGTGATTTTACACTACTTCAACTTCAGCCAGAGACAACGATCAAATCAGTCTGTATGCAGCTCATTTCCATTGATGCTCCAATAAAAGTCCATATCCACACAGACACACACAACACCCACTGGCCATGCAAACTATTTGATCTGACTTGATTTGATGTGTCTAGACCAAAGCAGGTCCTTTCTGTAGTCTCCATCTTCTCACAGCCTTGAATAAAATAACTTACTCACGATACTTATAGTTAGCTGCTTTTGATTGTTTCAAGTCTACATTTTTGCTAGCGGCTTTCTGTGTTATTGCTACAAACATGAACCTAACAGGATATACAAGTCTGATTGGAAAGAAGCTCTTTGCCATGATTAGCCTCATGTCCACTGCACGAGTAGCTAGTCACATTTGGACATTAGGTATATCTTTGCAGAATATTTTCCTTTTATGCCAATGAAGATTAGGATAGATAGAACAAAAATGTTTTTGAGCTTTGTGAGGTGTTAATAAACTAGAGTAAATTTTGGTATGGTCATGTTATAACAGTTTAGGTGTGGTCACAAATATACAGTACATATGACAGTAAATGGTTGCATTTTATCTTTGTAATGTGTGTAAATTTTTTTTGGCCTTTTCATGCCTTTATTCGATAGAGACAGCTGAAAATCGTCAGGAAAGGGGGGTAGAAAGAGGGGATGACACACAAAGGGCCACAGATCGGATTCGAACCCAGGCCACTGCAGCGACTCCGGATATGGGTCTCCAGCTCTACCGACTGAGCTAACCGGGTCCCCATGTGTGTACATTTTGAGTTCCCGCAGACTCATCCCAGTTGCTGCTGCTGTGGAAAAATGTTCATTGGCTCTCTGATGTCTCCTGGCCCTCGGCCCTTCAGCTACACTGACCTCCCCTCACAGGAAACCTCTTGGCCCCTGAGAGCCTCTGGCACCTGCCAACCTGCCATTCTTCCTGCACTGAAATAGACCTTTACTGGCACTTATCTGATCTGATCTGTGTGTGTGTGTGTGTGTGTGTGTGTGTTTTCTTATCTTGGAGAGTTGGTATAAAGCTATGCTGACTGCAGCACATTCCCTGACTTCCTGTAGAACCCCAGACAGCTGCATATTGATCAGTACACTGATGCATCACTTTAGAGGCCACATGCAGCACACACACAACCACACACACTGAAACACACTCTAAGACATACATGCAATGACATTTGTGCATGCAATAGACAAATGTGTGAAGTGTGTATCTCTCTCTGTCTCTCTCACTGTCTCGCTCTCTCCCATTAGCCAGGTTGTAATTTCAGACAGGGTTCCATTATCAGCAGTCTGCGGCTGCATCACTGATATCCGGATGGATCATAAAACAGCAGGGCTGACTTTAATCAAAATGACTGAAAGGGCTGAGCAAAGGATGAATGGAAGTGGACAGGCACAGTGAGATAATGGTTTGGAATTAAAGTTTATAAAAGAGTAGAAACACTGCTAGTAAATCACACACCTAACACAGATAGACAATGAATCTTGGGTGATTAGAGACTACTGTGTATGTAAATCCTCCAGGTGCTGCACTTCACAGAGTGATATTTAGAGACAGGTTGCAGGCTAGTTGACCTAGCTGAATGTACTGTACAGAGCAGGAAGGAGAGTCAGCGTGTCTGGAATGCATGCCTGGGAAGAGTCCCACCAACCTTTTTGAATTCCTTCCCCACTTTTAAATAGACTGGAGAGGTGCAGACTTTTAAACTTAGTTGAATCTATTGCAGTCTTGGATGCAGTGCACTGTATCCTTGTTGATGACCTTTTATGTTTGCGGTCCTGAAGGACTTTGGTTCCACAAAGCCATTCATTTAGGGAAAAATGTGTCTTAAAGCGTCACTCCATGTAAATAACTGCACTTTAAAGGGTGTGTGAAAAATATACAGCATGAGATATTACTTTTAATGTAATCATAAAATAATGTGCTTCCAGGGTTTTGTACAGATGAGTGATAGCCATTGGCACGTGAATACAGTTTTGCAACACTTAACTTTGTTTTGGACTTTGGATTCAGCATGTTTCTGGTATCCTCAGTGATTCAGATGAAACAGAAAGGTATTTTTGGTTCCTGAGCTTGTTTTCATACATGCGTTCTAGGCTGTGAATAGCAGGAGAGGATGTGTGGATAGAAGTGAAGGATTTATGCTCCCAGTAGCCATAGATCAGACCACAGCACAGGAAGTGTCTCAACCTCCCTCTGTTTTGGCACATTTTCCCTCCTCTTCGTGCACACATCTTGGTCTTTATATCATCCTCTTGTTTTTGTTTGTTTATGCTGTTTGTCTCGCTGTCTGTATGTCCTCATTTCTATCTTTCACTCATAACTCCTATCTGACCCTCCACTTGTCTTCTTTACACACATGATCTGAATGTTTCCAGACCTCAGAATTAACACTGATGCTTTGGTTATACTTTCCTAAATAACTTAATGAATAAATTATTTCAATACCATGCCTACAAGTCTGTATGTCTGTCTGTGTTTGCACAGTATGATCCCAGAGCAATTCACACATTTTCTGCCCCTCAGGAAGGTGATAGTCACTCTTGGTATGATATTACATGTTTCTAGGAGGAGTTGAACAAGATATTTTCTCAAACAATGGTTGCATCTTCTAAGGACTTTTTTAATGGCAAAAGAGCAAATCCAGAACTATTGCTCTTAAATCAAAAGTAAAAGTACATTTTTCTTCAGTTGTTATATTATTCCAAACCCCTACTTTAATATCTCTAAAAAATACCTAGTGTGTTCATCACTGGCATTTGAAGATGTATACAGTTTTTGGTTGTTTGACTTGGCAACACATAAAACCAAATCTCTGAGCACGCTTTTGTTTGACAAGATGTTGACTCAGTGTTAGACGTGGATCCACAGCACTGCCTTCAAGTTCACTGGTGTCAAGGAAATATGTTTCAGACTTGAATCAAACAGAACCTATTTCGTTTTTTACCTCCACGTGGACACATAATGAAAACTTAATTGAACAGTAGTCAAATGTACCTGCCAGCTGCCTGTGCCAGCACTGTACTATAACTTGTAGATGATATTGAAATCCCTCTGTCAGTACTACTGAATAAGGACATGTCTGTGGAGCCAGTTCCTCAGTATGCTGTGTTTACAGAGTTGTGACAGACAAAGAGCAGATCTCTACGTGCAGTGCACTGGCCAATGATGAATGTTATTACAGTTAAGTCGAACAATAAATTATAGCTCGTAGAGTGTTGTGTAAAATGTATGTGGCCCAATATCACTACTGCACAATTAATGGAAATACCTGACTTTTTGCACAAGGAGATTGTGTACAAATGAATCCCAAATCATATTTGCTCCGTGGCGGTATTATTCCGCCCCCCTGTGGATGCATCGCGCAACTACATCTGTGTGCCGGTATCCTGTCCTTCCCAGGACCTTTAGTTTCCAGGGGGACGGGTTTTAGTGTAACACCACACGGCTGTCAATAAGCAAGGTTGGTGCTTGCTTTTCGGTTACTCAGTGATTTGTAATTATTATAATGTTATGTAAACTGTTGAACGAAACTTTAGTTTAGTCTGCTGCTCGCTGTATTTATTAAAGTTAGACACTTGAACCTGGTATGACATTCAGTGGCCAAATCACACAATCAGTGGTTTACTGCAAAACAAGTGTTCGCAAAGCCATTCAGTATCCAACACTGCATATTAATGAATGTGTGGTGGTCGCTTTGCTTCAGTATTGCAGTGCTTTCAACCAGAGGACTATCATGATACCACTGGCTCGATGTTTCCATTAAAATACAGTACAGCAGCACAGCAAGTTAAGCTAGCTAAAGCTCACAGACCTATTGAATAACATCCTGTTTAATGACTTTATTAAGGCTACAAAACACAAACATATGATTAACATTGAAATTAGTTTATAGCACAAAGTAACTTTCTACATGCCAGAGTTTAAAGGCAGCTGCTTTTTGTGTTTCCTGCTAACACAAATAGTTACTGTAACCAGGCTTTATAAGTGTTCTTCTTTGGTATTCATAAGTTCATATTTTCAAGTGCTTTTCTCTGTATCAGTTTACATTTTCCTTCCAAAGGCCTTTTTTAAATTTCTCCTTCAGTCGCTGTGAAGAAGCACAGTGTGTTTGTGCATTGTGACTGAAAGCCTGAAACACCAGCACAGGTGTTCTTAATGACTCTAATTAGATTAGGTTGGAGTTGGGTGGAGCTATGCTGTTTGTTTGTTTGTTTGTGTGTGTGTGTGTGTGTGTGTGTGTGTGTGACTGTTTTTTAGCATACAAAGCTACGCCAGCACCACGTCCTCAAAAGAAATAACTTATTTATGAAAAAGTATCTTTATACTGAACCTTTGGTGCGCCAACAAATACACAGTAGCAACGCTGGTTTGGAAGGTACTGTATTCCATAGACCCCTTTCACTGCAAACAGTTTGACATGTCACAGTGGGAAAAACACAGGTGTTATAAATTAAATGAATGATCGTGGTTTCATGGCACGCCTGACTAGAACAAAACCATCATTCATGTTATAAGTAACAGTAAGGGTCTGCTGCTGATGATTTCAATTGTATACAACATGCTACAGCAATAGCCATTATATGTATATATATATATATATATATATATATGTGTTTTAAGTAATTCCTCAGAATGAAGGTAAAGCTGATTTCTCCACCTCTGTGCTGCTGCAGGATGGTACTGTGTGGGGTGAGTCGACAGTTCCTGGGCAGCAGCAGCTGTGGGGCCTGGGCCAGGTAGGGGAGTCTAGACTGCATTGTTTATTGCCATGCTGGTGACAGTAAATAAAGTCATAAATAAAGGAACACCAAGTGTACGGAGCTGGACCCACATTATTTGTTCATAAATCACAAACATAGACAGGTCTAACAATCAAAATGTATTTCAGACGTGCTGAGAGTTGTGAAATGCTAATATATAAAAGTAATAACTTCTCTGATTCTGACTCCTGACTACAATGAGTCAGAGTCAGATATAGTTCATTCTTATGTGTACAAGTGCAGTTTGTTTGAGTAGCTCAGACCTCCTTCAGGCTGATTTACAGAGAGGTAAGGGAGTGTATTAAAAGAAATTGTTTCCTGTCTGCAACACCAGACTGATGTACATTACGCAGTTCTGCATTGCACTGTTTCTTTATACTACAGTTACACATGCAGATTGCTTTAAATTGAATTAATTTACCATCTTTTAAACATATAACAACATACTGGTAATGTGCTTAGTAGTTAAATGAATCAGGGTTCCATTTTAGGGTCTTTCCCACCCTCTGTAAGGCCTGGGTCTATATAATGATTGTAATAAGCCATATGAATGTTGTTCCTCCAAGGCTGCTGCAGAGACAGAGCAGGGGCTGTGTGTACTCCAGCATCCATGGCTTCAACCAGGAGGAGATCAGAGAGAAGCTGCAGGCCTTTCCTGGAGGCTCCATTGATCTGCTCAAACAGGAGTCTGGTGTCGCTGTGCTGACCATTAACAACCCCTCCCGCATGAATGCCTTCTCCGGTAAGGTGATTGTACACATAACACTGTATATTTTCAGACTCAGACTTCAGGCTATTCTCTGAGTGAAACTCATTTGCACATGATCACTTGTACACAAACAAATTACACTGCAGCTGTCTTAAGTGTTTTGAGTTTTCCCCTCCTCCCAGGCAGTATGATGGTGGACCTGGAGGAGACGGTGAGCCAGCTGGAGAGCTGGACAGACTGTAAAGGCCTGATTGTGCAGGGTGCTGCTGGAACTTTCTGCTCTGGATCGGACCTCAACGCTGTCCGGGCGATATCTAACCCACAGGTAGCAAAGCAGTGAAATTATTTATGGCATCTAGTTGCTGTGGCTAACTGCATATCTGCTTCAGTCAGTCTGTCTGCTTGTCTTTGTCTCACTGTCTCTTGGATGCGTACTTGCCCAGTGATGTTTCTTTTGCCTTTGTAGGATGGGATGAAGATGTGTATGTTCATGCAGAATGCTCTCACAAGACTACTCAGGTAAGGGCTTTCATTTTTCTCTCTACTACTGTATTAAATATTAAAGCAGAGTAAAACAGCAGCAACCAGGCTGAGCTTGAGGACGTTGGAGTTAAGCTGTTATGTAATGTGCTCTACAGTATGCTGACAGAATAGTTTTCTCAGTGCAGGTTGCCTCTGATCTCTGTTGCTCTGGTGGAGGGGAGAGCGCTGGGAGGAGGTGCAGAACTCACCACTGCCTGCGATTTCAGGTATTGGTTTTATACAAGTGAATAAAAGAAAACACCATAGGATCTCCTTTACACTGTCACCTTTCATCCTAATGTTTGCTAATAATCTAACTCGTGTCTGTCATCTCTTTGTCATAGGATAATGGCATCTGGCAGTGTGATACAGTTTGTCCATAAACACATGGGCCTGGTCCCGGGCTGGGGCGGCGCAGCACGGCTCGTCCGCATTGTTGGAAGCCAGAATGCCCTGAAGTTGCTTGGTGGTGCTCTAAAAGTGGACCCTGAACTTGGCCTGCAGATTGGACTGGCAGATGGAGTCCTGGAGGTTCCCGCGGCAGAGGAGGGTGCAGGGACTCTGCTACAGCAGGCTGAAAACTGGCTCAGTCGCTATACAAAGGGACCTACCCCAGTGATCCAGGCTGTGAAGAAGGTAGTGTTGTCAGGGAGAGAGCTCCCTCTGTCAGAGGCTCTGAGGACTGAGAAGGATGTATTTGGGACGGTGTGGGGCGGTCCGGCAAACCTGCAGGCTCTGGCCAGCAAGTCCAAACACAAATGAGTGTTTGTGTTCACATGAGCTTCTCAGACATTTTTGGAAAAAGCACTGTCCGGGCCAAAATTGTGTGGAAGAGAACTGCTACAGACAGACTGACATCAATAAACTTACACAGATCTTTGGCGTGCTGAAGACATTTATAATGACTTTTTTGTATGTAATAAGCTGAATGTTGTGTCTTAAATGTGGACGGAGGTAATGTGGAAACAAATGGTAGTATTTCTTCTTTGATAGAATTCATCATTTCAATAAATCAGCCACTTCATTGCCTCTAATACACTGATAATGAGAGATTGCTCATATTAGCTGTGCTGCAGTGTCAGCTGACCTGAGAAATTATCTTGTGTGTGTGATTAATACTCTGTAGACTAATACTGTATATGAATACTTATTTTAAGATTTATCCTCTTAATTAAAGCACATCTGTAATTAAACAGAGCATATGCTGTACGCTGGGTATTAGTCTTATATTTTCCATATGGATGAAAACAAAGCTCTAAAGGACTACATTCTCCATCTTCTAAATCCCTTCTGTCCACCTTGGTTAGTCTTTCCTCCAGGTCTGCTGAAATGTGATTATGGTAATGATCAGATCATGGCTAACAGAAGCAGATAGAGCTGCAGCATACAGATACTGATGAGGTATAACAAGCATGAGGCAGCACAATATGTCTGTAGGATTGAGAGTAACGCTGCTGTGCTTTCCTCTTTACTTCAGTTTTGTAGGTTAGCTCAGCTGATCGTTCAGAGCTCACTGCATCATCGTGGCCTTGATCACCCCCTCTCTCTCGCGTTCTATTCTATGGGTAGCTGTAGGTAAGAGCATTATTTGCTGGTTTTCTGCTCTCTGCACAATGACTCACTGATGCATGGGGAATCTGGAAAGTTGCTGAAACACGGGGACAAATTAAACAGCTGAAATATACATACTGAATTCTTTTGTAAGGTTTGACACCAATTTGTGCAATTAGTCCATACAGCATTGGGTATGGAAAGAGCACAAACAGGCACAGACTGAAATGACAAGAACAGGACAGGTCCCTGAAGGATGCCGGTTTGTCTCCGGTTCCCCGTCCAGAGGTCATGTTTCCTGGCCAGACACCCAGCTGGAGCGCTGATGGCTGCTGTGACCAGAATACCAAACACCTACAAGGTGAGTGAGGGGGAGACAAGTTGGCCTCAGTATGATGTACATATTGTTTATATGGTCTCCAATGACAGAAAAAGAGGCTGTGTTGCACACTGAACATTATGGATTAGTAAATGCTACCTTTCTTGTTATATAATAAACTATGTTGATGTCTTATAGTCTTATTTTGGTGGCTTTGTTATATGAAGAACAGATACTGAATACTTCAGTCCTTCCTCCAGTGGAATGTAATCTGTCCTCCTCTCTACAGGTAGCAGTATAGAGAAAAACTTACAATGAGACCACTGATAGTCCTATTTATGTAACCCCACATAACATTCACCCTATAACACAGTAAAATGAGAAGCCAAAAATAAAAGACGAGTACAACAATGACCTTTTAGGATGATGAAATGACACAATTTATTCTTAAATTACAAACCATGTAACAAAAAATTGCCAGGCAAAAACTGTTACACAAACTTTATCTTCAGAATGGAAAGTCTAAGACTGAGCAGATGATGTAAGCATGTAAGAAATATAAAAATAACATAACTTCAAATCTCTGCAGGATGGCCAATAGCAATGGCATGTTCTTGTTCTCTTACTGCCTCAGACATCATACATAAGATGATTTACAACCATAAGAAAACACAAAAACAAAAATTTAAAACAATTACTCAAACTTAACCCAAAAATATAAATTCTCATCATCCTGCCAACCAGTAGTGTTTAAATAACTCTCTCTTCAAACATGCACAAATCACAAAACTTTTGAAACACACCAATTGAGAATACTTTAGTCAGGGACAATGAGAATACTAATGGCCTCAACAGCTTTAAAAGGAAAACACTGATACTTTAAACGTTAAATTGCCAATTATTTAAAGCTGGGAAAGGTTCAAATAAATTTGATATGTAATTCTATTACGCACATTCATTTATATCAATAGATTTTTAGAATTTCAGAAAGCAGCAGGTTAATTGAAATCAAAAGACAAACCCTTAAGCAGGCAGCCAGATAATCCTGTGGGCTCCTGAGCTACATTACTAGGTTGGAGAGTATTTAAATACTCACATGGCTTAGGAGCATCAGTAAGTACAAATCTGTTTCCTTTCTTTATCTGGATAAACAAAAGTGAAGATTTTCATCTAACTACAATCTGCTCTGAAATGACACACTTCCAAAAGTTAACAGTTACATTTCAGCATTTTGAAGGAAAGGCTTCATAATCAGTGACGTAAGAAAATCATTTAAGTAGGGTGGAGGCTGGGAACAAGTTATCAAGGATTCAAATCTTTGCAAGAGTAGTCAGATGACTTGAGCTCTATCAAGCCCATTTCAGCGTGCTATGTTAGCTGAGAGAGTTAAAGTGTAGATGACTAGAATGCAGCCGTCCATGATAATGATAAAGACACAGTTCCATTTCCAGGAGTTATCATCCTCATTTATGCTTTCTGTCTCAAATGTCACAGATCTGGCTGAGATTCGCAGAAAGCCTCTGAGTTTTAGGATCATACATGTCAACAAAAAGAATACCTAAGATAGGGAGAAGCCGGTTGGTTTGTCACTTTTACCTTTCAACTTCCACATTCCCAGAATTTAAAAAGAACAGACTCGATATGCCTCCGACCGAATGGCAAAAAGTGAGCAGCCCGATGGCAGCTGCACACCTCAATAAGACTGTTACACCTACCTCTCAGCATGTCTGGATAGACAATTATGAGATTTCATGGCTCACAACAACATGATGTATCCGTCTGGCTGTTTACCAAGCTGTAGCTCCTGTCTCAGTACTAGAACGCTTAGTGCCAGAACATAAAATGCTTCTACTGGCTGAGACAGACAAACAAATCAAACAGATACATCCAAATCCATGTGAGCCAAAAAGAGGCACCAAATTTGACTGCTAAAATTGAGTTGTTTACCTAAAAACATGGAGTATGTTATGCTCTCTTGTATCAAGCACTCCACCCAAATCTGATCCATGACACAGTGAATGACAGCATACAGTGAGGAATAAATTAATGAAATGGAACATAGCCATTCGGTGATGATGCTATCAATGACGAGTTCACACTTCAGTCACTGTACACTGGCCATCAGGCATTCTGGACCTTCCGCTGCTACTGGATGAAGAAGAGGGAGAGGCGGACTCTGCGCCAGGGGGGGCTCTGTCCTCTGGATTCCGTCTTTGCCTACCCTCACAGGGTTCCACACGCTCTCCATCTCCCCCTTCCTCATCGCTCCAGTCTCCAGAGCCAGACTCGTCCACAGAGGTGTTAGGGTCAGAGGACCTGGAGGGTGAGGCCTCCTCTTCCTCGTCTTCTTCTTCTCCTTCCCCAGCCTCAGAGCGCTCGTGGGAAGGTGTGGGCCTGGGGCTGATCTGCAGCTGGGAGAGAGCATCCTCCAGAGTGGGGCTGCTGCTGCTGCCACCAGGCTGACCACCAAGGGAGGTAGGAGGTCTGGCAGTGGCTGGAGGGGCTGTGACAGTAGAGGGGACACCTGTAACCGGCTGCTGGACACCTGCTACCGTGGTATCAGCCCCATCAGCAGAGTTTTCTCTACCTGCCCCAATGGCCCCAGTAACACCCTCAGCGTCCAAACGCAGTCCAGCCACTCCCTTCTTGGGGATATCCAAAACGTCCCTCTTCATCTTGCGTCTACGACCGTGCTCGTTGCGCCTGTACTGCACCATGTTCTCCAAGTCAGCTACATACAAAAAACCAGCAATCAGCATTTCGGCTCTATTTTTGCCCTTGGAGAAAGCGTCCTCCAGCTCACGGCTGGTTCGCTCATCGTACTGCCACCAACCATTACGGCCCTCATAATACCAGGCGTGATCACTCGCTGCCCCACCCCGACCTCCCGCCGACGCTTTAAGCTCCTCGGGAGAGAGAAGCGTAGGCCTTTCCAGGAAGTCATCTGGTACTTCCTGTCTGCAGAGAGCACAGCGTTTGCTCTGCCAGGATGCTCCCTTCACACACAGGAAACAGAAGACGTGATGGCACGGCAGTTGCACTGGGTGGACGCAGCTTTGCAGACAGATGGCGCACTCTGGTACAGACAGGGCTGGGGATGAGTTGCTGGAGCCAGAGCATGATGATTCTGCACTGTTCCCACTTCCACCACCACTGTTGCTGCCTTTCTTACTGGATGGAAGCGAGCTAACAGAGTGGTCTACCTCCCCACAACTAGCCATCCTTAGGAAGTACTGAGGAAAAGGGACAGTTGTAAATAAAGGTTGTAGTGAGCATGGTAGGATTATTACCTTTTCTTTCATCAGTACAATTCATTTTCAAAAACAGAAATCAGTATTCAAGATTATAATAATTCTGAATGTTGTTTTTAGGTCCACATATGATAGAAAACACAAGTGAGATATATACAGCACTTAAAATTAAGGATGTCCCATTGTCCCAGGGACAATAAAAATAGCACCTGGGACACAAAGAGACATTGTCTGGGACAATCTGCGACATTAGAGAAATGTATCATTACAAATGAAAATATTATGTTTGTTGTTTGAAATCAGAAAATACAAGTATATAATAAAAAGATGTATATCATATTTTAATTCATTCGTAGGTGTGGAGCATGGGCCATATGTGACCTCTCTCTGCCTTGATCTCTGAAGTAAGTTTCTATAGCTATTGTGCAATAGTTTGAGCTTGTAACTATTTCAATAGTTAGTTTGCCTTTGTAGATTTTTTTTACTTCAAATATACAATGTCTCCGTAGTGAGTATGAGATTATTTCTTTAAATAATAACAATGTTCAAAGACTCAATGAAGTTATGCGAGTTACTGAAACAAAGTTATTAAATTTATTAAAATTATTTTTAAAGTCATGAAATGAACAAAACAAAATATACTTCAGACAACAGTTGTTAAGTCAGGGACAGCTGAAAGTAGAAATCAGGACAACTGTGGGACACCGAGAAGGAAAGTTTTTTTTATCTTACTGGTGGTGTCATGGTCACATTTAGCACTCAAATGCAAGTCACTGTCACTAAACAGTCACAAGATAGAGTCAGACTAAAAATGACCAATATCGAATGATAGTATAATGTATATGCCACCTGTAAGCTCAAAAAGGCTGACAGAGAGGATATCTGATACTTACTGGAAGTATCCTTAATGCTGATGGACCATTAGGAGAGCTGATGGACCTTCAATCTTGCCACTGCCAAAGAGAAGAGAGCAGTCAGTGAATGTGTTCAGACTGTCCTGAAAGTGAGTACAATTGTGATACACAATGTTACGTATTAAAAAAACAAGACAAACCTTTCATGTGAAAAACAAGTTGGATTTTAAGCCTGACGTTCAAACGGCTTAGCTTCAAGTTAGCGTTAATTCACTTAGCTATGACTGAAATGTAATTCAAGGGTTTACTCAAGTGTGTGAAACAAAGGGCTGCTCTGTTAACTGTCCCACTACAAGCAGTGAACTGTGTCAGCTCACTGGTAAAGTTTGTGTTACCCAGCTGGCCTTATGGCAGGATGAACACAGCTAACGTTACCGAGCTAACGATCTTAACATTCACACTAACTGGTGACAGCTTATCAGCAAACTAGTTGAGCTAACATCAGAAACACAGCAGCTACTGAAAAGCAAGTCGTTTGTTGTTGGCGTTACAAGTGCAAACACAAGTCAAACAGTACAAAGAGATTCCGCGACTGGCAAAGCGACCATAACAATAAGACCTGTTGTAGCTAACGCTGGCTGGTCTGATGGCAGCCCTCTGACTCCAGCAACTAGACGGAGTTCATCTGACGGCGCTAGCTCATTTTAGCAGGGCGACACAAACAGCGAGGTGAAGCATTTTCTCCCGACAGAGACAATTCAACGACTGCGTACGTACCGTACTGTTGGATTTTGCTGCGTTGCTCCGGTGTACCGTTATAATTCGCGTAGCAGCACTGATTTCCAACGCTAATATTCCCACTTCCAATGTTAACTGGCTTTGTTTTCCTCCGTAGAAAAGAGGCTGAAAATAAAGACGACGACGTAGCCGTACGCGCTGACGCAATGTGACGTAAATCGCACGACCCATATCCTCTACGCATGACAGTGTACAGTCTTCCTGTTCGCTCGTGGCTAGAGGACGTTGGTGTCACAGAGGAGAGGGGCTCGGTACGCATTTCTACTTTCACTAAATTCATAAAACAAGTCAAAGAAACAAAATGTTTTCCCGCGCCGTGAGACCTACCGTGAGCCTCGCTCGGAGCCTGTCCACTTCTACGCACAACAACGCCAAGGTTGCGGTGCTAGGAGCTTCAGGCGGCATAGGCCAGCCGCTGTCTCTGCTACTGAAGAATAGCCCCCTGGTGAGTCACCTCTCCCTGTTTGATATTGCCCACACACCTGGGGTGGCTGCAGACCTCAGCCACATCGAGACAAGGGCCCAAGTGACCGGCCACATGGGTCCCGACCAGCTCGATGCTGCTCTGCAGGGCTGCGAGGTCGTGGTCATCCCCGCCGGTGTCCCCAGAAAACCAGGCATGACTCGTGATGACCTCTTCAACACCAACGCCACCATTGTAGCCACCTTGGCCGATGCCTGTGCACGCAACTGCCCCGAGGCTATGATCTGCATCATCGCCAACCCCGTTAACTCCACCATCCCCATTACAGCAGAGGTCATGAAGAAGCATGGAGTGTACAACCCCAACAGAGTGTTTGGTGTCACAACCCTGGACATTGTCAGAGCAAACGCCTTCGTTGCAGAGCTCAAAGGCCTTGACCCAGCTCGTGTCAACGTACCTGTGATTGGAGGTCACGCTGGGAAGACCATCATCCCCCTCATTTCCCAGTGCACTCCCAAAGTAGAGTTCCCTGCTGACCAGCTGAGTGCTCTGACTGGCAGGATCCAGGAGGCTGGCACAGAGGTGGTGAAGGCCAAGGCCGGAGCCGGATCTGCTACCCTCTCCATGGCTTATGCTGGTGCCCGCTTCACCTTCTCCGTCCTGGACGCCATGAATGGAAAGGAGGGTGTGGTGGAGTGCGCCTATGTCAGGTCTGAGGAGACAGAGTGCAAGTACTTCTCCACACCTCTGCTGCTGGGGAAGAACGGCATTGAGAAGAACCTTGGGGTGGGCAAGCTGTCTGCCTTTGAGGAGAAATTGGTAGTTGATGCCATTGATGAGCTGAAGGCCTCTATCAAGAAGGGCGAGGATTTTGTGGCTAACATGAAGTGAACAGGAGGCATTCAGTTAGTTGAAAACAGAAACCTGTGATTTGATTATTTGTTCCGTCTTAACTTAAAAGGCATCTGGGTAAATCTCGAGATCTGTCACAGTGTTTCCTCTTTTGTTTTTGTTTAAGCAGTAAGGTCCTCTTGATTGAAAAATCCTGGTTTTAACCATGGTCCTCTTACCTGTGTAACATTTCCCTGAACTTCTCAAACATGGCTTTATCTTGCACTTATGATTTCTGTACATACAGTGTACTGTGAGTTATCTATTTTGCAAATGTCAAATTAAAACAAAGTCTCATATATTTTCATGTACAGCCTGTATTAGTTGAAATTTCTCTGCTGAATGAATGAGGGGGAAATACTGTCATCGTGCCTGTTGATGCAAGTAGATGTTACTGATGGGCAAAAATACTCCACCAATAAATGGTTTAGCTTTAAAAAATGATTCATTATTTCTTGGTTTTGTGATATAAAAATAATTTGGCTTCACAGTGCTCGTCTGAAACTGACCAAAGCTTAAGGACACTTCTCATGAAACTAAGCAAGTTAATCCAGATCAAAGTGATCCTTGTCTGTCAAATCTGGCTCACTGACAAACATTATAGGCACTGAAATAAATACGGTGGGTTCAAATGCATACAACGTAATATTAGGTGATTCAAATGTATTGTATATTAATTAGGAAATTTGAGCTACATGATGGTAGTTGTCAGAGTTTATTTGCAGAAAAATGGGAGGGGTTCAAAGAATAAGGATTGCACATAGCTTAATTACTCTAAACTGCTTGGCTGATGATTTACAGTATGTGCTGAGGAACAAGTTAAAGTAGGTATATTAGAAAAGGTATATAAAAAGTCATGAGGCTTCATTGCTGCCAGGGACATAACATCACTATTATTCATTGTTAGCTCTGTAGGTGTTTCTCAGTTCCCAAAGAATAATAGTTGTGACGCAAGAAATGGATGAAAGTACTCCGGTATTACAGTATGTAACTCCCTACTACTACTACTACTACTACAGTTTACACCCAAATTAGCCCATGGTGACCTGTGAATCATCAATGTATTGCTGCACCCTGCAATTTCATTTATAACTTGCTCAGATGAATTGCACAAGATGGCAGTCTGATGAGAAAACAGATAACAGACACAGGTACAAACCCATTATAGTTTTATTTGACATACAGGTGCTTTTGGTTCCTAGTCAAGGAGCTTTACTGAGAGCACAGATTCCATTTACACAAAAAGAAAAACCAATAGTAGATAAGATTGATCACATATCTGGATAAAACTAGCTTTTGTCCAAGACATACAAAACGTGTTAATGGTTTTCAGTTTTTGACCGTACTCCTTAGATTCGCAGCATGCAGGCTCTCCTACAGCTGTCATTTGCAGTGATTATGAAGATGTCACAAGATGGCAATAGCAAACTCACTTTAACTTTTTCTTTACAAATTCTGCACCAAATAAAATAAAGTAAAGAGATCTAAAGAACGGGAACAACAATAATAAACAATTGTTCTACATAATGTTGCAAAATCTACATTCAAAAACCAAGACGCGCAATGTTGTACCAGGGCCCCATTAAATAACCATATCAACAAGCACATAATATAACGTCTTTGTCTGTCTGTCCGTCTGCCTGCCAGTCCTCCACACAGTCAGACATATTCTCACTTTGTTCTTCGGTCCCAACAGCAGTCTCAGAAGTGTCTCCTGCACTTTTCAATAGAGACACTCAGTGGTGGAAATGAAGGAGTAGAGCCTACGGGGTACCAAAAAAAAAAACCTTTTTAAAGTCCATAGTGGCCCAAGCCTTGTGGCTGAATGTGCCCCATCCCGCTTGTGCATAAACATTATATTCAAATCATACAGGTAGCAGCAACACCCCTGCAAAGAGGGGTCGAGGGGGGGGTGAACAGTGGGTGCGGGTAGCGGCGTTTTGGAGAAGGAAGAATGGGATGATAACAGGAGGAGGATGGGGAAGCGCTAGACTTTGTCTTTCCAGAGCACTACTGCACAAGGCCGACTTCAGGGGAAACTGGTTCTGTTTCATGGCCTCTGCGATGCCTGTGCTCCGTTTTGTTCCTGTTATCAGAGTCTTCACGTTCACCTGTGTCTCTCTCCCTCTCCCTCTCTCTCTTCCTCTCCTGTCGCCCCTCTTGGTTCTCCTTATCCTTGCGGTTGTTGCGATTCCTCCTTCGCTCATTCCTTCTCCGTCCTCCTGGAAGGTAAGAAAAATGATAAAGATTAGTAGAGAGGATGAAGTTCTCACTATTCCCCCCATCAATTTCAGGAAGTAGTGTTCAGTTGTGAAATGTTTTACTTTGCATCATTTCAGAGAGTTTTAAATTAAGAATGTTAAAAATAACATTTTAATTGATATAATGCAATTAATATAGCCGCAGAAAATGTCCAAAATGCTTCATAATTCAGTCTGGTATGATTTGAGAGGACTCATATCAACTAACCCACATGTCAACCTGTAATTTATGAAACCAGAATATATTAAAAATATGTGAAAGTAGCAAGACTTTTTGAGGGAGAGTGAACACACTACAAATACATGAATGACATGGTGCAACACTGGGTATCGCAATGCTCTGTATTCACCACTAGATGGTAGTCTTTAACCACAGACTGGAGGCCTCTCCCTGTGATGAGCAGACCATTGTCCAAAATAGAAAACCTTTAAATAAACCCCCAATTTATCTTTTCTTGCAACACCATCTCATAAACAAAACCAAGAGTTTTGGAATGCAGAAGGTTTATCTCAGCTCAAGCTACAGTTATTAATGATAATAACAAGATCCACCCCCAGGGAGGTTGGAGACAGGACCTGCAAGTGAAAGCAGAGGAGGCCCTTTTCCTGTTGTTGTACTGCTGCTGTTCATGTGTGAGTGGAACAGAGCAGCACGGCCTGCTTGGCTGGTTGGCCGGCCAGTCGGGGATTGTGAAACTGCTGAAGTAGGCAGTAGGCACAGACACAGGGAGAGAGAGAAAGAGACATAAAGCGCAAGAGAGAAAGAGTCTCCCTCCTGTCTGCTTCATGTTCGGCCCTCTACGCTCATCCTCTCCCTCTCTGTCTGTTCATTAATCAATCCCCGGGCTTTGATTGGACCAGGGCTCATATCTGAACCACATATTCTTAGCAAGTGATACCAAGTTCTACCTGCCGACTGTGTTTAATCTTCTTCTAGAAATAAGGAAAGGATAAGAGGACAAGAGATGGAGTGAGTGCATATGTGAGCATGTGCACAAACACAGTGTTCATATAGTTTAATTGCAAGAAAGTGAAA
>NW_023339807.1:8275756-8277831 GCF_004916995.1 Morone saxatilis | reverse complement strand
TTACTGACTCTGTCCTGTAAATGTGCTGCAACAGATTTCTAGCAGTTACACTACAACCACAGACAGTTCAGCAGGTCAACACTTGTGGCTGTCTTTCTACTGAGCAGGAATCACACAGGACTGCATACATTCTCCCTCATTAACTAGAGATTATAACAAATAGTCTCAATTTGTACTGATGACAAATACTTGTCATCTGTGTACAGTGTAGGCTGTGGTTGGATTACTGTCATTTGAAATCAGTGTTAATATTTATTTTAGATATTTATATTCGCTCTCTTATATAACACCATTATCAGTGTCTTTGTGTTCTTTTGGACTTACTTTTATGAGCTATGGCTAGACAACAAAATAGACAGTGCTCAAGGGTGTTATATAATTGCTTCAGTTGCTTCATAGCTGTGGGAGTTACATCAACTGAAACTACATTAAAGGAATAGTTTGACATTTTGGTAATATGTTTATTTGCTATTTTAGTGAGAATTGAATGAAAAAAATGTTACGCTAGTTCCAGGAGACTGTTTATCTTAGCATAAATCAGCTAGCCTCTGTCTAGGGTTTAATGATCTGCCTACCAGCATTTCTAAAGCTCACTAACACATTGTATCTTGGTTGTTTAATTCAAACACAGAAATGTGAAAGTTGTGGATTTACGGAGAGTTATTAGCTGTAACTATTTCCAGACAACCAGTGGAGACATCAGAAAGTCACTGCACCCAGCTGCTGGTTGCCAAGAAATACACCATTAACTGTGTGTTAGTAGGTGGATTATTAAACTTTGGACATAGGCAGGCTACCAGTTTCCCCCTGATTTCACTCTTTATGCTTAGCTAAGCTAATTGCCTCCTGGTTTCAGCTGAACAGACAGATATAAGAATATATTAATCTTCTTATTTAACTCTTGTCAAGAAAGCGAATAATATGTTCTAAAAAGTAAAATCATTCCTCTAAGGCATGTTGCATTATGCATTTAGAATAATTCAACGTGTACCAATACGATGCCCAAACAACATCAATGTAATAGTCCAAACACAATAATTTCACTTGAAAAATGGTATTTAGTTTTACTTTTACAATGAGTGTGAATTTCAATAACGCAGCATGACTGCATTTCTTCAATACTCAGACCTACAATGACCCTACATCCCACTCTGTGTACAGACTGTACAAATGTAATGTCCTAATATGGCTAGGAATGATTCATTTATCTGCCATTAGTTTAATTTAATATGAAGTAATAGTTTAAATCATTTGTCTATGCAAAAATAACTGTACAAAGTTTTACAATTGCTGAGCAATGCTGTATGTTCACTTTTGGATACACTTCAGTTGAAGACACATGCATTCTCCAAAACACTCACAACAACATTACCAGCTGGAAGAAAAAATTATTCAGTATAAGATTATGAAGTGCTTTTGCATCCAAGTCTCAGCTGAAACAGGACTAACTGATGATGTTGATGCTGCTTTCTTAAGAGTAGTTCCACTTTTAATTAAGGCAAAAACTATATCACTGCAGAAAATCCCCCAGTAATTTTATAAAATGGAAAGATTTCCATGTGTTGATCCCAAGTCAACCACTCATTCACTGCCAGACCCAAACTATTGATGACATTATTCATTAAAACTTGGCTTTTGGGATTGTGCTAACTGTCCATTGAAAATGTTCCAAAACCTCCAAAGGTGTCTCATTTGGGGACCATTACACACATGTCAACACACAGTTTACAAAAAGTCCATCAGAAACTGTTCCAAACTAACCAAACACAGGTTGGTTTGATAAACACTCTCCTAATCATCTCAACACTGGCATGGATTAGGTTTCTCCTCTGGCTCGACAAAAGCACGGGGGCTACAGTATGACTAATCCACTGAACTTGTAAATAGTTGTAAATGGTGTCAGGACAGAGAAAACAATGAGATCGAAGGGGACTTCCTGTGTTTATAGAGGATGGGGGGCAGACCCCGAATGAGTCAATGCACCAGATTACTCCATCTGTCCATCCATCCATGCACCCACCTATCTTACCATATTTGATATTTAACTTCCTTTTCACTTTCTTGCAATTAAACTA
>NW_023339807.1:8266025-8275656 GCF_004916995.1 Morone saxatilis | reverse complement strand
TCTTTCTTTCTTTCTTTCAATTCACCTCCCTGCTCCCTGTCCCCCCCCTTTCACCAGGCTCAGGCTAGATCAACAGAGCCGTTGACTCCACACTAAAGTCTCGGCCCCGGCACGACTGCCTGGGAGCGCCAACAGGGAGCTTATATGGGGGTCTATGTTTTCTTTGGTGTGGTAGGGAGTGTGTGTTGAGAGGATGAGGATAGGGGAATGGATCAGTAGAGAGATACAGATTGAAAGTGTGAGAGAGAGAGAGGGGTTGACAGAGGGCACATTTCACAGTCTGCCTTACAAATCACGTCGACCCAGTTGACTCTCTTCACAAATTACCACCAAGAGCAACGTCTGTGCAGTTATTTTAGTAAGACAAAGACAGCATGTGTGTGTATCTACGTGCATGTGCGTGTGTTCGATGTGCCCAAGTGTGCATTTGTCTGACTTGAAATGGAGAGGGTGTGTGCATGTGTTGGTTTGCATGTATGTGTGTGTATTGGCAGCTGTGGGGATAAACCAATACTGATCCCCTGGTCGCCGCGTGCCTCCCAGGGGGAGGATGTTGATGTTGAGCTGGCTGTTTCTGCTCCAGAGTCAACTGCTTTTCTGCTGCATCACACACACACATGCACAGAAACACGCACATACACACACTGTTTGTTCTGTAAGTGTGAGGCCCCAGGGAGCTGGATCTCAGCCTCCTACCCTGTCTGCGATCTGTCATTTAACACTGCAGAGCCCAGGGTAAAAAACAACCAGCCGTAGCTGCCAACCAGCTCAGTAACCACACACATGCAGTACACACACAACACGAAGCGGTCTTAAATGCACCACAACATTGGGTTTTGTAAAGAGACGAGCCCCGTCTGAAAGCAGTTTTCACTCTCTTCATTAGAAATGATCACGCTATTCCCTGTTTACTAGGAGCAGAGAAAGCGGTTTTACTGTTTAAAAATCCAAAGAAGTCTCATGGGAAAACACACAACATACCCATTGCAACATCACACATGTGTGTTTCCACCACTGTCCTCACTCTAACCACAATGACAATCCTCTGAGTAAACAGTCGTAGTCCTGAGCGGAAGAACGTCTAGCTCTGATTGTACAAGCTGAAGCAGCAAGGTCTGGAATTCATAGAGAGTAGAAATCATGCCGTGTGTCACAAATCCAATGCTGGCAGTGAGTGTCTGTCAACAGCAACTACTAGAGACAATGTCTAGATTGTGCCCATTTTTGTGGGCACATTCTGTGTGCCATTTATTTTGGTAGTTAAAGCTCAAATGCTGGATCACAAGGATCTGGTGTCAGGGTTTGACACATAGCTGGAACACATTCACTCTGCAACTTTGCTACGGTATTGTTTCCTTTACCTTGACATTTCTTCCGCTTGACCGGGCACTTTTTGATCTCTGAGATATCTGGGCAGGGGTTGCCATGGGTTGATGGTTGCTGGAGAATCTGTCGTGTGCGGGTCTCCTGGCCCCGCTTGAACCCGCAGGTTCTAGCAGGCCGAGGGCATGGGCTCCACTCACTCCACTCACCCACTATGCAGTGCACTGACAGGGGAAAAATTGAGAAAAGAGAAGTGAAGATGAGAAACCTCAGTGTTATGTCATTTTATGTTAACAAGTTAAAATGTGGTTACTATCTTTTCTTAAATCTTATTTACCGCTCTACATCAAGGGCCCAAATGTTGCATGGACACCAACTAACAGGATAGGTATCTTAGTAAGGTATATATCTCCTATCTTATCTTATCTTATCTTATCTTATCTTATCTTATCTTATCTTAGGCTGTCTTAGGCTTTTTTTTCTGACACATCCACACACATCCACACACACTGGACTGACCTTTTTCTGTGCACTCCATGAGGTTGTCACTGGGCTCGTAGTCCTCTGGACAGACTTCGTGGCATCTCCCACTGAGTTGGTACAGGCCTGGCCGGCACCGCGTACATGTCTCACTGTTCTCACACGACTCACACTCTGCAGGGCACTCTGCAAAGACAAAAGTTATGTATCTGTGAATATAGTGAACCCATTTAACACATGACAGCTTCATTCCAAAGTCAGAATTATTTGGTAAACTCTACATGGCTAATGTGGAATAATTCAAGGTAAATAGAGTTACTCACTAAGAACACACTCCCTCTGTGTGTCGCTGTGGACCAGTCCTTCAGGGCAGTTCTCCTGGCACTTGCCCAGGTGAAGGTAGAATCCTGCTCGGCAGCGTGTGCAAAAGTTCTTGTTGAAGCAGGAGTCACACTCCGACCTGCACTCTGACAGAGAAACACAGACCCACCGCCAGCGTTTATTTAAACCATACAAGTTATCGAGTGTGTCCTGCCTGTTAAATATACAGGGTGTCAGTGTGTGTGTGCATGCCCCACTGGGAATACAGTCAGGAATATAGGCCACTGCAGTCAGATTGATGTCTTACAGGGTGACTTATGATATATGATTTTAAGTAAAGCAACACTTGATTTAATTTAATGTCACCAAAAGGAAACCTACTTAACAGGTATCAGGTTTTGCAGTTGTTGGAGGACATACTGTATGTATACATAATGCTATATTTCACAAGCAGGTCTTGAAACTGTTGCTTGTAAAGAAGTGTATATGGAGGGAGGACATATATTTTGACTTGGAGCCGATTATACTTCTTGTGCTTATGCTTGTCACGTATAAACACACTGTTAAGAGGCCACATTTAACTCAAGACAAGTCTGAGATACTTTTCTGTGTGTGTTTGTTATAAGAGAAGGATACTGTATACTTAATCTTACGCCCATCCATTCAGAGGACAAATAATTACCCAAAAGTCTGGCTACTACCAATCCTTTAGATTTCTGTTCATTTCAATTGGGAACATGCAATGCAAGGGATATTTTCATCAATATTCTGTTATTATTCTTCCATACAACCATACCATACAGTTTATGTTGTTATGCCTTACTTGTGCAGATGTTTCTTTCTGGGGAGCGCGTGCCATAAAAGCCCAGAGGACAGGAAGTCATGCACACCCCGATCTGCTTCATCCCAATCCTCTCCAAATGCATGAACAAGCGCGGCTTGCAGGACAGGCAGCCATTGTAGTCAGAGCAGGTCAGACAGCCACCCTGCTGGCACCCTGAGCTCACACCAGAGATCTCTGTTGACAGGAACAGGGGGATGTTTAAACATGGATTTCATGTTGTATAATAGGAAAACTAAAATCTCAAGATTGAAGTGGAATTTATCTTAATGGATAACTTGAGATCACAACATTTGATAAGTGCCCCAGTACAGTGCCGGACACTTTGGAAGTATTTGTAGACATACCATCCTCCCAGGAGGCAGGAATTCACCTCTGTTGGTGCCAAAGATGGACACAGTAACCTTCTGGCAGCCTTTTGGTAAAAGTGTAACTAATATAGCACTAAACCATTTCAGTGTCCTCATATTTTCTTTCAGCCAGGGGCCCAAATACAGTCCCAAGAAGCCAATTTTAAATCATAGACAATAAGACACCATAAATAAAAACCTGACCTTAACGTTGCCTACGTGTACCATATAATGTGACTATCATTTGTGCAGAGTATAATAGAATAGTTTATTTTTTGTAAACAATTGTTGTTATAGGGCCCTACACAAGACAGAAACAAGACAGGTAAAATAGATAATGTAAGGTAGAAAATTTAACCCAGAATATGAGGGTGTATACGTTTTAAATAATGTATTTTCAGTGAAGATGTCAGGTCAGATTGTCCTGTCCTCTAAAATACCAGCATCAGTATTTCAAAGGTAGTACCTAGCTCTTGATGCAATGCTGGATTTTGGAAAATTGGAAAATTTGGATCTGGAAAGAATTCTTTCATGTTTCATGGTGGACCAACAATGTTAATTATGACGTTAGTGTAGGTTGCATCTTGCTGTCACTCTGCCAGGTGGTAAACCATTCTGTAGGTTTATGTTGCACAACCAGTTTCAGTAACAGAGGACAAAAAAAAAACAAAAGGCATATGGGACCGTCATAGGTGCATTTTTTTTTCTTAACATTATTTTCTGTATTGAAATATTTCAGTCAAGTGTTGTTGTGTCATGTTTTTCAAGAATGAGGGCAAAGGAGAAACAGGAAGATCTACTGTATCATGAAGGATTATTATTCCACATGCATAAGTGTTTAATTACAGTATGACTTATCACCTACTCTCTCAGCGCAGTGATTGATAGCACAGTGCATATGAAAGCTATTTATACTATGTTTACAACCCAGCTGATGTTCATAAGTACTGTAGTGTTTAGTTTATATTAATATATTTTTATTAATATATTTTACAGTTGTTTTTTATCATCCCCCACTCTTCACTAATTTGCAGGATAATTCATCAGACTTTGTCTGCCATGGATAAAAGCTGTGGTTGTAGGTTTTAATCATTTTAATTGTATGGTGACAACCTTGTCACAGTCATTTTAATGTCTCCCAAATTACAGCATGTGTATTTCAAAATGATAGTGTGCTTAAGCTCATGATGAATTATGGTATACAGGTATATGCAGTGCTAGTAGCATATTGTGGAAATATCAAAAAACCCAATAAAATTATAACCATTCCCAGCTTAAAGTCTTAAAGAACTTTATTGCTGTCAGTTTCCTGGAAAATCATCATCCTGTTCAGTATCTGATTGCACTTAGTAACAAAGACGGTTTGGGTGGTTGTATGAGGATGTATACTGTATATGCTGTAAAAGAAAACCACCAGATACACTTGTCAGGTTCCATGGTATTGCATATTTTTAGCTTCTGGTCCCAACATTTTAGTAACAGTAAAACATTTTTATAAGGAAATGAGTTTAACTTACTCCTGTGTTACAAATATCTTGCTTTAGTTAAATCAAGAAAGTGATACCGCTCTTTTGGGAATTCGTCTGCTTATCCAAACAGGAGTGACATCAGTAACACAGAGTCAATACGTAGGCCATAAGCATGAGAGAAGTTCCATGTTTTACGCACTTGTGCACCCATACTGCATTGATACTCCATCCCAAGGCAATGGTTGGATAATGTTGCAGTATTCACACATAGTAGGCAAATTGAAAGCAACCCCTGTAAACGCCAAAGCAATTGTTTTTCCTCTCCAGCCTTGCAATCTCATGCCACTGGTTTAAGCTGGCCCTCTTCCTTCTTCTCTAACTTCAGGGTTTAGCTGCCAGTTTGCCACAGATAGATCAAGGATGCTTTGTTTGAAATATCTCGACAATCTTTACAACTGCTGTCCATTTGCCCACATGTGTTCCTGCCAAGCTGCCCTGTTTCACAGAAGTCTTAAGACGCAGGAATCTGGCCTTGCCCTCGCACTTGCACCGACAAAACCTCAGTTGGACAGTGGTATCTTGCATAACATACCAACAAAGTCACATATGAATAAACACATTCACATGAGTGCACACACAAACACAGATGGTTCACGGAGAAACAACACAGACGTAACGTTTTGCCTTAAAGCTGCAGTAGGTAGCTTTTATAAAAATAAAATTTTGTCATATTAGTTGAAACTTTCACTGTGGCCTGACAATAGTACATGAGACAGATAATCGGTGACAAAAATCAGGTTCCTTTGGCTCCTCCTGGTGCTAATGGCTAATCTGTCTGTGCCTTCTGAATGAAAACCAACCATCAGAACCAAGAACAACTGATTGATTGTTAAGCCGCATTCCCAGGTCATCAAATACCAATGCTGGGAATGAAACCAGCCACCAACCCAAAGCAGCATTCTATCATTCTTGGCTCTGATTGGTTGGTTTTATTCAGGTGTGGTGGATTCTTGTAAATACCATTAGGAGCAGTAGTAGGAGCCAGAGGAACCGGATTTTCACAGATTATGTGTCTCATGTACTACAAATATGACAAAAAGTTAATTTTATAAACATTACCTACTGCAGCTTTAAGTATTAAAGGTATTGTCTACCTCTGCACATGTTCCATCATGTGTCATACTTGGTTTCCCTTTAATAATCTGTATCCTATGTTTAGCTTTAAAGCAAGATGTAAATCAACCCATCTTCATTGAGCGGACTTTTCTTGATAAATTCTAAAATATATATAATTACCACGATGAAGGCCGCCACATGCCTTCATTTTTGGATGCATCATCACAGACCACAGACAGGAAGCTCTGAGCTTGGGTTCAGTCTCTGTGTGGTAATTTTGGCCAGTTGACTCAATGGTCATTGACTCCAAACTCACTCTTACCCCCTTCTCTCTCTGAAGTCTGTACTCATTCACCCCTTCACCAACTAATCCCTCCATCCTCCCTGATATCTCTGGAAGTGTCTGCATCCTTGGAGGAAGTTTGGATTCTTAGAAGCACTTGTCAATTAATGGGTACTGAGCCAGTCGAGAAAGGCTTTGTTTACTGCTCACTGTAGAACATAAACTAAACTTTCAGCTTCAACATTGCCATCCCAAAACTGAATTACAATAGAGTTGCGTATGTGGATATGCTTTTTAATATAATGGTTTTGTATAGCATATAAACATACAAATTTTCAGCATCACATCTTGAACCAAAACCAAATTATACTAATATTAAAAATTCAAATTCTTACTAAAATCACAGTTTCTCAGGGCTTAATATAAGAAACTGGAGTACTCTTAGTAGATTCCCCTGCGCCCACTCCCTCTCTCAAACTGTGTTGAGAGGCTCTTTAATGGTGTTTAGGGGGAAATAAACATTTAAAAGAGAGAATCTGTGTTTCTTGCAGTGTAGGGGACAAAGCAGCACCTACAAGATCTACAGTATATATCCCACATAAGTGCTGCACAAGAAAGTAATTTAAGTGGGACTAATCAGCCTATTACATACAATAGGTACATTGCGTTGTCTTTTATCATCACGACTGATGTCTGGGGTCATTATATGTCAGTTTTCTGCAGTTTGAATAAGATCTATGAAGGCTGTGTCACCCTGCTGAACAGCAAAACGATCCACGCTTAGTTCTTACGGTCTGATCTAAACTACATTGAACAGAGCTGCCAAGAGCAAAGGTAACCCCAGGACCCCTTTAAAACTATGTAATAAACACATCGTTAACCCCAGATGCTCCAACCCTCTGCTTTTTCTTTTTTAAATTTCCACTTTGGTGGTCATGAGGAAAAAATTAACAACAAACAAAAATGGTCCTCTTTTGGGTCCAGACTACAGGTCTGAGAGAGAGAGAGAGAAGTTTCAGCCCCAGGTGGCAGGGATAAAAACATCACTTCGAAAGTCTATTATTGTAGATCAGACAGTTTTCGGCCACACTGGAAAGTGATACATGGAATATTCCAGTTATCACTTCTCTAACAGACTTAGTCACAGAGCACATCTGGAGACCTTCAGTGATAAAGTGCGCGTAGGAAGAATATAAAAATATACTGTATTGATACTTATTTCATGGTTTTATGTAAAAAGACTGATCATAACTCAATGAGACATAATGTTGGACCCCAGGGACAAGATATATGGGAGATGAAATACCATCAGACTTAAGTTTTTCAGTGTGGAACATCTCTGGTGTTTTGATGGAGCCTACTGTCAAATTTACATGAAGTCAGACTTTGAACAGTAATAAGAACAAGATGGGATATGATTTCAAATTATGATACTGAGTTGAATCTGAGTTGAATAAATGTGAAGCCCATTCTGTGTGATCTGGGCCAACATCAGAAGAAACCTTTCCCCATAAATTCCAAAACGTGGCAGTGTAAGGAAATAAACTGAACACGGAGGTTTCTTCACCAAATATGGGAACTAAAGCTGTGAATATAACAGTGATCAGCCGTGATACCCGGGCAGCGCGCTCCGTGCCTGAAGTCTGCTGCTCTGACCGCTAGAGAGCGACGGGAACCAGGAGACTGAGTGCAAAGAGCAGCCACTCCGGGCTTCAGGTGACAGGCAGAACAATTAATTAATTAATCCAATTAAGGTTAAAAGGAGACATATTAAAAGTGGACAAACACATGGGGAAATTACTGAAGGAATCTTGGGACCATACAATCAGCATGCCGAAATAACTCCCCATTTTATTACATCAGTTTAGTAAGTTAAACAGTTGGAGTGCATGAACCTCATAATGCAGAAAAGTGGGGTTGAGAGTGAGGAAATTGGTGATAATATGTTAATTAAATGGATTAGGCCTAGCTTTAATAATAAATCAGTACAATCACTATCATATATCTGCCAAAAGTGAAGTTTTCATGTAGATTTAAATTGTATAATGGAAGAGAGAAAACAATAGCAAAGATTAACTGCAATTTATTTAGTCGTATCTAGAAAAACTCACATCAATAGAACGTCGCCCAGCGCTCCCAGAGGTGCGCCTGTGGAGGATTGTTATCTTATAATTTAGGCCTACTTCACTGACCAAATAACAATTTGCCAGTCACTTAAATTAGATTTTAAATAGCCTGAATACTGGATCCTCAGTTTTTTAATTTATTTTTTTGGCAAAAGATGTAAACTTATAAAATATGTAAAAAATCACATGAAGTTGGAGATTTTTGTGACTTGACCCATGTCTTAGTAAAAAAAAAAAGAAAAGAAGAAATGCTGAATTAAAAATAATAATGATAATCATAAAAAACATAAAAAACATAAAGACCGAGCACCAAACACCGGGCAGCAGCATCGTACCGCACTTGAACCTACTCACGTTTATGTGGCCGGTGCCTGGAGCTGCTGTGCTGCTGACAACCAGTGTAATCCATGCAGTGCAAGATGATCCAAACAAAGGAGATCAGTTGTAATTGCATAGTAGCCCAGAGATGAGACTCGTAAAGCCAATGTCAATGTTCACCAAATCACTTATTGGATAAGATTCCGTTTTTTTCCCCCAGACAGAGGCAGAGTGAGGAGGGTAGATAATTCCTAGACACAGCAGGACCCCCAGCTATGTGGTGATATGTGGTGATGGTAGTGTACGGTGGCCCAATGATGCCTGGGCCGCTTAGACTGTAACATCCTGGATAGGATCTTCATATGTGCCAAGAAAGCCAGACTGAGTCAGGGATCCGTTATCCGTGCTGTGATGAAGAACATTCCCTCCAAAAATCAAAAAACAAACAAACACGCCAAAAAAGTCGACTCTCATCCGGTGCGACCATTAGTGTAGGTCAAAAAGATGAACAGAATTATTATTTATGGCTAACGTGATTCTCAAAAAGTTTGAGATATAATATCCATGTGTGGAACTCCAAATTGACCTCTCTCTCCCCTCTCTCTCCCCTCTCCTAGTCTCTCTAAGTGGAGATGCGCCGTGCGTCCCGGTGGATACCTTAACTTGCCAGGCGCCCTGAGGGTCTCGGCTTCATCTCAGCATCAGCTAAAGCACAAAAAGTAAAAGCCAGCACAGGGACCAACTCTGTAAGGATCTGTAAGTTGAAGGTTTCGCAGTTCTTTAGGCTGTCAAACACACACCTCCTCTCTCTGTCGGCGGCAGGCAACTGAACCAAAGTAAATCTCCGCAGTTTCAGCGCTTTTCTGCTTTGCGTGCAGGACCCATTCACTCCCCTCCTGCCGGCCGGCTGATGACTGCTGTGTCTCTGTCTCTCTTTCTCCGACTATGAGCTCCAAAGTTTATTTAGAGGGCAAGCCCCCCGCGTCAGAGGGAGAGAGAGAGAG
>NW_023339807.1:8256404-8265994 GCF_004916995.1 Morone saxatilis | reverse complement strand
GAGAGAGAGAGAGAGAGCATACTGAAGTTATTTCAGCCAGGGTTTAGAAATGTGTACTGTAGCTTCTCTATGATTCCTGTCTGTCATTATGCTTCCAGTGATGCTTTGAATGCACATCGTTCAACATGAACTGATTGTGAAAAGGATGTGATTGGAATATGGGTGGATTCACCTGCTGCTGTTTTCAAACTGATGAAAATTAGTTTTCCATAGTTAAACTGACAATGTCTGTGTGAAACAAATATTTCTAAAACTAACAGAGAAAGGGTTTTTTTTTTCCACACCAAAAAAATATATTATAATCAATAAAGTCCTTGAAAAATATTTTAATTTTGTTAAACACATTATATCATCAGTGCTGTAATGAAAAAGAAGAGCCCCATTATGGCAGCAGGTGTTAATGAAGATGTTATTTTGTGCCCATAGATTCCTCCTCCTTTGACTCCTTTGTGTGTTCAAAGAGAGAAGCAGCAGGTTGCTTATTCTGAGTGAGGTTATAATTCATCCACCTTGACACTGTGAGATTAGTACAGATATTACTGACTTTACAGTGGCCATATTGTAATGTCATTTTCTTAAGGATATATTTGCAGATATGTTTCTAAAATTACTCCAGAAATGGTTCTTTTAATAATAGATTAATCAGTTTGAATGGTGAACAGTGTGATTTATGTTCATTTTCAATAATGACATTTTCAATAATGACATTTGAGATTTGAGTGTACTAGAAAGTAATTGTTTCATGCACCAGGTAACGTATAGGATACTGTAGATGAGGGGAGAGGTACAACATAGTCTAATCACTTTCTATTGTCGTGCAATAACCCCCCCCCCCTTAATTTCTGTGGTGGTGATGGTTTGGAATGAAGAGAGAAAATCCCAAACATCAAGCAAAGAAGCAGCAGCAGCTCATCTTATTACCTCTAGAGGGAGTTAGTTCCATTAAAGCTTGAGGTACATTGTCATATCAGACAAGCATGGGTATCAGTGAAGTAAACTGGAGCACTTGACCTTTCCATGCAGAGCACACATGATGTTGTTTGTAGTGTTACAATACAAAGCAAAGCAAAGAATAAAAAGTAGCCACTGGAAATGTAAAATATGTTTATAATACATGAAATAATTGACAGGAAAGGAGCATTCAGGACTTCTTTCCCCAAATAATAACAGCCTGTCCTTCATCAATCGTTGTTGTGGATAATTTGCCAGAAGAGCCTCAGTCGGCAGGTGTAGGACTTTGGGTGATAATTGTGGTCATGAATGCAGAGACTTATTTAGTGGATTGTGGCCTCTGGAGCAGAGCAGTGTAAAGGGGGGGGGACTAATTTGTCTAACTAGTGTGTTGATGTTTAGAGGGAACAGTATGCACGAGTCTAGTGCTTCTCCTTGCTGTGGCTTCTGGTCTTTCATCAGTCACTGTGCTGAGGAAAGCAAACACAGTGTGGGCTCCTTCTTTATGGGAATACCTGCTTGTTGGCCCTGTACTAACTCAGGACTAGGACAGTGAAACATACCAGAGATTGATGCATTGTTTTAAACTCTTTTACCTCCACTGAGGCAAGCTACTGGACCCAAACATTATCCAGGATATTAAGTGATGCATTACGCCTGTGCCTCTAATATGCAAATGTAAAATGTCATTTTTTGCAGATTTATATTTGAAGAAAAGCCCTATAATGCCTCTATTAGACTGTCAGACAGTGAAACTAAAAATAGGAAAAACTGTAAAGTATTATGATGAAATATTATGAAATATTATGAGATCTCCCCCCTCCCTCTCCTCCGTCCCAGCAGTTTGGTGTAAGGGATGTCAAAGAATAATGCTTGTCTTTGTTTCCCAGTCTGAACTAGCCCCACCATTCCCTGGGTGTAGGACCGTGTGTGTGTGTGTGTGTGTTTGGGTATGCGTGAGTGTGTATGTATGTGGCACTGGGGTGCGGAAGGTTAAGGTCACTTGGTCAGTCCCTGTGACCGTCCAATGAGAGAATCAGTCGACACCTGTAAATGAAGTCAGGCAGGTGCATAAACCCTCCCGACCAGGGATGGATGCACACTACAACTTTTTTTTTTCTAATACCAGATTTAGTCCTATTTTAGCGTTAGTCTAATTTAGGCCCTGAGCTTAGGGGCGCATGAGAGTGTATGGCATCATCCCTCTTGACAAAAAGTTTGGCACAAATTAAAGCTGACACAAAACAGAGTTATTTTGTCTTTTGTTCATTTGTTTGCTGTCTTTCACTTTCAAGCTACTGTCCCCTCAGTAGCTTGAAAGTTTTTTTTTTTTTAAACTGCAATAATAGATTTTTTGGCCACTTGGGGGAAGCCCACCAAGCTGTACACATAACACTGATATATTATCACTATATAAAGGTTTTATAGCAAACATGTTAGCAACAGTTGCCTATATACATATGCGCCAACATTAGCATTTATTTGGAGTCGCATCTCTGAGCTCCAGACAAATATTAGTCCAGTATTTAACTTTAAATAGTAAAGTTGCGACCATAAAACCAAAACACTGAGAGAGTCGGATCATAATTGTCTTTATTACAAGCGACACAGGTAATCATTTCCTCCATTGTTAATATAAAAATATTGATTAGGGTGGTGCAGTTTTTCATCCAGTAGCACTATGGCGCAGTTTATATGACTGGGTCCCTGTTTTGTTTGATGCATCAACAAAGGACAAGAAGAGGTGCCAGCTAGTAAACACAAATGTAAACAATTCTGCAAATGTTTTACGAGGTAGGAAAGGCAGTTGACATGTTTGTTAGACCTCAAGGGTACACACAAAGAGTTTTGGTGAGTAATGCTGAATGTAAACAAAACATAGCAAAACATTTGTTTGCTCTCAAGGAAACGCCACAGGGCACCTGTAAGGGGAACGCCATCATTCCCCGGTTTAAGCTCCAAATATCATTCGGTTACCTTGTCATATTCGTATGACATTGCATAAATCCTTTTACCTCTGCCTTATTAAGAAACCTGTGCTCTTAATCCCCAACCCCACCAGAGTATCAAACACGCCAATACACCACAAAGCTCACGCCTGTGATCTGCAAACTGTTCATTCCCCGGCCTATGACTCATAAAATTCCCAGATGACAGTGACAATGTTGATCCACTGTCCTGTCATCAGCTAATGAATTAGGCCGGGCTCAGTGTGGACAGCAAGTGATAGCGCGTGCCTCACTGGGGTCTGTGAAAACACAGTGGCTCAGTCTGTGGCCTTATATGCAGGTTTTTCTGACGTTGCATCTATTAAAGCTGCAGATATCCCAGTGGCAATCCCGCACATTCTCTCAGCATGAAGCAAGCAGAGAGAGACAGTGACACGGGGCAGCAGAGGGTGTCCAATGTTATGAAAATAGACTTGTGTGAGCACACACACACACAGGATCTAGTCAAGTTCTAATAAATAATTATTGATTCTTGAAATTCTATTATACACACAGACAAGGAGGATTAGATTAATATAACAGAGGATAAGACAGGTGCATGTGTTGTGGGCAGGTGGGGCAACCTTATCTTAAATGTGTGTGTGTGTGTGTGTGCTTGTGTGGCTGCATGTCTGTGTATACTGGGGTGATTGAGGGGATCATTTCATAGTAAGAGGGATTGAGAAGGTAGTCAAGGACAGATAATCACTGTGAGCAAGAGCTGTCAGCTGTACACACAGAGGGAAAGCAGGTCACAGTTTTGTATAGAGAAGGTCAAACGAGAAGGGTACTGTGTGTGTGTGTGTGTGTGAGTGTGTGTGTGGTGAAGGGGGCAATTATCACTGATTCCCCAACTTGACCTGTACTGTGATAAACAGCACGTCTAAAGCTCACAAATGAACAGGTTTTATATTTTTTGATTAATCTTTACGGAAACATCTAGAAGCAGTGACTTTCTGAAGCCTTATTGTCACCACGAGGTTGCCTGGTGACCAGCAGAGATGCCAGGAAGCCTCTGCACCCGGCTAAGAAGTAGTTTGACACATAACTCCCCATAAAACTACTAAAACTAGCCTTTGGAAAGGGCCAGGCTAGCTGTTTCCACTTGTTTCCAGGATTTATGCTAGCAAGGCTAACCAGCTTCTGTCTGTAGTTTTTTATTTACTGTACAGATGAAAGAGTGGTATCGATCTTCTCATCTAACAAATACGTGCATTTCTGAAAAAGTCTAACTATTCCTTTAAGCAGCTTCTTCTTATGCATGTTAGCACCACATTCCCCCTATGTGTGTTTGTTTATGAATGTGTATTTGCATGTGTAAGTGTGGAAATATCAGCTTCATGTGGATGTGATGTATGTATGTTGTGCTTTACCGTGGAAGTGACCCCAGGAGGAATCCCCTCAGCAGGCCTGACTAATTTGACCATGAGCGTGGCATTAACTACACATTCCTTCCGAAGAGGTGTCTCCACTTCCCTCTCCCCCTCGACAGCAACACTTAAATAAACTGAGAGCAGGACTGTTCAGAAAGGCCACCGCTTTTGTGTGCCTGACCCTCGGTGTGACCTCAATCGATGTATTTCCTCTTTTTTTTGTGGCCTCAGTTTGAAAGAAAAAAAAATGTGACCAGTGAATCGTCAAAGTGACTAGTATGACAGGAGGGGGGAAGAGTAAAAAAAGTCTTGAGTTCACTTGAGTTGGCGAGTTGGGGGGGGGGCTTCTTTATTCTCAAAAAATTAGAGGAAAAGTCAGTGAGCAAAGCCAGCCACCTCTTGACAAGAGTGAGAAAGTTTATGTATTCTCTTCCCTCTCTTGCTACCCCAGTGTTGGGTTTCTTATGAAGCTGTGGAGAGGCAATGACAGCGTACTGCGGATCAAACACTGCTACCCAGGAAATTTTAATCACTGGAGCACCACCAGCTTTTTTTCTCATCAATTGTTGCCAGGCAACAGGTGAGGCAGACCCCAGATATTCTGTATGTGTGTGTGTGTGTGTGTGTGTGCGTGTGTGTGTGGAATTTCTGGGGAATTGGCGGGGGGGTATAGAAGAACCTTGGGGTTATTTTATTAATCTGCATGGGGAGTCTTTCTTTTTCTCCCTGATAGAACCCTTTCTTTAAAGTCTGCCCTCCACTTTTGTCCTGTGATCATTCAGCTCTGCAGGGACCCGTGTCAGGCATCCCCCTCAAAGAGAACTTGTGTAAAAGTAGATGTGAGAGATACAAAGTACTGTAATCATTGTGGAAAGTTTGCAAAGCTGTATCACTCAGAACAATCTAGTTTGTCATGCAAATAATGTAAATCATTTTTGTTGACTTTTTACAGAACATATGGTCCAGGAACAGCCCTCGAGAGACTTCAAGATTACTCACTATAGAAAGTTGAAAGAAGGCAGATGGCCTGAGCTTTATTTTTCTAGCGAACAATTTCCTCTCAATCTAAGAGGTACTAATGGAAAGACCCTGAATTAAAACATGTGTGAAAGTACAATTTACCCCTTCGTTTCTCACCCAGGCAGAACAACCCCGGCGAACCACACTGAAAAGAGAATTTGTCTTTTTATGAAGAAAATTAATGAAGACATTTTTCCATCCAGTGAAAAAATTAGGACTCTTTCCCTCTTCCAGGAAAGCTCAGTGTTGGCCAAATCTCTTCTGCTAGAGTTACCAGTGGCTGATGTTAGGTTGTTGATTTCAGGAACTGTTGAGGCAGTGTGGTTTTAACAGTCAACAAATAGCTTCTCAGATGTTCCAAACATTAAGACCCTGGAGTGACGCCTCTCCTCTCTCAAATGCACCACATAATACCATGCTGAAGCACTTTTGAAGGATAACTCTTGAATGTTGCCTCTTTCCACATTGTTTTGAGTTGATTCAAGGATCTTGTTGCAAAGGAAGTATAATTTACAATATGACAAAATTGTATGTATAATTGCATACACAGAAACTAACCGTTCCATACTAAGCCAAGAGCAGACAGCTTCCACCTAATACAAACAAAATTCTGATTTCTTCTGAAAAAGAGCCAACAGCCATGTTAGCGCCTCTGTGAGGTTGTATTTAGGCACAGCAGAGCTAAATGATAACAACAGCATGCTAACATACTGGTGTTTAGCATGTGTAAAGTTTACCATGTTCATCTTCTTAGTTTAGCAAGTTAGCTTGCTAACATTTGCTAGTTACAACTAAAAAAACAAAGTACAGTCAGTTGCAGGGAATAGCATTAGTTTTTCAGGTATTTGGTCATAAACCAAAGTATTGGACCAATTTAAAATTTGACCTTGTGAAGACCCTTGAGAAAAATTAGGTGTTCATCAAAGTTATTACATTTCATACAGTGGGGAGAATGAATGTGTGTATCAAATTTTATGGAAATGTATCCAATAGAGGTCTCTAAAAAAAAAAAAAAATGTCAACTTCATGGTAGCAAATCAGTGGGATCCATCCTCTGGGGAATATCTGAATGAATACCTGTACAAAATTTCATGGCAATACATCCAAAAAATTTCAGTCAGGGCTGGTTGACATTGTCATCCCTAGAGCCATGGCGCTAGCATGGCTAAAAAAACAACATGCAGTGTTTTTCTAAATGTTTAGTATGCTGAATAAAAGAACAGATGTAGGCCTATGAGTCTTTGCTGGCCATATTTCCCCAGAAGTGGTGTATAGAGATTACATAATACATTTGTAAAAGTCAGAAACTCAAATACAAGCAGGCTGTGATGTTGATAAAGAAAATAACATCAATTATCTGTCACAGCTCAGATTCTGTTTAATTTAAGTCGCACATTGTTATAGTAACCAACAAAAGAGAAAGAATCTGACTTCTCAGAGGCCAGAGGCTCTAAAAATGAACAAGTGTTGATTATTCGCACACAAGCAATCCATTTCATGTTTGAAAACCAGTCATATAAAAATACCCAGGACCCATAAAACAGCAGGATTCAAGGGCTGGTGTTTTTATAATTAAAGCCAAGGCTCATTCCTGCTAATGACCAGAGTAGGACTGTTAAGCAGAGACAGTGCTGCACACAGGCTAAATCCAATGTGATCGACAGCGGGTGCAGAGAATAAAATAAAGTAAGATAAATAAGAAAAACAACAACAACTGGGAGTCTAAAAAAATGCACATGAAGGAGGGTATAGTGTCTCTGAATGTGCCTGTTTTTGGGCCAAGCCTGTAAGTACAGTGCTGGTCTGATTGTAATTTGGCATTCTGTATGGTTTGATCTCATGGACCAACTCAAGCAGGGTTTATAAGTCCTGGAGTGCTAACCAAAGTTTCCAAGCAATGTATACAGAAAAGTAAAGGTCTATACTTTATAATGATACATTATAAAGCAATGAATCATTCCAATGATAGAGTATGCTACAATATACATTATATAATAAATACTTATATTTTTCTGGCATATAGTTTCTCACAGTATATATATGTATATGTGTCATATACTGTATTGTTATCTGAAAATCTTTTATATTAGTAACTTAACAATCTTAATCTTAACAGCCTTGTTTCACTTCAAAAAACATTTATTACATTATTGAAATCTGAAAAAGTCTCATATAACCTTTGATGATGTAAATAAGTTGGAAAATCTTTTTAAACCAAAAGGCAAGCTTGTAATGGTTCAATGAGAAATGAAGAAATAAAAATCACCAATGTTTGCAAACGATTTTTAAACATCAGCAATATGAATCACAACAGTTATGGTGAGGTAAAACTCTAAAGTTGTCTGTGGTGTTTCCCAGAATATAATTGTGTTTTAAATTATAATCACCACCTGCATTGGAGATGATATTTCTTCTTCCTCCTGAATGCGGTCCCTCAGTAGATGTGAAATATACCTACACTATTTGCTCACATAGAATTTGAGTGGAGGTGGACAGCACACATGTTCGACGTATGTGAAGCACATGAGGCCAGTAAAACATAACTGATCCTGCATCTGACCAAAGGAGAGGGGCGACTGACTACAGTGGCTGTTTATAGCCAGTGATAATGGCCTCCATATAAAAGCAACAGTGGGCTAATTACGCTTGTGAGTTTGTGACATTGGGCGGTTATTTCGTAAAACAAAGTGCATGATGCAAAGTGCAGCTGACGGCACCATTTTTTTTAAATTGACGTGTCAGATAAAGCATTCATACTGACAACATCGCCATTTTTAAAGATACATTCAGTGTGAAATGTTCCCTATAATAACTACTAATGGCAAATGTCTAAAGTAGGGTTGTATTTAGGGAACTAAAACCAGTGGTTCGATGTTAGGAAGAGATTGTGGTCATGGTTAGTTGTAGGATTTTGCATTTTTTTTCTCCTGTGCTTTTTGCACCATTTTGAATCCCCACATATATCAAAATAAATATATAGATGCAGTAAAGGTACGTATTAGCGGACAAGGGCAACAAAGGGATCCCCTGAAATCTCTTCTCCTTTGTGGTAGACTGTATGTAATTCCAAATAGGAGCTTTGACATAAAGTGAAAGCACTGCAAACATCTTTGATTGGTTCTCATGTGAAACCTGTTTTTACTAATATTTTGATGATTGACCCATTACAGGAACAGTGAGTGAGTCAGTGAATGGTTAGTCATTCTGTCAAAAATGTTGTCATCTTTGTCAGTCTTAGCTGATTAAATGTTTCCAAATGCAAGACAAACTTCACTGCCCGGAAAATAAACTGATCTTCCTGGGCTTCAATTGATTTAATGTCTGCATGACACAACAGAGGACAAGTCAGAATCACGCTGCAGAAATCCCACCGTAGTCATGTCAAAATGTTACTGGGAGAGGCTTTTATTTTGTAGGGCTTTTTGGTGAGAACTTGAGAAAAATATTCTCCCAAAGGAGAAGAAAATTACTGATTGTTATTACAGTCATCACTGGTGGTTCAGTGTCCTATGCCACTGGCAGGTTGATTTGAATATGTGAACAGGGTCAGAGTCTTAAAATCGGAGCCTAAAGTGGTTTCTGCACAGTCCCCAAATGACATGATTCCTGATTTATTGTAATGAGCCTGAAATCCAGGATGAGGTTGAATTTACTTTGTTTGGACCCTGACTGGAAAAGGCGTTTGTAAAACCTTGGCATAAACCGTTCTTTCAATCAGTGGACCTTTATGTCCTCAGAAGAACTCTCAACCAGGTCAAAGGGCAAACTTTTCTGGATGTAGACATGCATGCGACGTGGGATTGGCTATTGGGGAGGGTTAATACAGCACAGATTTGGGGGGCGCTGAGGGAATGTGCTTGGATGTGAGTGATATGGGCAGGTTTGTTGTACTTGGATGATTTGTTTGGCAGTAGAAATTCCCATCCTTGATCGTGACTGAAATGAGTTGGCTCTGGTGGCTCACACCAGGAAATACCACTTACCTTACATTTAGTACAATGTACGTGTATTATAATCGTGCGTCTGTGTACACAGAAGAATGTAACCTGATTAATCAGAAAAACTGGGGTGAGGTACCAAAAGCTCGGGGGTGGGGTCACATAAGCACACACAACCACACTTACAGGATATGGTGGATATCACCAATTTTCATAATAGATGACTCATTGTCATTTCAGTGTGGAACTTACTGGAATTTTTCAAATTATCAACAGGTGGCAGACACACAGTGGGTGTGTGTGTGGATTTGTGTGTGTGT
>NW_023339807.1:8237223-8256304 GCF_004916995.1 Morone saxatilis | reverse complement strand
TGTGTGTGTGTGTGCGTGTGCCCTCTTCAACCAAATATGAAATGTGGTTTAGGAAAAACAGGCACACACATGGCTCGAGTGATAGTGACTGTAGTTTAAACCAAACAGACCTTCTTGTGTCTTGTGTAGCTTTTCCATTGCCTTTTCCATTTGCCATTTACACTTCTCTAAGCTCACCCTATAACTTTCTTAAGACCAACCAGTAGTGAACAGTATTTTGCAGCGACACAATCCATCATTTAACATAAACAAATTGCTGAACAAATAGCTGCCGGCAGCTGTGGCCAACAGTGAAGTAGCTGATTGATGTGTTTATTATAAGGTGTTAAATCAAAGTTATTAGGCCATAATCATTTTTTACAAGACAATACTAGCAGGTCAATTCCCTGCTGCATAATGTTGTGTATGTTTGGTTCTTAAATATTTAAGAAGATTAAGGAGATTCAAATATTTTCTCCATCAGTGAATTTACAGTCTGTATGGTCTTTTGCCTTCACCGTGGCTTTGAAAACAACTTTACAGCAAAGGAATTATTTACACCAGGAAGAACCACTATTTGACATCAGAGGTGGCAAAACAAGTTACTTGGCTCTTCTGAGAAAAGCTCTGAGAGAAGCTGCATTAGACTGTCGGAATTTTTAAACACTAAACCATTTGGAACATTTATACTTCATAAAAAGTAGTTTCCCTACGTTAATATCCATACTGTTTACATTACTCCACAATTTCTGAATCACAATGTTTAATCAAAGACACAAGCAAAGAGAGCGCGAAAGAGTGGGAGACAGAAACAGAAAGCTGAGAAAGAGAAGAGGAATGCAAAAAGAGACAGGGAGGGTGGAGGAAAGATGAAATAGTATGTGTCTGCAAATAAATCAAACACCCACAACATCCTTATGTGCCAAAGTGAGTGATGACAACATAGCATAAGTCACACAGCAACGGACTCAAGTTCAGTTATTACAGAGCAGACATTTCTGAGAAATAAACTTCATGCAACTGCAGATCAAATCCCACAAAGCCTGGATAACTGGATACAAATCTGAGGGGAGACTGGCCATAAAGACGGATACTCTCTCTCAGTCTGCAGTATAAGGAGTTGTCTGCTATTTAATCAGAGATGTTTTAGTGCTGGTAGTTAAGTAGTGGAGAGTTATGGGTGTGCAGAGAGGTGTTGCGTGAGAACGGAAAAACATAGCCTTGCTGAACCCAGCATAAAGCAGAGCAGTGTGGATGAGACTGACAGGTTTGGGTTGAGCTTTACCTCTCTCTGGATCTCATTCTCTCCATCAGGCTGCTCCCTCCATCCTGCATCTATATTTGTGTCTATTTATCATCCGTCTCCTCATTTACAGCTGTATCATAACGACTCTTAACCGAAATATTAGCCCATAAATTTGATCCTGAACACCTTACGGCTATGCAGACAAGTATATGTGCGTGCACCAGAACACACGCAGAGAACGTACACACTCTTGGAGGAATACCCGCTGCAGTAAACATGTCTGGAGTCGTAACGCAGCAACACATCCCAGTAGTGTTTTCATCAGCAACTGGGTAAACAAATACATGGAACCAAGTGGAGTTTGTGGATAACAGGTGCCAGGGCGCCTTGGCAAAACAACGCCAGGCATTTATTTAGCATGAACACCACTATGGTGATGACACATGCAGGCATAGTAGACACAGTTTCATGTGCTTAAGGGCACACACACACACACACCAACACACACACACAAACACACACACGCACACACTTTAAATAGTACCTGTGAATCCAGTTTTATTTTTCCCATTTTACAGCCAGAGACTTGAAGACCTTCAAAGATATCAAATTTCTAACTTCCTTCCAAATAGTTGTCTATGATTAAAAAAGCTGAATCCACACATTTTGATTTTTATGTGGAAATAATAAGGACCTGGGGGGATTCTTGTGCTCATTTCAGCATTCCTGTTGCTTTGTTCTGTTTGTTATGCATATGCTCTTATATTCACTTGCTGCATTCAGCAACTTTTTACTCCACCCTCGCCATGTGCGTTTGAGAAAAAATAATTTTAAACTTGATGTAATAAAGTTCACAAAACAAAACAAAACAAAACTAAACTGAACTAAACTGAACTGAACCAAACTAAACTAAACTAAACTAAACTAAACTAAACTAAACTAAACTAAACTAAACTAAACTAAACTAAACTAAACTAAACATTGCACACCTCAAGATTTAAAATAATAATAATTTAGTTATTATTTTTATACTGAATCATAATTGTACAATTTTTTTAGAATGATCAGACGTACAGACACATTTCTAATACATTGTAGCATTCTCAGTAAAGAAGAGAATGACTTTACACTTTAACAGAAATTAGAGAAATGTTACATTAACTTAATTCTCACTGTCACAACCCCAGAAACTTGGGTGAATAAACGGGAAAAGCCTTGTGATAAATTCTACATGTTGTTAAAGAAAACTCCCCAGACTCAACTTCTACATCACGCAATTTTGAATTCACTAAACACACTTATGTTCAATTTACTAAACACAAACGAGTTGCATTTATTTTGTGGGATTTTGTTGATTTTACTTAACTTTTCAGAAACAGTGTGGAATGTGCCGATAAAACAAACATATCATTTGCCAAAAGCTGTTCAGAACTGGGAACAGTAAATGTTTGAGAAAGACTTCTGTGATTATCAAAATATTCTGATCAATATTCGGTCTCCAGCTTACTTTGTTTTTGTCCAGCCAGCAGTCCGAAATCCAAGGTTTGTCTGTTTACAGTGATATATTTTCACTGAACCCAAACCAAGGTTTGAAGTCTCATCTATTGCCGGTGGGATTACTCACGTAATCTGTTTTTAAGGACCTGAAATTTTGTGGAAAGCCTGTTTCCATCCAACTCCATCAACAATGAAATTCAAATGTGTATCTCTGGTCCTTCTGCAGATCAGCCCCAGCAAGACTATACACCCATCTGTCACATCTCTTAGATCTTGCAGCACTTCAGCACTCAGTTATGACACCAACATACTCAGGTCTGTGGGCTCTGCTCCATCGTGTTGGATAACAGAGAGTTTCAGGACCATTTCCTACATCAATATCCTCAAAAATGTGAGGACAACATGATATTATTTAGAGTCTGTTTATAAGAACTAGCCTTGCCACTTCTGGTTATTTTCTCAATAGTTTGTTAATAAATTGTTAGACAATATTAAAAAATTGTCTGTAAACAATTTGTTTATGGGCATCTTCAGAGGCCTTGTTTTGTCACGCCATATTTATACACAAAACTAAACTAAACTAAACTAAACTGAAGTATCAGGCAACTGGGAGAAAAAACTGCACACCCCAAGATTTAGATTCACTCTGTATTTACTCTACGGAGCACTTCCACTGAAGTGTTCTGAGAGACATTATTCAAAGACATTAAGTATCTTGATTTTTGATGATTACCGATTTTTGTTTAAAATACTTTTTCTTTCATATTTCATTTTTTGTTTTTTATTTTTTTCTTATGCATGTAGTCAAGTCCAAAGATGTCTAGAACTTAAGAGTTTTAGTACATTTCAATTTCAGTTCAGTCTCTTTTGGATATTTCCTTGCAATAGTTTACTTATAAAATCTAAAAGCTATCACTTTCCATCACACCATTTCTAAACCCAACTGTGTCTTTTACGCAGGAATAATTTCAAGGATTTTCCTCAAAATGGCATGAATGCTGTTTCCAGATGTCTCAAGTAAATGTATGTGCATGATCAATACCTTTTTTAAGTGAGCATTCCTTTGTGCTCTTGTGTGCAAGAGAAAGTGAAGTGTGTGTGTGTGTGAATTTAAATGGTTTGGAATGAGATTGCCTTCAGGGTGCACAGGGAATCTCCACGCTCTGGACTTATAAACACCTCAGCATGGGGCAATGAGTGTGTGCGTGTGTGTGTGTCTGCACGCCATGCTCTGTTTACACACCTACTTGGACACACTCCCTTTGCCCTGTACATGCCCTAAGAGAAACATGCACACCACACACACCTACACACACCTAAACACACACACACACACATTTTATGAACCATCTAGAAAAACAAATAAACAAACTCCACAATCCCACCAAGCAATGACATAAACACTCCAACAGAGGCATGCACTTTCTCTCCAGCTGTTCATTTATCTGTCTACGTATCTCTCTCTATCTCTTTTTCTGTTGATTTCTATCACTTCAATACTGCACAACTACATACAGACATGCAAAAGAAGATGGTTAAAGAAACACTAGACTGAAAAATATGACAAGGGAAATGACTGAACAAGAGAGTATTTCATATTTAGACAACCAGGAATAATACAGTCACGTACATAAAAACTCCATTTAAACTGATACCTTTTCAGCCCCTGCCTTGTCAGTGAAGATGCTGAGACAATCTCCGTTAATCTCCCTCCCTTCATCTCTTGTCACCCTCCTCTCCTCTCCCATCCCACTCTCCCCTCCTCTTTCTCTCAGAGTCACGGCTCATTGGAAGACAAACATCCTGACCCTCCACACACCCCCACCGCTCCCCCAGGCCCATCTATAAACTATGCCTCCCTCTATTCCTCCCTCTTATCCCTTCATCCCTTTCTCCCTCCCTCCCTCCCAGCTAAGCTTGTAACCATATCCTACCTGCAGCGTATTCTTTACATGCATTCATCAATGTCAGCCATTTAGACAAGCTCTTAGAGGGCAAGAAAAACAAAACACAACATTAAATTAGCGGCAGAGGGAGAGTTGTTGTGTGGTTGCTGGTGGGATGTGAAAAGGAGGCGTCCTGGAGAGAAGGCATGCGTGGAATCAGTAGTATGGCCCCCTTGCTGAGCTTGAGAATCACTGATTCAGGATATTTTAGTGTCAGTGGTTTTTTTTATTGACTGAGTATCCATGAGTTGAACAATTTAAATCAGTTAGTTTTAGTTTATATTGCAGGTTGCCAAGGGACTGTACGACACCAGAGGACTATAGGATCATACATAGGTCAGGGAAACAGCATGAGAGATGTTGTGCAGTGATGATATGGATTGATAGAGGGCTTGTAATCAACTAGGCACTTATTATTTGCACAAAACTATGTAAACATAAGGCAGCAAGACAAGGTGTTGGTATTTTGGTTTTTCTTCCAAATAGTTTTACTAGTTTTTTTATGATTAAAAAAGCTGAATCCACACATTTAGATTTTCAGCAACATTTTACTCCACCCTTTCCATTTGTATTTTTTTGCCCAAACTGACTTGACATTGATCTGAAAATTAACATTTGAGGCCCTGTTGCACCCGCTTTTATTGTGACAATTGTTTTAGTTTCACACTTGCGTGCTACTTACTACAACATAACTAACTAAGTGAACTGTGCACATCTTTCAGATAAAATGGGTGAAAAACACCACCAACCATTGAGAGACTTGAAATATACAATTGTATTAAAAAAGAGATGGCCATGAATGCCATCACATGTGAACAAAGCACTAGTTAGCACTTATTGATTGCTTCTGTAGTACTTGAATGTGTTTTACTAAGGTGGGGATGGATGTATCACACAATAATATGGTCATGAATAATTAAACATCAACGAAAATATCTTCTCATAGAAAAATTACAAATTTTATACTAAAATCGATAGTATATTAGTATAATATTAGTTACATTTGTTTAATTTCTTTTCTATTTTAATGTAGGTGAAGCCTTTTTTCCCCATAAAAATACTTTTTAATATTATGCATTAGTTTGGGTGCGAGATTGTTGAGGTTGATTTAGGTTACCTTGTTGGCTCTATCACAAGTGTGATGCCGCAATCAGCTAACCACCATGTCTCTCTGCTTCCTGAATCAGTTCCACATTTAGGAAGCAGGGCACATCACCAGGAGAGTTCCTCCATGCTGGTTGATGTGCTGATTCTCGCTTTGTAGAGAAATGACAATCAAACTGAAGGAGATAACGCAGAGGAAATGCTCACCTGAACTCTGTGTTTGGGTGTAATATAAAACAGCTCCTACAGGTTTGTTTTTAAGTACTGTGGGTTTTCTTTATTGCTAAGGTTGATTGTTGGAATTGAAGCTGCACAGCGGAAAATATGAGTACAGATAGGCAAAGCAGCCAAGGGACTTTGGTGAACAAGTAGACAGTATAAATGTTCTTGTCTGGAGGGAGGTTTGTCTAAGAGAAAGTAATCCTGTCTGAATTGTTTTCTCCTCTGTGATTAAAAGCAGTAATTTCCTTACGAATAGGATAATTGCTTAGGAATGAAATCAAACAAGATCTCCATTCATTAATGCAGGATTTTGTTTAAAGCATGCTTAATGCTATTTCCCCTGCAGAAAAGAAGTATGACTTTACTAAAGTAAAACATTCAAATAAAAAAAGATTCCCCAGTTGCTGAAATAAGTACTTCCATGTCTTTTCTATTAAAAAACAACTATTTGATATTATGCACTTTAAGTCGCAAAATGTTGTACCTTGGTGTTCAGACAAAACTGGAATAAATAGGTTGGTTGTTAACAGCGACCTTTTTCAAGCTATTATTGGGTGGAATGGACAGACTCTGACAGGATCAGAAGTGCCCGAGTGGTGCTTTGTTTTCCTGTGTGTCATTCTCCAGCTGGACTGTGACTGTTTGAAGTCAAAGCCCTTCATTGATGAGCAGAGTGCATTGCAGAGCAAAGAGAAGCTCTCGGGAGTGATGTGTCACGCTTTTATCTTCTGCCTTCTTTCTATCATACGTACATAGCTTCCTCATGACAGGGGATCTTGAGACCGTCTGATTCTGAATGAAGTGAAGTTGTGGGAATGTCTTTGAGGTCATGGGGAACAATGAGAGGTTGATAGGAGAAATAAGTGGTGGGGTGTGTTACTATAGCTCGGAGTTCTTGCCTTAAAACTGTCCTGCATAAATCCTGCATTAAGGTCTGGTCACACCAGCATTTACAGCAACAATAATTTCACCACTGAGGGAGCAGAGAGTTTGAGATTCCAAAATGGAGGAAGTTATTGTGGCTTATGAGCTTTGTTGCGCCATACACTTTTATTCAACTTCCTCAGTCAGAGGATAAACTGAGGAATGGTTTTCAGACAGTTATGAAACAGGAGTGATGATACAAACCCGTTTATTGAATAAACTGTCAGCTTATTGCAACAACCAGCTATCAAGCTTCTTAACTGACAGTTTCCAAGCTTGTGGACTCATTCAATGAATTGTCTTTTGTATGAAACGATTCATAATCCCACAAACAAAATGCCAGTGGGGGGTAAAAGGCACAGTGCAGAAAAAACAAAAAGAAGCTTGGGGAGCTATTGTGACTCACTTTTTTCTAGCATGCTTGTGGTTAGCTCACCAGTAGTTCACCAACGAGCCCTGCCAGTAGCCGCCAAGCCTCTATAACATATTTCTTGAAGATGAATGGATGAATGTCGCCCTGCCACTTTTTGTGTGAGCAGGCCTTTAAGATGTTAAAAGCTTAGATACGCTTTAGACATATCTTTAATTTCATTATTTCTTTATTTTTTTATTTTTCATATAAACCATGGAGAACACAGTTTTTACACATCTGGATGCATCACAGTAAAGTGGGATATTAAAGCTACATTTAAATGTCTACCTTTTGTCTGTAGTGTCTTCAGGAATGTCACTCCTTCCTCTACAAATTACAGATATAACAGATATACAGATATAACAGCATATTTAAAGCTTAAACCCCTTAAAGTCTTGGTGCCTCTCATGCTATGAATATTTCTCTAGATTCACCCCTGCTGGTAATAAAGGCTGGTAAGTTGTTTGGGTGTAAAGTAATGACTTTTTTCTTACTTTTTCTTTTGTTGTGTGTCTTTTACTGTTGCACCTGCGAGCTTAGGGAAATAAAATACAATTCCAATTAAAACTCAGTTCATTTGTCTCAGTAATAAACTGAATAAAATGGTGTGGTTCCCTCACTACCCAGCAACAGCAAACATTACATCAACAGCAAAAAACAAAGCACAATTCGCCGCCATGTGCAATATATTAAACATTGAATTGTCTGTGGGTGGGAAGCCAGTGTGGGATCGTGGCGTTGCACTAACCATGTGTTACTGGTGAGTCCTATTAGTTTGTTGGGGTACCTGCACAAAGGCGAGGTTGAGTGTTTAAGGAAAATATTGTGATGAGAAGAGGTTGGTCACATGGATGTCCACATCCTCCAAGTCCGACAGTGGAGTCAGCAGTGACCAAGACTATAGGAAGTTGGAAAATGTAAAAAAAAAAAAAGGAAAAAAAAAGCCAACTGCCAAAAACTAACCCTATGTCAGAAACTTTTTAACCCCGGATAAAACATTCTGTAACATTATTTCCAACAGGATGAGTAAGTGCAGTGAGTAAGTATGGGAGAATGTGTTATTGGCTGTATTCTGTGTCAGATACTGTTGGCAGCCAATATTTCTGGAAAATGGCGATACTATCTGTAGCCATGTGCTACAATCACATACCAGGAAAGTCCGAAAAGTAAAAGTGGCACTGTGTTATTTAGGTCCGGTTATGTTGTCCTGGTGTGAATATAAATTATTTATACATATATTTTATGATACGGTGCATTAGATGGCTGTTTTCTATGAATGTCATAAACAAAACAAACAAAGAAGGGAAACTTGAACTAATTCAGGAACTCCTGTACATCCAGGTAACTTTAGATGACTGAAACAAAGCCCGAAGCACCTTTCGAGTAACAGCTAACATCCTTGCATCAACCCAGTGCATGCTTGACTGATGATTTGGAGGACTCCCCTATGACTGATGGAAAGAGAGGCTGGAGGAGAGAGAGGAGGGGGTTGGAGGAGGTATGCTTGGGCTCTTCTTCAGCCTGTTTGTTTCCGTTCAGTGTTGAAAGACTATCCTTTCATCTCTACTCATATACTGGTGTCTGTCGTCACACGAAGGGAAGTTAGCAAAGCTTTATCTTGCCGAGATTTACAGAGAATTATGAGCAGACCCAAAGTTCCCGGGTCCAAGTGTTTAAGTGGCCTCACTGATAACACCTTCAGAGATCTCTGTCTCGACAAGATGTGTGAAGACCCGTGTACAGCAACTCACGTCAGAGACGAGATTGTAGCAACAACTCCCCGTTGTGCAACGTGTCAGATTTCAGATAAAATTGTGCACAGCAGTGATTTATACAAGCTGAGTGGGTGTATTGGATTAAATATAAACTACCCTTCTTGTTTAAAATTCAAAAATATATTCAGAAATATCTATATTTAACATTAACGCTTACCTCAGTATATTAAGGTCACTCGTCAAAATATCATACAAAACAGTATAAATACCAAACCTTGACAATATGTAGGTTTTACTGAGGTACCAGTGTTATAACAATAAAAGATAGTAACATAATAAAAGAAAGAGTGTCCGAGTGTTGCAGTTTACTCTGGGGAGTTGCTGCTTTCACTAATCTTAATCTATGGTATTTTTCTCGCTGCCAAAGCAGTCAAAGCCATTTCCTGAATTCATTATATGTGTAAGCATGATAATCTTAATGCAATCAGGCTTAAACAACACTGAATAATTGTAGATTATTTCCAATGGATCAACAAAGAGGTTTTGTAATCACATCTGCGATTTGTCAGAATTGTTTCATGTGTGCTTGAATGTTTTAATATGGCAATGGTTTGCTGAATTAACTTTTTGATTAGATTTTTTAATGTATTGTGTAATTAGATATTCGCTGTCCAGGGTGCTGAATTATGAGCTAATAGGGCATACTAAATATATATTTGATGTTAGAGCGAGAGATTGGTAGTCAAATGTCAGGCCAATAAAGCCTATTGAATTAAAAAAAACACAAAATGTGTCATTACGTTGTCATGAATGGCATTGTGTCTGCCAGAAGTAATTCTAATAGCATGTTGTGTCCAGGAAGAACCATAATATATGTCTTTGATAACCATCCAAGCAACTTGTGTGGTTTTACACATCCTTGGCTGATACTGAAACACTGCTTCTACTATTTAGCTTTCTTAAAGATCAAAATATTCTACTCATCATATAATATAATAAACACTTTCTCTCCTTCTCTCCAATGGCCTTGCAGCTGTGCTGTTTTATTAAAGAGACACTTATGCTGTCAAATAACTCAGCGAAAAAGAAATGAATAAATAATCCTAAAAAGTTTGTTTTCATAGTTCCTTAAGGCTGGATATGTGCATATCTGCACGGCTCCTCAGTCACCCCGCTGAGACTTATGTGCACAATTGGACGCATTGTTCTGGAAGAGTCTTCTTATCAGTTGAAGATACTGCGAACTGCAGATCAGCGGCAGGCAGCAGCCCTGCTTCAGGTTGTGGTCCAGCTCCAGAGAAATGTACACTAAGTTCAGTCACCATGAAAGCTTTGCACATAGTTCACCACGTGGATGGTGGAGGATCTGCTTCCTGGTGGAGATGAGATCTGTACATGTGTATTTGTGTCTGACAGCTGTGTAAGTGTTTGTGTGTGTATGTGCATTAATTTGTGAATTCAAATGTTTGTGTACCAGAGCAAGACTGGATAAGGCTTGGAGAAACACAATAAGACTTCAGCATTTTCATCATTGTCAGCAATGTTTTCTAGCAACACTTTTTAGTTTAAAAAATCAGTAAAAGTACTACTAAGAATTGTTTTCTTACTGAATATCACAGATAACATTTATTTCTGCATTGAAAACCAAGCCCTTGTAAGTGCACTGTAAAATATCTCAAATATATACACAATCAACAGGACATTTCTAAAAAGTTGGATTTTTGGAGAACTGTTTCATTATTACTTAATAAAGCATAGGTCCACCTCACATGGTATATGAAATGTCTTTCCCCCTTTCCTGGGAGGGAGTGACATCCTTTCAATCGACACATCAAGACGATCTTTTCCCACAAATCAGCTCAGACAATCCTCAACTTCTATCCCCTATTACTGCGTGCGGAATAACAGAGACAGAGGGAGAGAAACAGACAGACGGAGGCACAGAGGGAGGAAGGGTTGCAAGAACCAGATGGCTGTCCTTTGATATCTTCTCTCTTGACGAGGCCAGAAAGTCAGAATACAGCCTGAGACAGAGAGACAGTATGGACTTAGTGGTCCACAGCACTGTGGTTTGGGTTGCTTCAAATCTTCAAATCTAGAGCGGGCTTTGAATGCTTAAATAAACAGATGCATGCACACATACTGTACAGTACATACAAAGACACATGACTGCACCCACAAGAATTACTATATCTACAAACACATACAAACAGACTTAAACACACAATCAACCACATGCAGCTGAAAAAAAAATATTTTGGCTCAGAGGACAAGTTAGTGAAATCAAAACAGGTTTTCAGATTTCACCAAAAGGGATTCTGGTAATTGAATGTGGGAATGAAATGAACGCCTTCATAGTTTTAGTGGTAAAAAATAAATAAATGTTATCTTTTTAAGATCTGGCATGTTGCAAAACATTAACTACAATAAAACTTTCATAATTATAGAAAGTGTCAACATGATTCACAGAGACAATGCATTCTTAATCTTTTTGACTTGACAGGATTTAGTGTCACAGTGGGACGATTAAGTAACTCTTTTATTGTGGGGACCCACCAAATGAAGAACACCCATTTTAAATCCCATCAAACACTTAAACAGCTGAACAGTGGCATAGCCAGCGTGTCTTCTTTTATTATTTTATGACAGTGAGCCTTTCCTGGAATGTACATATGGATAAGTTAAATTTCCAATAGTACGAAAGTTGTAAAAGACATTTATCACATTTCTGTGCTTAAGAGTAGCTCTACCTACAAGGGCTTCTGGCCATGTGTCAAAAATGTCAACACTTGGCCAGTTCTCCAGAGAAGTTGGCGTTTATGTAGGCTTAATATCGGATTGATCTGAAAAACGATGCCGTGTTCCTATGCCAGCCAGCCAGCCATCCAGAAGATTTTTTTTCTGTGAAATTGCAAGCAGGTGTTCGTTCCGGCTTTTCTCTCCTCCTGCTACCCCCATAAGGCCCTCCTCCACCCTCCCCGTCTCCCACTTCATGTGTGTAACATTAGTTCAGAATGTACCAAAACCTCCCTGGTTTAAACTAATTTTCAAAACCAAAGGTATCATTAAGATGTTGACCTGAGCATGCACAACCAGGAAATTAGATTAGTATCACTCTCGTTCTCTGTCAATACTTCACCACTTACTCTTAAATAGTCACATTCATATCATCACAGTCATATTATTTCTTAACTAAGCAAAGCAGAGGAAGGGAGCTATGAGCAGAGTAATGTGGAATTTGACGGCCAGCCAGACTAGGATGCAGTTCATTTATGCTGCAAGTGAGGGAAGCATTTTAGACTGTTTACTTTGAAACATGAAGTGGGAAAGAAGGCTAAAGAGGTTCTACTTTTCATGAATACAAGTTGAAAATATTCCCTTCTTGTGATGAGATTATTAGTGAATTAGACACACCATCTTCATGTATTTTCCACATGAACGGATAGTCATAGGCAAGTAAAACCACCTGGGTTAAGGTTATATTTAAAGCAACCATACGTAACTTTTGCTTAACAGAGACAACTGTGGCAATAAGTGTCAATCACAGGATGACAGTAAATGCTAAAATATTTTGTAACAGTCAGAGTCACAAAGACAACAAAATGACTGATGAGTAATACAGTTTGCAGTAAAGTTTGCTAACATCAGCTAACATTAGCCACCACAAGCTACCAGTCATACCAGACCAAATAAGGCTGTGTTGAGTGTATTGGACTGAGCAAAGCTGCGTTTTATTGCCAGTAATTTCAATCCATTATTTGTAAAATTAAGAATGTGGTATTTCTTACTTCAAAACTTAAATATCTCACTTAAGATAACCAAAACATTTGTTAATGTTCAAGTTTGACTTGTAAAACAACAACAAAAAAGCAAACAAACAAAAAATTATTTGCATGTATTCACACATCCTCCACACATCTTGCACCAAGCTGCTGTGTGATGATAGTTGGGTATCCTCATGTAGCCTCTGTGTCAGGCTTAGAACGTAAGAATTACTCAACCTGTGTGTGTAAATGAAAGCTTGGAATAATACACTTTTTTACCTTTGACTATTCTATATCTGTCACATCAATTATACTTATTGTTTACATTTAAAGGTTTTTAGCGCTGCTGGACGAGTTGTAATACATGGTTTGCTCTCTAAATCATGCTTGAAATCAATTAATTTGATATGCTTGTGTGTTAAACCATGACAGAAAAAAACATCTCAGCTTTCATGAGCACTATTGGAAATACACAGTATGTTCTTTGTGTTGTAAACAAACTGAAAAGAAGAGAAGCAGGTGCCAGAACTCAGGCTTCTCTTCTATGTCTGCAGTGTGACACGCCGTATTTCAGATCAGACAGTAGATAAGCTTTAAATGAATGACCCTAGCGGTTACTTTTTTCAGGAAATGTGTCTCTTCTCTCTTCCTCCTTTACCCTTTTGCTCCTGTCTCCTTCCTGCCTGTCCCCAGTTTTCCCTTTTCCCTGCGACTGTACTTCTGAACTCAAAGTAGCACAGTAAGGAAATGGATGTAATGCTTCTTTTCAAATCCACTGCACTCCCTGTTCCAGAGAGATCCAGCAAACTCTCACCTTCCTGAATTCACATCTCTCCTTCATCATCTTCACTCTCCATCTTCCCTCATTCCTCCAAACACTTCTCCATCCCTCTCCCCTGCCCTCCCTCTCCTTCTCATTCTTCGTCCTTTGTGTCTTGGCGTCCTCTCCCCTCCAAAAAAGACTCAATTTGTCTCGATGTATCTGGGAAAAGCTCCTTAAAAGGTGCAGCCAAATCCCTTGGATATGGAGAAGGCTCTTGTCTTTTTTCACCCCCTAGCAGGTCGAGATTGATGGGCCACGTAAGTGGTCTTGTTCTCTCCAGCTATTAAATGCATCCATCAACCTTCTTCTCAATTATTAAGATGAGATAAACAGCAAGGGGGAGTCTAAGTGCTGGATTGCATGGTTACTGTGGCTGCTTCAAGTGATTAAATAGCATTTAAGAAGTTCGGGCTCCTCACTCATCTCCTCCCTTAAATGTAGTTCTGACTGATGCTACATTTCACAGGAGAGGCCATCAGGATGTTTGTGTGTCTAAGCATCAGGCCCAAATTTCATTCCTTGTTGAAAAACTGATGTTGAGCTGAGCTGGGGCTCAAACTCTTGATGAATTGCTGGGCAGATTGAGCCTGTAAGAGAAATAATGTACTGCTCTGTCCGACTCATTTCCTTTGAGTTAAATTGTCCTGGTGAAGTATTCCCCTGCAAGGCCGAGACTGTGAATGCTGTTTAAATTGGGATGCTTGCAGTAACTTGTAGTTAGGGACACCTTGAATGCAACACAGAAGTATGTAGCCAAGTTAACATCCTGAAATTCACACATTAAGACATAAAGTTATAATACTACATATGTAAAGTCTTCTAACATTCAGACAGTGATTACATGTATTGTAAAATTCTGCAAGCTGTAAGACCTTTTCAGAAAACAAAACAAAACAGTAAAAGTTCTACTGTGACTCTGAAAACAGTTGTATACTTTATTCTGTGGCTCTGTTAGCACCCTAATGATGTCAAGGTGCATTATGGGAATGATCTTCAAAAAGATCTGTCTTTTGTGAGAAGGTTACTACTAATATTACTAAATTACTGGAGTAACTCTTTAGCCTTTGTTGAAAATCAGAAAAATAATTTGAACATACATATATACATAAATGATTGCACTTTAGTCTTAGACCTGTTCATAGCCCTGGGAAATCCTTTCTTTATAATATATTTTTTGTCAGGTGTAAGATTTTTATTTTTATTTATTTCTTCAATATGCCTCTACCTCCTTCTGTAACCTGTGCAATATTATAATTTAACTTTAAATCACATCTGTATAAACATACTGTATATAGTTTGTACATACAAGCCAAATTCTATTTTCTTTTCTTGATATTTTCTATTTTTTCTATTTTATTTTGTTACTTAATGTGTATTTCTTTCTTTCTCATCTGCCCTGTTACACATCTGGAGCTGGTGTAAGTGCATTTCCCCAGTGTGGGATCAATCAAGTCTATCTTATCTTACGTTTTTGTCATTGATGAATTACAGTCCTTGCTCTACATTCTATTAATAAGATGTAACAACAACGATGCTGAACATCATAAAAAACAGTATTGTCCTTTTTACCATGCCTGTGTGTGTTTAGTGTCTTTTACAATTGCAATGCTGGCTTAACATGCAATGCTACGGTCACAAAACACAGTATATTCACAGTAACTGATTCCCTCCCTCAAAACTGGAAGGTAAAAATGCACACATTTAACCACCTAAGACTAAAAGAAAGAACCAAAAGGCTAATTTTCTGGTTCTGTCACTGAGGTGAATGAAAGCCAAACGCGAACTACAGTGTAATGACACAGCACCTATCCAGAAACAGTGTACACAGAACTGTACTGTAAATGTTTCAGGTTCTGGCTGTACTCCAATATAGTTGCACTTCACTCTGGTCTCATTGCATTTACAATAAGTGTCAGAGTGTTCTTGTCATTTCACTGTTTTCACTTAATGGTTTACTCCTCATTTATTGCTGATAGGGTGAGTTTTATTCGCATTTTGATAATTATTTGAAATTCCTGACAAACTGAGGTCATTGTAAAACCAGCACCAGCTGCACATTACCCTCATTGGCACTGATGTTACACATTAGTGCTCAAACTTTAGAAGAGTTTAGTTTTCTTGATCTGTCATTTGACTTTTTACTGTGTTAAAGTAATGTTTTCCTCAGTATGAATCCAAAATATTAATTTATGTATTCGTTTTTTGAGGGGAGTTTTTCCCTTACCTGATGTGAGGCTCTAAGGACAGTGGGTATTGTATGCTGTACAGACTGCAAAGCCCCCTGAGGCAAATTGTGATTTTGAGCTATATAAATAAAATCTGACTTGACTTGAATATTTGCATAATATTATCATATAAATTATATTTACATATAAATGATAATGGTGAGTTATTTTCTCTCATGCATCTATTGTGGGCTTTTATCCACAGATGGGTTAGAACACAAGTAAACACAGTTATTGTAATGCTTTCATCTACAGATTTAGTTGGGTTGATTTACTTTGGCACCTTAAGCATACACATGTGCTCATATACAGTGTACAAACACACATGCACACACACTTGGTCCCTCTGTCTTTAGTGGGTGGTTTTCATTTGCTTCCTGTGGCCTGCTCGCCATACATTGCACCGCAGCATTCCACCAGAACAATTTATGGATTTTATTAGATTTCTACGGATGTATGCTTTTAGCATTGTTGGAAAACTTTGGCAATGTCCAGGATTAGGTTTGTTAAATGCACACACACACACACCTACACACACGCACACACACACAGATATCAGTTTCATCTGCCTCACTCTATTGAGAGCTATCAAGGCCAGCACCAGCAGCTCAGTCTAATTGTGGCCCCCTCAGCTTTCTGCAGGGTAACCATATCACAGCTTCTACCGTCCGACCAGGAAATTCAGAGGGACAGGTCCCTTCCAAACTCTGCCAGCAGGAATATCTGCTTTTTAGCCTCTTATTTTTTCTTCTTGTGAAACACACAAAGAAACACACATATTTTTTCTGTTTTCTGCCATGTGTTTGACAGTTTTCTTGCTGACGTTCCATGGGTCAACTTCTTCTGCAGCAATTAACCGTGTTACTAAACCTGATACAGTTTAACTTTTTTTTCTAGTCTCTCATCTTCAGTGCCCTCTTACATTCTTTATTAGTAGAATATTGTAGTATATAGTATTAGTATTTTTGATTGGAATTTTATGATGTTATGATACAATTTAAACAAACTAACTCTTCTTTACTTATTCTGTATGCTTATGTTCATCCATTTCCATGACCAAATACATCAACACGTATAGTGTACATCCAGGAACAATCACTGCACACAGACACACACCACTGTAGATTCCTGACTGTAACAGAAGCACCTGTTTCATAAAATAGTCTCCCATAAAGTCCTCACAGTGACGGAGGGAGACGTGAGAGAATGTCTGCATGTGTTGCCTTTTACCTGTTGGACATGGATGAATAATTCACCTCATTTGCACAACAAAAACAAGATGTAAATCTCTGTCCTAGTGGCATGAAAGTCAAAAGGTTATCCCAGTTAACATGTGTTGGATAGATAGATGGAAGGACAGCTGCATGGAGTGGACGAATAAGAGTTTCTACTTTAAAGATCTCCTGTGGAGAAGAACTGGTGTTATCCTACGCTTGACTTCCCTGGTTTGTTACTATGCTCACAGCCACCCATATAGCATCAGTTCCACCTCCTTAGCATGTTAATAATCCCAGAGTCATGTCAAATAGGAGGCTAAAGCAGGGCAACATTGTTGAGTGTTTGTTCAGAGCCAGCTAGGCCGTCACCCTGTTAAACCACAATCACTGACACATGTAGAGGTTTAAAGGCATTAACCCTAGTGTGTAGGCCTGAAAACGACTTCCTCTGTCAGAATTATGCCCCTCAGCTGTGGCCGTCCAGGATAGGGACATTCAGGATTGTATATCTCTGAAGCTTTGCAACACTGATAATCTGGAACTTTTTACAGTAAATGGTCTTAGTCATTAATCTGTTTCTTCCTGAAACTTCATTCAAACCCTACTTTGTTTGTGATAAGATGTAACTATTGCCAGGTTTGCTGATCAGTTTGTAACAGGAAGTGTTAGAGCCAATTTGGGTTTCTAATCACTAAATATATGATTAAAAATAACCCTTCCATATGTCTCAGTGAACAGCGCGCAGCATGTAGGACATATTGTACTCAGACTGCAACACTTCCTCAAAGGGTAAACTTCTCCTCTCAGACATTATATCAGTTTGCGTTTGTTTGACATAGCAATCGGAGCTCACTGTATAGTTAGCCTCAAAGGTTTATATACAATAGACTTGTAAGGGAAACGTAGTGTGTGGGGTTTTCTTTTTTTTGAATGGGGACCTTTTTGCACACATGTTGTAGGCATCAGCTGCTGAGCAGACTCAGGTTGCTCCAGTCAGTCTCTCTTCTCTGCCTCAGTCTTCCAATTGGTCACAAGATTGTCACAGAAAGTTATACTACCACAAAATAGATTATAGAGAACAATGGATTCCAGCAAAGGACAAAGGAGTATAACCCAATGAGACAACAAAACAAAGATGCAAAACAACAAAGAAGCATGGGAAGAAGAAAGTTAATAAACAAGCATTCTTTGTCAAATAAGAATTAACATCAGTTTGTTTTTACAGTACCACAGTGGAACATTTTTCCATAGTGTAAAAATTGGCAATGATTTGTTTTTATTGTGGTTTTCTGTATGGTATTCATAGAAACCACAGGCTACTAAAGACAGTGATAGTACTGATCATATGAGGTCATGGTTCTGAATTCTTTTGTCAGAATATGACTCCTGCTTGGTTACCACATAGATCATGTACAATACATAAAATATTCTATAATAAAAAGAATAGATTTTGAACCTTTATTCAGTAGTTTTGCTGACAGCGGGAAAGCCTTTGATAACTGACTTGATGACTTCCTGGCTACAAAAACTGAAAAGTGAACTTCCTCAACCAAAGCAACCCTAAACAATCATAACAATGTTCAAATGGTTTGAATTATTCTACATGATAAATGCATAATTATACCAGTCAATCAAAGAAAATAACAGAGGGCATCATCACTTCTACTGCCGTCAAGTAAAGTGTGATATAGATCATTAGTGAAATGTTTAGACAGACATCATTTTCTTGGCACGGCGTAAATGATTGCATAGAATTGATAACAGACACATCATTTTCCGGTATAGACGTATAGAGACTCATTAAGCTCTGAAATGAGTAGACAAGAATGTGACAAGTGGTTAGTGAGACCAGCTAATTGATGTTATATGGGAAACTGTTCAAATATGTTGAAGACATAGCTTCCAGATAATGTGCCAGAATCCGATATTGTGCATACTCTTCTTTGTTTAACTTTGTGGGGAAAGATTCCTGGGGCTTTCCCTCGCTTTCATAATTCAAGCAAAGCT